>NC_064535.1:15430284-15766534 GCF_023856365.1 Brienomyrus brachyistius | reverse complement strand
TATCTATGCGTTTCCATTGCGTAAAAGTTCAATTGTTTTTAAAACCAGCTCTTGATTTCTCAATTAAAGATATCTGATACCGGATTCCGGATTTTCTGTTATTACCAACCACTTTGGAAAACGATAAGTAACAAACCAATAGATATTTTGCTATCTCTGTGTCTATTCTGTGAAATTGCAACTCTTGTGCTTTGTACTTACTGGGATTTATGGGGATTGTAATTAAAATACGTGTGGTGGTTTAATATTCTGGTCTCATTTCTTTGGACCATTAATGAGCCGTCAAGAAGAATAATTAAATCATACTGTTAGAATTATTGAATTAACATGTATTGTAACTAAAGCAGCAACATCTGTTCATTGTTTTATGTAATTTGGCAGTGACAGTACAGTACATGTCCAGATTTTGCAGAACTGAGATTCTAACCAGGTGAAATAATGTTTCACAAAACTCCAAATGGCAAATAATGGGTAATTTCATCATACATCATATGTAATATTAGAGATACGAGTTTGCTTAATATTCATGCTTTTTGGATTCTGGGGAGAAATATAGACATGAGGAGACCATGTGAACTCCTATTAAAAATATATAGTAAAATTAAAATATTTAATAAGTTGTGTAGCTTGTTTGGCCTTTGCAGAGTTCGTTGTAATAACAGGCCCTTACTGCAGGGGGCAGCCTTGGGATTAATATAGTTTTTCTGTTTTTTTATTTTATGATGGCAGAAGTTTCTTGTCCCTTCAGTAGCCCATCACTGCTTTTTAATGCATTACATATTTAAAATGATTAATATACTGTAATCCTATCATGTATCTATATGAATATATCCTATGAAATGTAGTTTTGAGAGCAATGCACATCCTGTCTACTCTTATACCTTTTGAGTGACATACTTGTATGGCTTGATTTTTAATATATATATATATATATATATATATATATATATATATAAAGTAAATAAAAGAAGTGTAAGCTGTCATAATTATCTGCTGTGTTAACAGCTCAATTTGGGACAATTAATGATGAGGTAAATGATGTTAGCATTTGTCATTTATGTATGCTTGTCACTGGAAGTTTCTCATGTAAGATTCCCCTCTGAGCTGCTATAGTAACATTTTAGCTACTCATGTTGTAATCATTTAAAGATGGCCCTCATTTCCTCAAAGTTTTGATATGCCCTTTAACATTGATAAAACTACACTTGCAGATATAGATGTTACATTAATTATTATTTCTTACTGATTTGTTTGGCCATCTCAGGATCCAGTAATGCAAGTACTGCTACTCACTTTCTGGTAATCACCAATGCCAGTTAAGGCTCATTGATGCCTAAAAAATAATCAGCAATATTTTATTTCAGAAACTTCAGGAAAATAATTCCACATGCATGCATTCATACATGCACTTTGCATCAAGCAAGCGCTTGAAAAAATGATAAAGTATTCAACCAAACAGCCGGCATTAAAACTTGCCAAACTTCATGGTGTAACAATTAAGGTAATCTATAGAAACGTTCAGGGTGTGTAGTTTACTGGATTCAAACGCGTTTTTTTTTCCCCCACTTCACAGAGGTTATGATTTGTCATTTTCTCTCATTGTCCTAGTATTTGTTGGGTTGTTGCAGAGTGTTGCTGCTGGTGCTGGTTTCATCGTACTCCTATGTTTTTAGATGTTTGATTAGAATACTCCTGTACAAATCTGTTTTCGTACCTCCTCTTGATAGTTTAGAAGAGCACAGTTTGCACTTCATAATGCTTTGGTTTTTTGTTGTTTACCTTGAAGTATTTACGCACCTCGGACATTTTGTTCTACTTGTTTTACTCGATAATGAGATCGCTGATGCGTTATTATGTTCTATTGGTTATAGGCATCTGTGCATTGTCATGTGTCTGAGTACATGTGACCTGATGCCGATATTACTAATACTAGCATCGGTATTGCTGTATCCCTGCTGTTTTTCATGATTTAAACATTCATTTTACTGAATCTTTTGTTATTTGTCCTTCCCTTACACTGGCTGTTAACTAATGGCACCTGTATTCACTCATTCTGTTCTCAACATGATTCATAACCACTAGCAGCAAATTCATCTTGTTTTGTAAACAGGGCAGGTAGTATACAAAAGTATCCTTGGTGATTAGGTGTATGGTTATTATCTGTGATTTGATAATGAAGATGCAGTGAGGTGCTTCCATAATTTAAGTCTTCTTGCTGTTGAGCAAACATTGTGTTCAACACAAATTGGCTGTATTGTGTCACCTGAAGATCCTTACAAAGATGCGACACTTGGTAATGTATTATTAGAGATGGCTGGAAAATGAAAGAAGTGGCAATTAGCTTCGCCTTGGTGGTGAATTGGCTGGGTTTCCATAGCAACTGGCCCACTAAGAAGTTTGTGGGTGGGGGGACAGCAGTGATCAAAGTCTAAAGCTGTCAGGAGCTCTACCAGATAGTTTCAGGACAACACTTAGTGTGTCTGGCAGGGTTGCTTTTTGCGTCATCAGTATTTTGTGGCTTTTTTTACCTGCTTTTCGGACATTTGCTTTAGGTTTATTTTATATAAAGGCAATTGGTTTAGTGGAGAAGCAGCGATTTACTTCAAGCCAAATTTTAGAACATTGGCTCGTGTGTGTGTGTGTGTGTGTGTGTTTTTCCATTTTACTGGAAAAGACTCCTCTCCCGCCTGCCTTTCTCACAACTTGTGCTTGAAAAGGATTAAGGCTAGCCTGGGCGACTGGGCCGTGGCGAGCACTGGGGCGGCACACTGCATTGTGGGCTGAGGACTAATAAGATTACTGTAACGCAAAGGGAGATACGGCACCCTTGGTGGTCCCCAGGTGTCAAGATCACCCGGGACTGTTGGCTCGACTGCATTCAGGAGTCAGTCCACCTTCTATGGTAAAGAAAGGCAGTGCATCGTTGTATGATGTCTCTTTTTTAAAATGTAAATCCAGGTTGACCGGAGTATTTGGCACAACTTTTGCTGATGTATTTTACGCATTTATACTGATAGCTCAAAGAGCAGAGGGAACAACTCCAGCTTTACACTTTTGAATGCTGGGAATCTGAGTTCTTGAAGAGCATCATGCTTCCATCCAGTGTGTTGTACCAGGGCAGTGCATGACCTCATAATCTTTCTTTTCCTGTTTGGCTTAGGGAGCAAGCTTCAGTTTGAGTTAATATGTTGGGAGAAATGCTATTATTATTTCTGATCTTGAAGGAGCACTTTGTTACATGGTCCGTGATCCTTCCATCCAGGAATTCACAGTCCTGGTCTCGTCCATAATCTTGTCACTGGGTTTGAGGTGGCCATCGGCCTCCCCAGTTGTGCTCCCTTCTGCCAGGCGGCCCATGCTAAACTAATTTGAGTCAATTTGTCTACATCAGGGCCAACAATCGGACCAGCCGGGCCCGGCGCTGCACAGTCCCCAGCCCTTGCAGCTGTTGGCGGCTCATTCTGCTGCTGACAACCCGTTGCTACACTTCTCGCCATGGTTTCCCACAGCCCTGGCAACCGTGTTGGTTTTTTTCCCCCCAGAGTCATTAAGCCCCCTGCCCAAGCTAGTTAAGTCTTTCTTAGTAAGACGATTGCTCTACCCCCTTACTGTGCTAGGGGGCGTTCAGGTGACACGTTTTAAGCTCATCATCCAAACAAGGACAAGCATGTCTATTTATTCATTTCAAGACCATCTTAAACATAGACTTAAGTACACTGTACCAAACCAACTGAGACTCAGATATTTACTTTTGTCATCCTTTATTGGTGTAAAGGAAAGAGAAGAAATGCACAGAATCTTAAATATAATCTCAACAATGTGCACGAAAATGATATTTTATGAGTTTAGTCCTCTAAATTTCACTGATCATCAGTCTGGTGCGTCTACGCCAATTGATGGTAAAAGATTTATATGTGTATATTATTCAGCAGTTGTATTCCGCTGGCCGGCTGGGCTCTAGTGTAAAATATCAGCACATGATTCATTTTTTCCTCATGCCGACTATATGTGTGTGTGTGTGTAAGATACATATTTAAATAAAATAGAACCACCTTTCGGGCATGTTAGCTACTCTTCGCATTGTTTATGGTCTTGCGCATGGTAACTTACAAGTATGCAAATCTGCAGCTGCTCTGACGCAGCCTGCATGCGTCTTTCTCTGTGTGTGATGCATCCCAATGTGTGCTTCCCAGCCGCTTCATTTCATTGACTTGCTGCTGTCACAGTGTGCAGTGTTAACCACTTGGATAGCCTTCACTTTTCAGAAATAATAGGAATAAAATTTTTTATGTCTGCGCTGTCATTTTCCCACGTTCATGGGAAGTGCACCTCAAGGCATGGGCAATTTACTGCCTTTTTTTGTCTGACATTTACGATGGTTTGGGGGAAACTTCCACTCTTCAGGATTTGTTAGTGGTAATAATGTTCACCAAATGAGCTCCCTCCTTCATGATTCTGAGAAATGGTCCCCCCCCCATACACATTTCATGCAGTCAAAGCCTGATCATCCATCCAGATCTAACCAAGATAGACTTTTTAATGTTTCAGTCTTTTCTCTCCACTTTTGTCTTTTAGTATATTAATGCAGTGTCATTATACTATATAGTCATGTATTAACCTTGATGTTAGTTATTACCTGATAATGTGGTACCAGTATGGTGGCTCAGAAGGGTTTTCTGTCACCTCGCATCACCGCAGGTTTCCTCTACTACTCCAGGTCTCCTGCAGTGGGTCATTGTATATATGCGTGTGCTCTGCTATGGCCTGCATTCAGTCCAGGGTATAGTTGTGCCTTGTGCCCTATGCTGAAGCCCCTTGTGACCTTGACCTGAATGAGTGGATGGAAGATGGATAGATGAATGAGTGGGTGTAAAGACTGCAAGCTGCCTCCTGTCGCAATGTTGTTAAAGAGCCTTATTATTTTTTCCCAAGTAATATGTGACATTTTAGGTCACGATACATTTTACAATTTGGCTCATAACTATTACAACTATGTTTATTACTGTTGTGTTAATATAATATATGCTTATTATGATTCTTAATATAGTCCCCAGAATTAATACTTTCATATGATTCCTTCTCCAGCGCTAATCTATAGTGACATGATGTCAGGTTGAGGTCTACTGAGCTGAGGCCCATAAACCCCTCCTATCAGCTGACTACCGCTCCAAAGTAAATGTTTTATTGCACTATATTGATGGGCTTATTGTCATCATCACTGTCACCTAAAATTTCTTAATGACCCCCCCTCCCTTCCCTTCCCCCCCGGGGCAATAAGGTGCCCTGAAAAGGTTTTGTTATCTTTTTTCACACGCTCTGACGTTAGCCTTGTTTTACGGCTTGTAGCTCTTTGTCTGCTCTGACCCTCTCCCCCGGCCAGTTTTGCTGATTCCTCCTGGAAGTCTTTTGAAGGCACAGAAAAGCCTATGAGTGTAAGCAATGCCCCCCCCTCCCAATCTGGGGGGCTCTCCACCCCATCCCGTCCCCCTTCTCTTCCGCACCCGTTTATTGAATTTCACCTCCACATCATTTATCTCTCCTCGTCACCCCCCCCAACCCGTTCTTCTTCGGCTTCTGGTACCTTTGAGGACTCTCCCCCTTTTCATTCCCAGCTAGATCTGTTGACACACAGTCAATCTAGGGTCCCCCCTCCTTTTTTTTTTTTACTCGCTTCACTCGCCAAACCAGCCCCCACCACCCACCCTAAACTATAAAGCTGCCACAGCTGTGGACTGTATTAGCATAGCAGCCTTGAAAAGCCACCAAAGGAGGTGGGGGGTAAGGGGGTGTAAATATATTACCACTATTACCTTTTGTGTGGAGGTGACGGTTTTAAAACATTTTCAGCTTTTCTTTGGCCTGTGGCAGAGAGACAAATGTGCATTGTAATGATTGTATAGTAACGGCTTTTTAAATATGGGTCAGGTAGCTGTTGGGAGGTGCCCTCGAATCCAAAATGGTTCTAAAAGTGTGTAGAGGAGAAGCTCAGAACTGCCTGGAGAGAGGTCAGCTAGACTGTGTTTGCTGATTTCAAGCCATGGTACTAAGGCAGATTGGCAATTAAAATAAATTAATGAAAGTGATGGACTGTTGCATGTAGACATACATGTGTGTATTTTTGATTATTCTTGAATAGCTGATCATTCATTATAATAGTGGAGTATGACAAGTAGAGAAATGCAACGCTGTTTGGTCTTCAAGTGTTACTGGGATCGTCTATACCTGCTGCCATTAGACACACCAGTGCCTCTTCCCAACAGGTCACTCCCACCCCCAGCCACAGCACCCTGTCTTGTTAAAATACAGGTCTGCTGCTACCTGTTTCAATGGCACATATACCATTGTTTATCTATTATTATATTTAAATATAATGTTTTTGGGATGTTCTACTTGGGTATTGTGTACCTTTTTAATTTGCTTGCACCACGTTTAATTGTTTGTACTCTGTGTACTGTCTCTGCCCTTTCTCTTTGGCACTATATGTATGTTCATCTGTGCACCGGAAATCTGCTGTGCACCAGAATTTCCCCGTGGGTTCAGTAAAATGTATCTCAATTTTAATCTTACAATAATTTGCAGCTAATCTATGTCATATTAATGTAATGTCTGTTGATCCAGACACTTTATGCTAAATTAGAATGCGTTAGATAAAAGCATGGTATTGTGTAAAAACAGACTCATAGCTACCAAATCAACAGCATCGCCTCGTTTACTTTGCCTGGCAGTTTGAAGTACATTATTTTATATTTTCAGGAAGCCTGGCATATCCATGAAGCCCAGTTACTTTCCTGACTTGTGATCCTGGATGCATTTTACTCCTTCAGCAAAGGCTTGGTGAAATCTCCACAGTAAATTGCAAGACTAATTTCTGTTTAGCCAAGGTGATTGTGTTTACCTGTATTTTATTACTAATGCTCTATCTCTAAGGCACATGAAACTTGATAGCCCAGTGGTCTGTATCATATGCAAAATAAATGTTACAGTGGCGCTGATTTAAAAAGAACTGATTTAGAGGAATAATGTATTCTTTCATACTTTTAGTTGCTGGAATGCATTATTAAAAACAGACACCCTACTAGCTCTCGTAACCGGCGTAATTCTAAAATAAGAGAACGCATTGTGCTGTACATATGTCAGTTCTTGTGCTTCAAGTGAATTTCTTGTGTTTCGAATACCTGAAAGGATGATGTTAGTGTGCATGTATAAAGGACTAAGTGTAAGAATATGTTGCACTTCAGTGTTTTTCAAGAGTAACATTCAACTACCCAGCAGTGTCACTGTTCCTACGTTGCTGAATACTTTTATTGTACAGTGGTCTAGAAGGAGAGGAAAAAAATAATGATTTTTTGAAATAATGTGCTGTAGATGTTGAAGTTTGTTTATAAGTGATGACAATGACATGAAATTATTCATGTGTTTATGCAGTTAATCTTTAAAAGAGGTTGTGTATTCCTGTCATGAAGCATCCATTAATTTATAACAGACGTGGTTACAATGTAAGACCTCTATATATTAAGTTTTTTTTGTTTCATTTTATTCAAGGATGACCCAGTTTTTGGTTTATGAAATGTTTGTCGAATTGGAATAAGCCGGTGTCTTCATTCTAGTCATTGTGAACAGCTTTGGTGAGAGAGAATCAAACACGATGGGTGGCCTCACAGATCTGGGCTGTTTTCTTAGTAGAGGGCAGCATGAGCAAGGCCAAACCAAGCAAAGAACGAAGAGCCGTCCAGCTAACGCTCTCCAGGGTCACTCGCAGCTCCTCTGCCCAAGCTAGGCAGGGCGACCCACCCGTACCAAAGGATGCATCAGCAGGCCCACAGATGGCCCCCAATCAGGGCGCCCAGCGTGGCAGGCAGGCTGACTCGGGCCTGGCCCAGGACCTCAGTCTAATGAGCATGAGTGAGCAGGAGGCCATTTTGCCCAGGTGAGGCGCCATCCCTCATGCGTACCTTTCCCACAGTCCTTTGCTTTTAAAAGATATTCAGCCAGCGTGCAAACAAGAGGAACTTGAAAAAACACCCTATAGTGAAATAGTTTTTTATTATTTTTTGTGCAAAATATTTGACATCACCTTAACTTTTTAGTTATATTAAAATTGTCATTGCTGCTCTAATTTGAGTTCTACCCACTTCCTCCAACAGGTAACTCAAAATCTCATTACCATCTTAAGGTCAAATGAAATAAATTTGAATTGTACTCCAGTTTTAAATTTTACTCCAATTTTTCATATACTTCTAATCAATTTGTATAAGACAAGACATATTTTTTAACTCCAGTGTTTTGTAATTGGTCCTTTCGTAACTCTTGCCCTGGGTTTGAAATCTTTTTTGTTTATTGCAGAAATTAATGGGTAATATAATAAAATCAGCAGTTGTATAATTTGCATCTGGCTTCAAAGTAATTTTAAAAAAATTGAAAATTGATATGGTAATGAATTTTTGAGAATGACCCATATATATTCTGATCTGTAGGTCCATAGAGTAAAAGTGATGCACTCCTGCTGCAGTCATCACTGTCTGCTACATGTCAGTGTCCTATCAAACTAAAATTTATTTCCAGTTTGCCAGTAGGAATTTAGTTATTTGGGTTTTGCAGCATTTTCAGTTCTGCTGCAGTGTTGACCTACAAGTAAGAGGCTTAATTAACCAGTTATTTTAATAAATTACTTGTTGAATTGTGGTGTGGCTGCTGTATCAGGAAAAGCAGAACGCTGAAGGCTGCTGCTCCCCCCCCCCAGACACAGAAGCCCCCCAGGCATGAAGTCTTCCCGCAGCCCCCCTAGGCTGGCCTCCAAAACCGTCCGTGCCACCGTTCCCCGGGGCACCCTGAACTCTGTAGCCCGTTTATTGACGCTCGGCCGATGTCGCAACGTGCTGGTGGTGGCCGGAGCGGGGATCAGCACGGCCAGCGGCATCCCGGACTTCAGGTACACATGCCATCATGTCCCCCAGCTCTTCTGTCATCTTCTTGATGTCCTAACCTTCTGACTTTCTCCAAAAAGAACCCCGGGAACTGGACTGTATGCGAACCTCCAGAGGTATAACACCCCCTTCCCGGAAGCCATCTTCAACATCGACTACTTCTCCAACGACCCGCGGCCCTTCTTCTCCTTGGCGAAAGAACTGTACCCCGGACGCCACCGGCCAAACTACGTCCACTACTTCATCCGCATGCTGCACCAGAAGGGCCTGCTGCTTCGAATGTACACGCAGAACATCGACGGCCTGGAGCAGAGTGAGGGCCACACACCGGGGATCCTACTCCTGTCAGCCTCTCAGAAAGATTTGCCTGTGGGAAAGCATCAATTTCTGAAAATTCTCAAACAAACTAATTCCCCAGGACCCTCTTCATTGTGGTTAACCCTGTAAAATAGTCAATCTGATATGGAACAATTTATAGATACCAATTAATTATTGAATTTTATCAGTTTAATTGTGTTTTCCGTGTACCTAGTGTGTGGAATCCCCGAGGAGAAGCTCGTGGAGGCCCACGGGAGCTTTGCCTCGGCTTCCTGCCACCTGTGCTACACACCGTTTCCAGCTGAAGAAGCCAAGGTGGGGGAACGCACAGGCTATATGTCGTCTGTAATCTGTGACACTTTCTCTTGACACATTAGATGATTTTAAAGTTTTGAGGCTGATGAATCGAAAATCTGGGCACTGACTCTCTGGCCTTCTAGGAATTGAGTTTCCCCTTCCGTTTTCCCCTTTATACAATTTGGGGTTGCGGGGGACCTGGACCCTGTGCCAGGCAGTGTAAGCCGCAAGGCTGGGGTACGCTTTGCATAGGATGTAGTTACCTTGTGCTGCTTTGAAAACTTTATCAATTTGCTGTTGTCAGAACATGCTAAAATCTATCATATTCAGCCTAATATGACTCACCTTTGTAACTACATTTCTACATACAATTTAGTTGTAAAAAATGTAACTCTCTTTATGTGGCATTTGTTTAGTTTTGTTCTATCTACCTTGGGGATGCTGGTTGTTCAGATCCCCACAGAGAGGGATCACTGAATTGCTTGAGTAAAAAGAATGATTTATATTATACTGAGCTAAGTTATAATAAAAATTTAAAAATGTTTTTCCATTCAAGGGCCCAAATAAGTGCCCCCCCCTCTCTTTATTTTAAAGAAATTCATAATGACTGACAGGGTGCCTGTGTGCACATTCTGCCAAGGGACGGTCAAACCTGATATAGTGTTTTTTGGGGAGGATCTCCCCCAGAGCTACTTCCAGCATACCAAAGACTTCCCAAAGGCTGACCTGCTTATCATCATGGGCACGTCTTTGCAGGTGAGCTGCTGTATGCATTTCGACAGCCGACTGGCTTAAACGGTGCCGTTCTGTCCGGTGATCCTTACAGGTTCTTATGAGTATCATGAGTGACTTGAATGATTTTACATTACGGAAGACCGCTTGACTGGTGGAAATACTGCCCAGTGTCATGGCTTTGGCGAGGAAATCGGGGATAAAGAATTTTAAGATGTTCATCAGAATTCACATAAGATGATCAATACCAGACATAATTAATATAACTGCTTGAGTTTAACTGAGGCGAAGTACCTTATAAAGATAAAGATGCTTTATTGTCATTGTACAAGTACAGTGAGATTTCGTTTGGAACGCCAGCAGATGCACAAAATTTACAATAACGTGGGGAGCTCCGGGCCGCTGCATCCATGTGCATCGCCATCTTGAACCATGCAGATGTTTTTAGATTAAATGACCAATAAATGGTTCTAGATGTGTTGCATTTAGGAAAACCTAAAATCCTTAATGACCCTGTTTCACAAATGGTGCCTGGTCAGTTTTTCCTATTGGCTACAGCTGGAGTACTTTTGTTCCAGTCATTTTTATCTCGCACAGTTTATTCACACATTTATAAGTGTGTGTGTGTGTGTTATGTGCCATGCTAGTGTTGACACAGAGTTGGCTTTTTTCCTGTTGCAGATTGAGCCTTTTGCCAGCCTTGTGAACACAGTGAGGTCCACGGTTCCCCGCCTGCTGCTGAACCGGGACCCAGTGGGCCCCTTCCAGAGGGTTCCACTGCGCAGAGGGGACTACATGGAGCTGGGGGACCTGCTGGACTCTGTCAGAAAGCTGGCGCAGATCCTGGGTTGGCACCAAGACATCTGCGACCTGATTCAAGATGAGGAGCAGAAGGTATCAGGGGAACAACCCAAGAAAATCACTGCAAAGTAAAATGAAAAGTCCTAAAAGGGTTAATTTTCTCAGTGAAGATCAGTCGTCATTTATTTTATTTAAATGTATAAGGGAGCCCAAATGTCACTTATGACTTGCACTGCTTTGTCTTTTAAGGCACTGCTGTTTCTCTTATTGTCCCCCCATGAACTTGTCCCCTTCCCTTGCAACTGTAGGACAAGAATTCCACTGTGTTTCTCGGAAGATATGATACTACTTGACCCTTGAAATGAAGTTAATAGTTCATATAGATTTAAATAGATGTGAGTATGAAGTGTTTCTCATTCCCGTTCTTTTGCACTTTGCGAAGGCAGGTGGCGCTCTCTCTGCAAGCGGCTGGGGTCTCACTCTGGCGGAGGTGAAGCACCCAGGTGGTGGGGCCAGTGGGCGTAGTGGCGACGAAAGCAGCGATGACTCGGAGACTGACAGCAAGAGCACCGAATCTTCTGCCCCCAGTAGCTAAGCCTGGCCACCTGGCCCTGGACAGGAGAGAACAAACTCTGTGCTGTCTGAGGGTGCTCGTGTGCCAGTATTTTCCTCTTAAAATCCAGTTCCTATGGTGACACCGATCATGTGCATTCCCTTTCTGTATGTCTTCTCTGTAATTGTTGCATTTCTAATTTGTGTTGGCACTTTGGCCAGTCAATGCAATTGAGGCACTTAACATTGTTGCAGAGTCACACTGCTTTCTATGTTGATTTTAGTCCAGAAAGGACCTAGAATTTCCCGTCAGAAAGTGATTGTAGTTATTTTTATTTTATTTATCTAAAATGGAAAATTAGTTGTGACTGCAGAACACAGATAAGGAATAATGAGGTTACTGGCTACCAAAAAAACTTGATAAGTGAACAGGGGCAGTTTGAAAGGTGGGAAAGTTTCCGGGTTTGTGCTGCAGCCCATTATGGATGAAAGGCTGCAGAACCGAGGGGCCCGATAAGGAGGAGAGGGAGGTGGCGACAAGCGGGAGCCAAGAGCGGGCCCACCTCGGGGCGGACGGCGCTGAATTAGCATGGGAAGCACGGCCTCCCGAGTGTGGCAAGGCCCCGCTGTGTGTTTTCACAGGCGCTGTGACCTCGGCAGTTTGGCGGGGGCGGGGGGTAGGGGGGTGCTGGCTATCTCCACAAGTCTAATAAATGCTTCTGCCCCACAACAAAGGATTGCAATATCCTGCCTGGGACAGTTAACTTTGGGCATTTGCTCTGAGAGTGGAGGCTGAGAGCTGTCAGTGTGTGTAGTGTAATCACTTTGGTTTGGACAGAGACTGTTTTCAGAGGTTTAATTGCAATCGTCCATATTACGTGGAATTTTAATATTTTTTTTTGTGCTGGACTTAATGTAGGTGCGTATTTGTATTTTATTTTTATGTAACAATAAATAACGACTTCAATAAAAATTCCTTTTAAACTGGATTTTCATATGGAGGTTTCACTCTTTAGCAAATTTATTAACCCCATTTCCAAAAATTGGGACACTGTGTAAAATGTAAATTAAAAACAGAATGCAGTGATTTACAAATTGTATGAACCCATATTTAATTGAAAATAGAACAAAGATGACATCAAATGCTGAGAACTTTTGTTTTATGACAAATACATGCTCAATCTGAATTTAGTGCCAGCAAAACGTTTCAAAAGTTGGGACAGAGGCATGTTCACCACTGTTGCATCACCTCTTCTGTTATCAACACTCTGTACACGTTTAGGAACTGAGGAGACCAGTTGCTGGAGTTTTGAAAGTGAAATGTCCCATTCCTACTTGATATAGGATTTTAAATGCTCAACAGTTTGAGGTCTCCTTTGTCGTATTTCTTGTTTCATGATGTGCCAAATGTTTTCAGTGGGTGACAGGTCTAGCACCCGGACTCTTCTGCTATGGAGCCATGCTGTTGTAATATGTGCAGAATGCGGTTTGCCACTGTCAGGCTTTACTTTGCAACCTTTACTACAAGGCCTTCTCTGGGGAAAAATGTTGTCTGGGTGGCACCATATGTTGCTCTAAAACCTGTACATCGTTCAGCATTAATGGTGCGTTCCCTTTTGCAAGTTATGCAACATATGGACACTCGCGCACCCCTATACCATCATAGCTGCCGGCTTTTGAACTGTCCTCTGATTAAAAACTTGGAGAGTCCTTCTCCTCTTTAGCCCGGAGGATGCAATATCCATGATTTCCGAAAAGAATATTTTTTGCTTCAGAGCACAGGGCAATTCTTTTGGTTCGTCAGAGCACAGGGCAATTTTCCATTTTGTCGCGGTCCATCTTAAATGAGCTTGGGCCGCACAAGTCGGCATGGTTTCTGGATCATGTTTAAATGCTTTCTTCTTTGCATGGTAGCGTTTCATTCTGCAATTGTGGATGCTGCAAGGAACTGTGTTTACAGACAGACAACGGGTTTCGGAAGTATTCCTGAGCCCCTGCATGCAGTCATTTCAATTATAGAATGTTGTGTTTTTGATGCAGTGCTGCCTGTGTACCCACAGATCATAGCTGTCCAGTAGTGGTTTCCAGCCTTGTCCCTCGCATATAGAGATTCCTCCGGATTCTCTGAATCTTTTAATCATATTATGTACCGTAGATGATGAAATTCACAAATTCTTCCCAATATTACATTGAAGGATATTAGTATTAGTTCAACTATTCATTTGCCCACGCAGTGTGTCAGCATGTTGAACCTCTCCCCATCTTCACTGCAGAGACTCTGCCTCTCTGGGGGGCTCTCTAAATAGTCAACCATCTTACTGATCTGTGTCCAATTGACCTAATTAGGTATGAGATATTCTACCAGGTGTTTCATTAAGGCATTACACAACTTTTCCAGTCTTTTGTTGCCCCGTAACAATTTTTTGTGAAACGTGGTGCTGATATCAAATTCAAATTGGACATGTATTTGTCATGCTACAACAAAATTTCTCACTTTCAACCTTTGATGTTGTCTTTGTTCTCAGTTAAATATGGGTTTATGTTTTGCTAATCACTGCATTCTGTTTTTTACATTTTTAACTGCACCCCAGCTCTTTTGGAAATTGAGCTGTACAGCAATGCTGCTATTTCACATTTTGTTTCCAGTGAAAAATGCAGATGTGGGAAGATGACAGTGAATTATGTATATTCTATTATGGTGCTAATTGTACAGAGGCTTAGCCCTGTTTATTTTCAGTAACCTTTATCTTCAGCAGCTGAGATCTTAAATAAAATGCCACTGGACTTATCGGGCTCCTAGATACTACAGAATAGAACTGAACTACCCCTTGTCCAGAAGAAGGGGAATGAGGCCGATGGATAGAAAATACACTTGGATGTACTAGAATGAACACAATTACAGCACTATTTAAAAAAGATTTATCAATGCAGTGAAACAGTTGTTTTTATGAAAAAAGAAAATCCCAAACCCAGGGTTAACCACTCAAAACAAAATCCATCCATATATAACAAGTTGCCCATATAAAGGTTTTAAATGAACAAAACTACACAATGTTTTGTAATAATTCTATTTGACCATCTATGACACACTATACTGTACCACACGCAAATATTTTTGGTTAAAGTGAGCAGTTGAAAATTTAAGCCTGTGATGGTTAGTCCATGTTAAATTGAACCTCGTGATTTCATGTACCATCTTACATTTACCCTTTTAAAAGACACTTTTGCATAAAAGATTTATGAGCTGTTGTTTACAAGACGTATCCTGTTTCCTTCTTTCTACACATAGCTAATTTAAACAGTATTCAGTAGAGGTGGCAGTTGGCAGGGCTCTCCTCAATCGGTGGTATATCCATATTTGCCATTCGATATGTATCGCAATTTAATAGTTTTTGCTGAATAGCATTTAAAGGGCTGTATTTGTCTGCCATTTGGTTACATCATTTTCAGTTGAGAATAGCAACAAAGCTGATAATACGAGTGTTTAACGCTACAGATATGCAAACCATACTTGGTAGAGAACAATTTCAGAAGTTCATTATTATTCTTTTGAATTGTTTTACATATTTTTACAGTGCAAATGAGCATCTCAGGGTTTGTTATTCAAACACGTTGAATAATGTTTGGTTTACAACTCTTTCTATATTGAGTTTACAGTTTTAATTTCAAAACACATTTTGTTTCCCTGGTGTACTGAAACTGCACCGAACCACAAAACCAAGAAGATAGCCGTACTCATGTCTAGATGTCCATTTACTTAACAGAATAAAAACTTTGCGCAAAGTCTGCATTTAAATTGCGATGGTGCTGGAAAAGTCTGCAAACACACTTACTCATTTGCGATAACACTAAGCCAGACTCTCACACACATCAGTCTCTTAACAAAATCACGCTGTGTTCAATTGGGCAAATATATTAGAAGTAACAAAAGTGACCCACATTTACCTACATTTAAATTGATATTGAAACTCGATTTTAAATCTCAAAGAATCTGTAAAACTATTTCCCACCTCATCCCTACTATTTAAGTACAAATAATGTGCAGGAATGCTTTCGTTCCAAAGGTCTCTCAAATCGGTTGGGCCGAAGTCATACCGTCATTTTTGACCTTTGGTCAGAATATCATCTTTTGACCTTTGGTTATTGTATCATACTTCTCACAACACATCTATTAATAATCATAAAACATATTTTTAAACATTTCAAACCATTCTCCATCATGCCCAATATTGTTTTTTCCAATTCAGTTTTCCAGCATATACTGCAGGCCTCTGTATGGGTACATTTCCTAATCAACATGTACACAGTTTTGATTTATTTCCCAACTTCCTGTTTTTGAGACTGCATTTAAGAGTGGGAAGGACTGAGGAGTCATGCACTTTCATTTTAATCCGAGTCAGAGCTGATGCTGTCCACAGTGCATTTGCTGACTGTTTCCTCTAGGGGAGCCAAAGTGCCATCTCGCCTTACACCCATTGGTTTTATCAGCGTCTGTCTGGAAACACAAATCACAAAACCGATAAGTATAACTTTGTGTTCACTGACCATATATCAAACGCTTTACATACCAAAATTACTAAGGAATACAAGTTCCTGTCAGAAGAAATGGTTCAGAAAATGAAATCTTTAAAAACAATTGATCTAAAAAAAAAAACAAAAAACCGAATAATCAGCGAGTCATTTCACTATACTTGAGCTTTCAAAAGACTATTAGCTACAGATGTGTGAGAAGCTTTCAGCTGACAAATGCGAAGCCAAACAAAACTCTACTTGCAGGAAGAAGTGTGTACAAACAAGACGGGACAGACAAAGGCATCTGCTCCTCTGAAGCCAATTAACGGTGCACAGAGGAGGATGGAATTGAAGTGATCTGAAAGGCTTGCGGGAGGCCACTGTGTCAGTGCACATAAAGGAGGTGCACTTGTTTGCACCCGCGGGGGCTACGCCTCTGTGCTGGTCTCTCTATGCAATCCACCTGCGGCTGGAGGGGTCGTCTCCTACTGCTGCTGTCGGCGTTTCACACCCCCACTACCCTCCTCCAATTTTTTTTTTTAAAGGGCACCCATTATTCCGGGAGACATCTTTCTTACCCCCACATCCGCCTCAGAGGTGCTTGAGGACCCTTGGATGCCCCCCCAGGCCCCCACCCCCAGCCCGGTGGCCATTCTTCCCGGCAGTTTAATTACAGGATCAGCGCTCATTCTAATCTCTTCAAAGCTACAGCGGCCCCTCGATGCTAATCCAATTATATCTGCACTGTGTGGCACCAGCGCAGCCTAAGATTTATCAACGAATTACCCAATCAAAGCCATCATTTGCATTCATTCGAACGGTAAAAAGAAAGCAATGCAAAGTCATCTGAAACCCAGCATAGCTTACAAAGATGAAATTGTGGACACTTCTGCAGGTACATGTTAAATCATCATAAAATTCTATGTAGAGTTCCCCCTCGCCCCACTTTAGGATCAGTGGATCATTAATAGACCACAGACTATTGTAATGTTCATAGTGCAATCATCTTTCCAATTCCTATTCTTCTGATTCAGTCCCTCGTTATTTTGCTTCTATGATCATCTCATCCTCTGCTCCTCCTTGCCCCTTCACTGTGTTCCTCTGCTCCTCCTAGCCCTCTCACATCCTCATCCTCTGACCCTCCTTGCCCCCTCACATCTTGTTCCTCTGCCGCTGCTTACCCTCATACATCTAAGAGGACTATGGCTACAGAACACTGAGCGATCTCTACTGTGGGGCCGGAAATCAAATGACCTCCACTCCTGGCCCAGATATGACGTTACTGAAGAGAACTCAGTAGGCTAGATTATTAAGTTAGTTCCTGAAAGGCTAATATCAGATTCTGCGCCAATTTGGAAGTCATGTGAAAAATTTATCATCAGATTATTTTTCAAAGGTAACCTCAACAGTTTTGTACGTGAGGGAAGGGGGGGGTGGGTTTCTTCATTTTTATTAATAAAACATGGGAAACAAATAAAATGTATGAGACAAAAGGAGATGCATCCCTGTGCCTAACTCTTTATCCTAGATAGGATCATGGGGATTTTGGTAGGGGAGAAAAGTTTTGTGGTGTCAGTGGACACCTTAACCTGGACCCTAAAGATGTTAAATATATAAAATCAGTTCCGACAAGGTTAGGAGGCATCACCCTACTAGCACCCCTGCTTCTGATCTATCCATCTTGCACCTGGCTTTCCTCTTCAGGGTCGTGGGGGGGTCTGGGGATATCCCAGAGGACACGCCCATTGCAGGGCACACTCACACACCATTCAGTCACACATGCCCACCTACGGGCTATTCGGTTACTCCAAGTCCCCTTAGCATGGATGACAACAGGGAAAACGTTCAAACGCCACATGGAGCCATGGCAGAGACTTGAACCCCGGTCCCAGAGGTGAGGCAAAAGTGCTAACTACTGCACCACTGGCTGCCCTCTCCTAACCTAGAGCTCCAATTTCTCATCTGTCAGCAAACAAGGACGGAAAGAATTAAGGTCATAATAAGGTCAGAGGAGATGGTCGATCCACAGCAATACAAACAGCCCAGGGGACGATGCCATTTTCAAACCGTATCTTCCGCTAGCGGCCCTCCTTCATTCAGGAGGGCGGGGGTGAGTAAAGTCATTGGTAAATGGTTGCCACCTGCAATTAAGAGGCAGGTGAAGCACATTCCTGTCCGCCTGCACCAGGTCTCCCAAGAGGCGAGAGCAGGGCGTCGATGAAGGACTGCACACCAGCACAGTGAGGAGTGGGGTGATGGTGGTGCTGGTGATGAGGGGTCCACCTCTCCCCGACACGTGCTTCTCATTACCGCTTCTCCCCACCAGACAATAGCCGCTGCCCTCTTGTGCCTTCCAACTCAATGAAACCCTCATCTAATTGAGCTAGTGTCCAGGTCCTCTCCTTGTTAGTGGACATTGTTTGGCATTTCTGTCAGACAAAGGGTCAGGTACAAAGGGGCGATATGTATATGTTATCAAAAAGGAACCATGAGACATAAAGGGAGCTGCCACCCCAGCCCACCACGTGCACCAATTAGCGGGTAATTAATGCAGTGCCTGTAATGAGCGCGAGCCGGTAAGCCGGGCGGCTCTATTGACTCCGGCTGAATGCAGTGGCTCGGCAAGGGCGCCGGTAATTGAGGAGCGGCTCTTGGCCGGACAGATGCGAGAATTCTTGCTTTGAGTAAGCGGTTGGCAGGGAGCGCGCTCAGGAACGACCCACGCTCACCCACCTGCACGCATGCCGAGTTAGACACAACACAGAGCTTCTTCCACTGGAAAGTCAGAAATGCCGGTCTAAGATGCATATACATCACTCGAATGATTATGTGGACAAGTGGTCCATTTACACCAATCAAGAAACATTTGGGGGGTTATTCTAACAATAGTATAGTGATCCTCAAGCGTGTTTCACAAACTTTGATCGAAGCCGTATCTATGTAGTGAGCAAGGAACCCTATACGCACAGGAATCAGAGAGAAGGATCAGAAGTATGACGGGTGTTACTAGAGACACAATATCAAGAAAAGTCAGAGTGATGGACCGATGACAGTCTGGCTGCCTCCTAAGCACGGCGCCCAAGCCACGAGCCACACCTCGACAGCTGGTCGAACATGCTGGCCAGCTTCTCGGCCTCATACTCCTTCTGCTCCTCAGTCATCTCTTCCACAGGGTTTGGCATAGGCTCCTCAATGTGGCCGGTGATGGGATTGATGCTGAGAAGACACAGGGAGACGAGTCAACTCAGCGAGGAGTAATAAACAGGATGCTTCTTTCGATGAAACACTACGCAAATGTTATTTCTGCTGCAATGAAAGATTGTATGCATGACATCATCCTAAATAAAATTGCAGCACCAATCAGGATTTAGACATAAAAATCAGGTGAGTCCCTGGTGTGTGCTAGGGGCCCCTACCAAGAATGTAGCTTGCTAAAGTCCCAAGTTCTTGGTGGTATTTTATCATTATTATTTAAATTTTTTAAATGTATTCCATGTTTATTTTTTTTTTGTGCTTACTGCTATTTATTGTAGTCTTATTCTAATGTCTTTATTTTTCTTCCTTTAAAATGTCTGTGAAACTGCAAAACACTTTGTATACCCCATGGTACGTACATACGTATATACGTGTGGACGGACGGACGGACGGAAGGAAGGAAGGAAGGAAGGAAAGGAAAAGCTCAAAGTAAAAATTCCCAAATGAATGTCTTTGATCAAGGCATGGGGAAAACACAGATAAAATGTGCCCAGAAGAGGGCATTTTGGTAAAAACCAGAGCCTTTGTAGCTCAGGCTACAAAAATGTCAATGTGTCTTCTATGGCTGAGATGGGTTCTTTGTAGGACAGTGGAAAATGAACACACACACACACAGACACACACACACAGACAGACACACAGACAGACACACAGACAGACACAGACACACATTTTTGTCCAAAAGGTATTTGAGAAACCAAGACCAAACAAAACCCTGTGGTCTAATCATTCCAAGATTGGTCCTTTTGGACTTGATGCTGATATCTCGCCCAATCTAAACACCACACACAATCCTGGTGAAGCATGTTAGTGGCAACTCAGGGAAGCACCCCCCCCAATCAGGACTCAGAAGACTTATGAAGACAGAAGGCAAAATGGAAACAGAGAAATCTGGCAGGAAGACCTTGCAATTCACAAAAGACCCAGGAGAAGACTGCAAGATGATGGCCCAAAACATACAACCAAAGTCACACTCGTCTGGCTCAAGAGCCCACAAGCAAGCCAGTTAATCCAGTCCAATCCAGTATGTGGCACTATTTCTCTCCAAATGCTGAAAATTACAGTTTACTTTATGCGATGTGAAATCATATTCCTAATCTCTGTGAGCTCATGTCCATCACCTTCATTCCTTGCATCTTTAATATTCTATTCTTGTTAAACTGTTAGCACATGTTCAGATCTGATGCCAAGGCTTCTTAATACATTTTTCGTCATCTGCAGGATATTTTCCATGATATAGTTCCGAGTTACTTACTTCACAGTTCGTAGCCCTATGTTAAATTACACATTCTCAAAAAGGACACTCCAAACCTTAATGCTCACAATCGTTTGGCTGACTTGTACTCATCCGTGTCAGAATCTTCATCCTCTGAGTACTGCCCCTCCCCACGGCCCCCCGCCAGCAATCCACGGGCCGCCAGGAGCCCCGCCGCGTTCCCATAGCCTGTGTACTTCAGCAGGCTGTCCACTGCAAGACACAAAGCACCCACGCAGGTATTCACAATCTGCAAATTATTCACTCTACATCACAGCAAGAGACTAATGAACGTGATACGTCTCTCTTCTTTAGTGTCCGCAAATTATTTTTTAATAAATCATTTCCTAAATTTAACATCTGAACAACCACATCCATCTAATCTTTGGGACAGTCTGAATTAGCCGGTCATGACACTGAGGGTCCAAAAATGATTTTCTTGGAAATAATAGCCGTAGAAAGCACTTGGGATCTGCTAGTTTCCATCGCATGTCCCTCCTTAGCCCAGCTTCGGTGCCAGGGCCGGCTCTCCTACCGCTCTCCTTGCAGAGGACGAAGAGGAACTCGGCAGCACTCTGCTTCACGCTCGTGTCCACGTGAGTCATGAGGCGCACCAGCTTGTTTCGCACTGTGCTTCCCACCTCGGGCCGGTTCTTCACATCTTTCAGCGGGGGGAGGACCTGCACAAATCGGACAGTACCACTTGATTAACGGGGTATTGTTTCGTAGGGTCTGAGAGGGTGTACGTTAGCCCACCTGGGCCTTGATGTATTTCCGGATCTCTCGGTGATGCCGCGAGCTCTCAGTCAGCAGGCTGAGCACTGGCGTCAGGCCCTCCTTATAGTTGGTACCCTGTGCGGAATCGGACACACAAGGGATGTGTAGGAGGAGCAGGCTTGTCCTGTATGGGAATGCCGGGAATCCCATACACTACACCCCCAGGCACAACACCTACCCTGTCTATCCTCTTCTCCATGAACTTCAGCAGCACCCACACTGCCTCCATGTTCCTGCCCCCATACTGCACCTGGTCATCCTGAACCGGTACGTCAATCAGCACATCCAAACAAGACACAGGGATGTTGCTCAGCAGGTTAATGGCATTGCTGCATCCAAAGGGGGAGAGGGGGAAACCTGTTTACAACCTTCTAAATTCGGTTTTTAACATTATTAGACATGAAATAGTCACCATTACTGTTATGATTGCTGGACACGGAAGCAGGAACGGGGAGACGAGGAATCAGGATCGAAGGGTTTATTTGGAATCACTCCAAATGCATGACACAAGAACATGTAACATCAAAACGTCACAGACAGATCTGAGGTTACAGATCCTGACGTGGACTTAAATACACCGGAGGAATCAAACTGACAGAAAACAGTTGGTCACAATCGGGGCTGAACACGTGGTTATTAAGGGGGCGTGGCACACAAGAGGATTCTACAGGCAGGTCATGACAATTACACTCGTATTACCCAATATATTAGACAAAATAAGACATATTAGGCGTTACAAATATATTATTGTTATGGTTTATTCGATTACGAAGAGCCAAGATGCTTCCGATGCGTAGCAATGAATCATTTTCGATCAACTTTTTAACGACTATACACAAAAAAAAACGTGAAAGTTGAAGCGCGAAGTGGCGAGGGACCACTGTACCTACATTTACCGAATTAAACAACTGATCCAATGGCAAAGCCATAAACACTTCAGGAAAATCAATGTCAGGCTTGCCCACCCAGAGACAGGCTTGCCCACCCAGACTCCGGCCTCTGGTACCCATCCACGGCCCTGGAAGCACTCAAAGTAAGCACATGATTTTAAGTAGCTTGACAGGTGTCAATCAGGACCTATATCCTATTTAAACTAACAACCTCTAAGACAGCAGTTTGTGTGGATCTGGCCTGGAGATCACACACAGGCAGCACTAGGTGAGCGGACAGCAGCACATACGCCATCCAAACAGCATGCACATTCCACCACTACCCTGCTTCAGAAGGGTGATGACCAACTCCTCAAGATAATGACAACTACACACTAAAAACCAAAAACAAACAATTAAGCGATTAATTACTTCCTATCTATGCAGGTATTTAAGTAAATCAGTAAAACTAATCATACAGTTAAAATTCCAGATAATTATCTACCATGAGAAAATGGAACTGGGGGCTGGTGATAAAATGTCAACATGAAAAAGAAAATCCCAGCAAACTTAGATGTTTGACAGAGGGTATTTTCCAGGAAAAACCCTGAAAAAAATTACATTTGGTCATAAAACCACTGCGTCCAGTAAAACATTGACAGACGCAGTGTGGGCTTTTAAAAGGGAGGGAAACAAAGTGTGGAATGGTGCTTGGGGTCATTCGGTGCTGCTTGCTGAGGAATTCCCATCCCAGCGTGCTCCATTTAGCCCTTTCAGGTGAACAGCACAGCCAGGGCTCCTGGTGTCCCAGCGGCCTTTGTTCGGTCCGCACCGTGTCGCTGGGGCCATTCCCCAGGGCTCAAAGGGCCAGGGGCTTTGGACAGGCTTCACAAAGGGTCCTGGCCCGATTCCTCACAGGGTGGCCAGTGGAATCCACACGGTCCCACTCACGGGTGGGTCAGGGACGTCATTAATCACTACAAGATGACACCCACCCCCCCCCTTCCCCTCCATATCTGCCAACCAGCGCCCCGACACCCCCAGCCATTACAGCACTGACATGTGCACACTCCCTCACAATCATCCTCATGCATTCCTGCTTACTCAAATCCTTTAGCTGCAGCCCAATTCCGTTTCCCTTAAAGCATTACCAGACTAAATCATGACTCAGATGTTAAATGATGCAAAGGGAATGATAATAAAAGTCATTATGCCATTATATTATTAGCGGATTTTTTCTGTGTCGATCTTGTTTCCAGAAGTTTTGTCCCAGCACGGGTAGCACAGAAAAATCAGCCAAGAAGGGCACCATTTCGAAAATAAAATTACTGTAAGCAGATGCAGTCATTCGCTTAGTTTTGACTCTACATTATGCAAAACGTATCTATTGTATATGTGGCACTGGTATGACAATTCAGCCTGTATAACAGAAAAGATCATTATTTTGGACAGTGTGTTAGTATAAGAAGCACGATCGCAGTTGCATGCAAAGCCTGGGGATGTGTTCTGTGGTGAGAAAAGGGTCCCAACCTGTGAGCTTCCTCCGTTTTGTCCTCCGTATGAGCCTTTAGCATCAAAACATGCCGCATGATGGCGGAGATGAGGCGGAGCTGGTGGGCACCATCCTATCAAAATGAAGGATGTAAAACAACATGATCCTTAGAGCAGTCTGACATTCAGTAGTCAGAATGTGTGTGTGTGTGTGTGTGGGGGGGGGGAGGTAAGCAGGATAGGACTGAGGGATGAGGTAGGGGAAGGTTGGGGAGGGGGTGCAACATAAGGCAAGGATTCAGCCAAAACCTGGGACGTTCAGTGACATCACACTGAAAGGCAACAGAGGCCCTAACTAAGACTAGTGCTGGCACTTCACCTAAACAGCAATACACAACCATGGGGGGGGGGCAGAGTGATTTACAGTTTACTTGAATTACAGTTTACTTGAATATAAAAAGAAGGCTGATTCCATATTGAACAGTACTACTGATAATCTTGCAAAGAGAACACCCTTCACTGCTCAATGCAGTTCAAAATGTAGCTTTGAGGCATCAGAATAACATATGGTTAAATGCATTACATGAGCATATAATTATGATAAAAGATTTTATATAGCCCCATGCTATGTATGAGTCTATGTATCTTTCCTGTATTATGCGGGTTATCTCTGGTGTGTGGGTGTGTGTGTGTGTGTGTGTCCACCCAATCCACCCAATACTGGATAAGCAGCTAGAATATGAACTGATAATTTTATATACATCCCATCCATCCAATTTCCAAACCGCTTACCCTACTGGGTCGCGGGGGAGGAGGCCTGGAGTCTAACCTAGGCTGCATTGGGCACGAGGCAGGGAACTGATAATTTTATATATATTTCGTACACTTTTTGTGGGATTCCACAGGGGACTGCAGTCCCCTATTCCAATCCAAAGACATGCATTTAGGGTAACTAGCATAAAGCATGATTATGTGTGTATGCCCCGAGAAAGACTGGCATCTCATCCAGGGTGGACCACTGCCTTGTATCCTACGCCGCCTGTGCCCCTGACCCTCTTGGAAGACAGATGCAAGTTCCATTTACAGACACAAAAGCATTTAATTCCTTGGGCTGTTAATAAAGGATTCTCACAGACTACCTACTACAATGTTTGAAAATTGAAGCATTAAAATAACCCTTTTCCCATGGGTAAGTCACATACAGTCCGCCATTACCATACATTAAATACGTCCCTGGCATTATGGGAGAAAAGAAAAATCTTGGCGCCCACAGTTTTAAAGAACTGGTGCCAATTCTTCTGACAAAGAAAACAAAAACTACTGCTGCTCATCTACTAATCTTGTAGGGCAGACAGCAGACAAATCCTAAATTCCTAAACCATAAGGTTCTTCAACTTAAGATGGCTACCCCTTCAAAGACCTGGGTAACCAAAGACCTGAAATGCAAACAAGAACAGAGAAAAGCTAACCGAATTACTTTGAGGATTCCTCAGCTAAAAAGGGGCAACTTGAGTGAAGATCTATGTAAAGAATTAACTATCCCATCATATCAATCCCACATTTCACACCAACATGTGATCCTGCTCCTCCTTAGAGGACTACTTATTTGGAAAAAAGTCAAAAATATAATATTTATGACACACATACTTAGGTTATTTTGTATGGTCATTCACTGTATCACACATTTAGTACAGAAGTATCACTTATGTCCAGACATATTACCTACATTAGCAATTCCTCTCATTTTTGTCTTTCAAATATAATCACTTTTTTGACAATTCTTTACAACGGCAACTCCATTTAAAACCATATGGTTGCCAAAATTAGAAAATTAAAAATAACTGAAGACAATACAAGGTGGAAATACCATCTCACCGATTTGCAACCCTGTTTACTTAAGGGGTAACGCTGCATAACATACAAAATCAAAAAACAACTTTTTTTTTAAACTGCCCTCAAGGTAGATCTTTATTTCTACTGAATTTAAAATTGTGAAATACGGTCCAGTGCTGGTGATCACGGTACCACTTCCAGCACAACCTCGTTAAACAGCAGCAGAGCCAAATGCAAGTTTTCCGCAAATCCCAACATCCGCACAGCACAGCTTCTAAGGAGACTCAGACGCTTGGGGCTAAATGCGATGGATAAGGGAGTAGTGGGATGGACATCAGACGGCATTCCTGATCCCTCTCAGCCAATTAATATGAGCTCAACAGAGGTCAGGCAGCTTTGGTACTATTAAGAGGTTTATCAGCTAGGACAAGGTTTAGAAAGGGAAAGGCTGACAGTTCAGGAGACTTGTGCACTATTTCTCTAGTCATCAGAGAAAGTGGTGTTCTGTTACGCGGATTTGTGAATAATACATTAACGAAAAAAGACCCGTCACATAAATAAATTATATATTAGCTGAAAGTTCTTTCCTTTGGTTAGAAAAAGTCCATTTGTATTTTAATCTTACAGAAAAAAAAATACAATATGAGTTTTTGCGGTCTCAAAATAACCAAGGGCTAAAACAGAGAAGTGAAAATTATTATAGGCTAAATATTATACACTGTTCTCCCTTAATGTGATAAATCTGATTGACATTTGCAATACTTTTAATTGGAATATACCTTTAATAAAAACTCTTAATACACAGTCAGAGATGGGAGGGGATACATATATGTGTGTTCATGTGGGGGAAAAAAACAGACAAACGGAATTGGTCTGTATCCTACAAACCATCATGTTCAGGCTTTGAAAACCATGGGGCAATTTAAGCAGTTGCCTTTAATACTCCAATGAAAACTGAAATGTAAAAAAAGCCCATAGAGCCACTCCAACAATGAACTGCGAACTGAAAGGTGTGCAGTATGGTGAGGCCTGATTCCTCCTTTGCGCTGCATTAGCAGTCTGTTGCAAGGGAGCTAAACGTGAACACAGAAATGATTGGTGTTCTTTTCCCTCTCTACAGAAACCGCTACCATAAACTGAGCAGAACCCAGCGAGTTCTCCCCCTGCAACTGTAACAAAAAAGCAGGTCGCCGCACTGCTGAAGTTGACATTACAGGTCATGTGCAAGACAGACTCAGCATCCTAAGAATTTATAAATATTCCGGACTGGAACAAAGATGGGTACAGATATTCCACTCACAGGATGAGTAACCCAGAGTAATAACTAATCATGGACAGAAAGTGTAGCCATGTGATGGTCAGCTTACCTCTTCAGTGCTGCTGGACAGCGTGAGATTAAACAGGGCCTTCAGAGCCTCCATGGTACGTTCAGTCGCCTCAGCTGAGAGGGGAGGAGCCAGGGGGCTGGGCGCAACGACTTCATAGGTCCCCACCCAGCGTACACACAGAGTGTCCTCCAGCACTCGGGTAAGCACGCTGACAGCGGAGAGCTCCCTCCGCAGACTGTCGCGCACGTCGGGTCTCAGGGCTGACAACAGGAAGATCAGGCGCAAGGAGAAGAGCTCCACCTCGTGCCTGCAGGCGCGGCCCATCTGCAGCTGCCGGATGAGGCCCCGGGCCATCTGGATGTCGGCTCCCACCTGTTGGGCCCCCTGGCTATTGAAAACAATGTTGCAAAGGCACTTCAGGGCCTCCACCAGCACCAGTACATCTTCCGGATCGCCCCCAATTTCGTCCGCAGACTCCAGGCCCGCCAGTCTGCCCAGTACAAGCATGCCCTCTCTTGTGGCCACTGGTCCAAGTACCCGCTTGTCCCGGGACAGGATTCGCAATGTCTCCAGGCAGGCCTTCTGGCAGCGAGGCTGAACTTGTCTGCCCAGGACAGTCAGCAAGCCCTGACATAGCCTCTGTGGGGCAGAAAGAAGCAAAACTCAGCCTTCAGCACACAGCCCACCATCAGCCACCCGAAGGGACCCATAACCAAACTTTCATGTGCTAACAGTTTGAGAAATTATGGACTGGAAGACAGCTTTCTGTTGTAACTCAGTCATGTCCCTCAGTACTTGAGAATAAAGGAGAACTAAAATGACTACATGCTTCAAGGCAGTTTCGTTTTAAAAATGAATTAAGTCAACAACTTACAACTCGTTTGTCCTCTTCTTTTTGGTCAAAAGAGAAAGTGCGATTATTCTATAAAAGATGGAAAAAAGCAAAAACAATAACAGTGACTGGCATTATGTAAATAAATAAATGTCATGCGCAGTATAATACGTATTCTGGAGAAAATAAGAATAAGACTTAAATGAAGACTACAGATACGGTAGTGTTGTGAAAACCCTAGGGCATTTCCTTGTGTTGCGCGAAAAATAAGACGGCGCTATTTTTTCATAAAGAAAAATAACGGTATTTTGATAAAGAAAGTGGGTTTTGGAAACCTTCCACGAGTATTATGATTCATATAATTTACTTTCAGCGGAATGAAGGATTTATGCCGTAGCCCCATACACCGGAAGCCATAGCATCGTTACACTCACATCCAAGCTACCTAACAGCCGAAATAACAGACACCCCCTTGCTGATAAGCACAACAGTTCGCCGAATTTAAAACCAGTTGTGGACAGAAAAAGAGACTGAATTCAACATTTTTAAGAAATGTTTATTGCTTGGCTTGCGAGCTCCATTCAGTTAAATCACTTCAGTCAATACTAAACAGCAATCCGGCTAACAGGCTAAACGCCAGGCTAGCTGGCTAAGAGGCTAAACGCTAGGCTATCCGGCAGGTTATCCGACAAACTAAATGCGAGCCTAGCTGGCAAATAGATTAAACATCAGGTTAGCTGGCTAACCGGCTAAAAGCCAAGCTAGCTAGCTAGCTAGCTAACAGGTTAGGCACCACTGACAGCTACCAGCCACAGAAAGGCGTAGGCGGCATACCTCCTGATTGTACTGCAGCAGGCGCCTCTCAATTTCGTCGCAGTCTCCGTCCTCGATGTGCGACAAAATTGCTCCCAGATCCATGTTTTGGAAGAGAGCGGTGCAACTGTCAGACTTAGTAATATAACGACCCCTTTACTAATTCAAAATCTACTTAACTAGCTGGCTACACCTTCTCTCTACTTTAAACCTTCAACCCTAACCCGGGGACGTCAAGATCTCCATGGCAACAGGGGCGTCGCAAAAAGGAGGGTTACGTCATTCTCTTTACCAAAACAGTCCTGAAAAGTACATCTAGAAAAGTATTTAAACTAGGTTAGATGTGCAGTGACCTCCTTTCGAACAGTATTCCAAAACAATTGTTAATGTTATATCTGTGTGTAAAGTATAAGGAGGATATGACCACGCTAATATTACGCTTGAATTAGAAATTGTATTAATCTGTAGCATTATAAATATACCTTGATTATCTTACAACGGTACAAATGGCTCGTTAAATGTTAAACATAAGACGGAGTTGATGCAGCGAAAATACGTCAGTGATTTTTTTTTTAAAATAATTTTTAGAAAATAAAAAGTACACTGCCTGCAGTGTCTAATATTTGGTTTTTACACATTTGATATATAAATATTTAGGGTGGATTGCTGCAGAACCTCAAGACGAAGGCAAATCTGACTTGGAGTTCCACCATTATTTGGTCCTAGTACGTTTCGTGAAAGTTTATATAAGTCATCTGTACTTTTAAAATAACTAAGAACCCATTCTTAATCCCTTATGTTATTTTATCTTTTATATTTATTATATTCGATATTTATTTAAAGTAGGCTATATCTATTAAGTTGGACAGAATCAAATAACCTAGCTGTTACTAAAGGCTAACATAACTAACCATGGAAGAAAATAATTTAATGAGCTTGAATTAATTTGACATTAAATACTCAGCTGTTTAGGAATACATACTCAGGTGTGTCTGTATTTATTTAGTAGGAATTCGTTACAGTTGCGCGTTTCTTTTATATGAGATTGTCTGTGGGTTATAGGGTCTGTCTGCCCAGCACCTCTAGCTGTTCGCTGTATTGTTTTGTCTTTGCCTCCTCTGTCTCTCTGCTCCATGTTCATCCTGCTGGTGCCTATTTGCTGCCCATTATTGTGCTAATAAGGTGTTTTGTTTGGTTTTTTTCAGTATCGTCAGTCATTCAAAACTCTTAGTCTAATTCCTATATTTGCATATGAAGTAAAAATTGGTTTATCTCTTCCCTCTGATTCCCTTTATCGCCAATTAGTGCTTTTGCTGCTAAATCCTTTGAATCATTAGTACTGAAGGTCGATAGTTTTGAAGGTCTTGTGGGTAAACATTTTCACCAAATAACTGAACAGAGTGCACAGAGCTGTCACAGGTCCATCCTACCTTCACGCTCAGTGTTAGTGTCTCTTATCAGGTCATCTCGCGTCGTATTTCTCTTTAGGCTGGTGCATCAGTTCTATGAAGTAATTATTTCTAGCCAAAGGGGCCACGCAATATATTTGTTTTTTAATGTTTTAAATCCAAAAAAGGTAAAATCTTCATTCATCTTTCCACCAGTTACTACAATAACATTCTCTGCCTGGCTGAAAAAAAGAGTTGAAGTACCCTAACATACATGCAGTCTGAGATTAATTCCTGACATCAAATTATTACAGTTACGGATTAACATCTGATTTTAGAGATTTATGATAAAAAATATATAGCACTCGTATATTTTCTAATTTTACTGCAGCTGAATGCAGCTTCCATCCATCCATCAATCCATCCATCTATCCATATTCTATACCTGCTTGAACACTGAATTTACTTTAAATTAGAAAATGGACTTTAAATTAAGTTTCTATTTTCTGGAACTTCAGCAGGACTAAGCATGTTACATTTTATCGCCTCTCTGTACGATGGTGTCTCCAACACTAAAGCTGTCTTTGCTTAAATTCCATCTGCATGCTCTGCTTTATAGTCACAGCCCGAAAAGTGCAGCTCAAGGAAATCGTCCTCTGCTGTGTGCCTGTGTGTGGGTGCTCTGCCCTGGACTGCCATTTTTTCTATCGTGCATCCTGCCTATTTTTTCGTGACCAAGTTGTAGGAACCATGTTACGACCTAAAGAGGTAAATTATTAGCCAGTAAATGGAAACAGTCAACAAACAATTGTTTTTGGAAGCGTTACCCAGCTTTGTGGGCCTGGTGGAGAGGGAAGCTTTTTAAGAGCTGCCCACTGAAAGGTAGGAACTGGTGAAAGCTGATTAGAAGTAGTCCATAAGCTGATCATTAGTAGGCCAGAAACCTGTTATGAGCTGCAACTCACTCACTATGTTAACTGTTACTGTTATTGAGCTGTTATGAGCCAGTGGAGTGGAGGGAGGTGTGACCAGTAAGTGACATATTGGGCTAAATCAGAAACTTTATGTCTGACAGTGAAAAAACACTGAAATATAGAACACTGGCATTGAAACTCTAGTACTGGTAGTAACTTTGGCCACTGAAAACTGTTCCATCGGAATAAAAGCTTCTGATAAAGAAGAAATGTGACACACTTGATCCTTTTTCACCGTATTTTACTGTTTATCTTTTTGTTTTGATGTGGTTTTTCATTGATAGTCCGTTTTTTTCCAGTGTGGGTTTTTTACACTGCAAGTCTTTTTTTAATGTCAATACTTTTCAATACTTTTCAATGTCAGATTGCATGGGAGGGGGAGGGGGTTGGAGGAGAGGGTCAGGATATGTGTTATTTGTTTATTTGGTAGCTTATGACTGTCCTATTTGGAGGGCATGAAGGTCAATTGCATTAACTGGCCAATCCCACCCCGGCTTTGCATGTGCGGTTTGTATGTTCTCTCCCTGTTTTCTGGGGTTTCCTCTTGGTTCTCTGTTGTCCACCCCCAGTTCAAGAACATGTTTAGTTTAATTGCCCTTAGTGTTTGTGCACTGTGTGGATCGACCTTTTGTCCAGGGTGTGCTTTCTGGGCTGTGTTTTTTATATATATATATATGATCACCCTGATCCAATACTGCATGTGCAGTTATGGACGATGAATGCATGCAAAAATATTGCATTGTTTCCACATCAGCAAACTCCATATATTCAGTACAGCTTTATAGTACTTTGATAATTTTTTATGAAACAAGAAACATGCATCTAAATCAGTGAACGTAGTGAGGTTCACTAGTGAGGTTGCTACATGCTGTGGTCTCTCATACTGGCATTAGATACATGTTAAGCAAAATCAACCATTCAACCATTAGCACCTCAAACCCCGAGCTATAATGAGTTTGCTTCTTTACTTTAAAAATGATTCCACAATTGTAAATTTCATAGACAAGGTGAATGACCTCTTGAGCAGTGGTTCTCAACCGTTTTTGCCTGCTCAGTCGCGACTCTATATCCAGTATAGGTTTAAACTAACGCTATGATCAATTTACACCAATCAATGCCTATCCCACGAATCTGATTGGATGTGGCTGTGAATTATAATTTAGCATCTTTGGTTTGGCTTCTTGGATTGGTTGAGTGTTCACTAGTTTTGCGCTAAGCAATTGCAGACCCAAGACCCATTTATATGTGTTAATTCTAGAACTGGGGCTGGGAAATCTTATGGTGGATCAGCAAAGGAGCTTGCTGGTTTCCAGCTTTGCCTCGCGACCCTTTCAGAACTTACCACGACCCACCCATGTGTTGAGAATCACTTCTTTGGAAAATGGTCCCAGTTCCAAAAATGCAATGAAATTATGGTATAATGTGAATGATTTTGGATCAACTGAAAGCTACACATCCCTACAGCAATCACTGAAAGGGCAGGGGTATCAGGGCAGATGTACCTGATTTACTTAGATGAAGGAGAGGTCTGAGATGACAGCAAGCTAAACATGGACATGGGCACATGGCCTACTTACTCACTGGCGGAGGGTACAATCAGGCCCACAGGGAGGTAAAACATGGACTGAGGGCTGTGTGCTTTTCCCATGTTCAAAACCTTTGTCTCTGACAGCTTCCTATGGGTAGGCCTCGATGCTGAAGTTTTATTGGAGCTTGGGTGGGTTGCAGAGCAGGGGATCGGCCACCAAACAAAACTTAGGGGCGAAAGGTCAAAGTTCACAGCGCAGAGGGGCAACGACCCCACCCAGCGGGTGGATCTCTCCTTTGAAATGTAATTCTTTCCGTGGTGTGTCTCTCTCAACTCCTTCCAGCCCCCACTGTGCCTGCTCTACTCTCAGCTAATTGAAAAAAAAGTTTCTACCCTCCCACCCCCCATCTTAATTCAGCTCCGAGGATTTGAAAAGATTTCGGCTTCTTTTTAAACATCAAACTGAAAGTGGAACGCAGGAAAACCTGACATCCTACAGCAAATATTTGACAGTAATGCATTGAGTTATCAAAATGTATTCCGCAGTATTGGAAGAGCTTTGTATCACCGTCCACTGATAGGGTATGCAGTTTATATTACAATGATTTGCGTAATAAAAAGTCTAATAGGATAGCTTATATGTTGTACAAATGAATATAAACAAGAATATTGAGGCCTCCAAGATAACAATGACTTGTAATAGAGTTCCAATCACAAAGGAAAATAACACATTGTTCTTCAAGTATTTTAAAATGTAATTTTGATGTTACCACAAAGTCTATTAAGAAGTTAAACACCACTCAGTCAATCAAGTTTTATTTGGTGCAGTGCATTTTTGCAAACAAGCTTGCTGCAATGTGAAGTTGGTGAAGTTTCTAGGTAAGTCAGAACACTGGAGAACAGTCATTGAAATGTTAAAACTATTGTTTTATTGTATCAGAGAATGTGACAAATAATTTATCTGAAGATGCATAGAAAACCTGTATAATATGATTGTAACAGTTTTTTTTCAAGCTTTAGATATTAAAACAAGAAATGAAAACAACACACATTTTAATTTTGTTTTTAAGTCCTTTATGTGGGAACAAATATACCAATATATACCAGTATAAACAATGACAGCCTTTACCACCGAAGTTGTCCAGAGTGCTTTTATTTACAGGAAAAAAGTGACTAGAGTTCTTAATGTTACATATTGATTTATTTTCCTTTTTATTCTTACCCATAGGGTAATAAGTCCAGAGGAGCTTTGAGTGCATTTTATGACACACAAATCTAAGTTAATCTTAAAATTCCTAACACTTTTAAAATATATAACAGCAAGAAAACACAGAGAACGAAACAAAAGAAAAAAAAAACACCACAGCACAAAGCGACTGAAAATGTGTCTACAGTAAATTCTCACGGAAATACAGCAACAGAGACCTGTGATGCTGAACACAACACACGTTCAGAAAAGACAGCTTCGTTTCAGCGACCTGTTCGTAAAAACACAAAATATCAATCTCATGAAACATGGCCAGCTAACTCCCTTTTGTTAAGTATCCGTTCCAGCCGTAGAATTATTTCTGCTCGTGCTTTTTATCAAATGCCGGCCGTATTGGTGAAGTTATCGAGCTCTTCTAGTGAGTCATTGAGCCTCGTATAGCCTGACGTGCAGTATATACCCTGCGAGCTGCCCCCGGCAGCAACAACACACGGCGAATACAACTAACGTTTCCGCAGCAAAATGAGGTCCACCAAAGAGCTAAAGGTAAAGGACATCCTTTCATATGCTCTTGTGCACACGTCGCCCCTTGGCAGTGAGTAGAGGAGACGGTGATCCAGGGTAGCACCGGGGTAGGGCCTTGCTGTCAGTTCCTGTGCGGGATCTTCTCTTGAAGATGGCAAAAATTAAAAAGGCACAGCATGGCAGTGGTGGTTGCCCTTTGTGCTGCATGGCTCCGTGCCGCTCCCTTCTCCAAAGTGTACAGAGCATCCTTCTCAGCTCCGGACGTCAAAGTCAGCCATACTCCGAAAAACGCTCAGCCTCATATCTGGGCCCTCCATCACCCCCTAGATGTTTCTCCCATGTTGGAGCAGGAGGGAGAGACGAGTCTTGTGTCCGCCGGCAGAGCTGTGGGAAGCCCCCAGTCAACACGAAGGCCTACTTGGCCCATCCCGTGGTGGCCTCACCGTTGATGTAGGCGAAGCCTGGGAAATGTTGCATGTGCTCGTACTCGGAGTTCCTACGCGGCACCAGCGAGGAGTACACGTCCCCAGAGTGGCTGTAGCGTGAGGAGTGCATGGGGGAGCCGGAGTAGCAGCTGTTGGTTGGTGTCACATCGGGCCACCTGGGGGCCACCGCGGTGGGGTGCAGCCGCGGTGTACTGGTCATGAGGCAAGGCTCCATCCGGGACATCTGGCTGTTGAGTGAGTACTGTGGAAAGGGAAAGTACGCTCACTCATTCATGGTCACTGCATTTAATGTCATTTAGCATTTAGCGCCCACAGATGACACAAACAGCGCAACAGACAGTACGAGCATGTATGAAATGACTGAATATGAGACTGTTAGCACATTACTCGGTGTAACGATTATCGCTGGGTCTGAATGTGGGTAGTGACAAGTGTAAACCACAGTAGTGTAGATTACAAAGCAGTAAGGTGTAACGCCATGAAATGGTTCTCGCAATCCGAGGTTGAGATCGAGAATCAGCCATAAAGTAGACGGCCACACCGCGTTCAGACTATCTCTACAAACTGATTAATAAGATTCACTCGATCATAGAGGAACGGCAACATATGTGCTGAAGCAACTGATGCTTTGCACGCAATTAATAAATGACATCGTCGTCTGTCTATCCATAATTTGGTGAAGGAAATCTCGCTTCCTTTTCAGCATACAGAAAACTGATGAAGTGACCTGTCAGTAGAATTTTTGTTGCCATGGGCGACAGATAAATAACAGTCCTGAGACATGACCGGCCAGAACTGCAGCTTAAAAAACATTAATGTTCTCTCCAGTGGGAGTGTACCATTCCCTGTGTGTCATCTTTCTATCTTCCCATTGAAAGATTCTCTCTGATAAAAAAAATAAAAAAATAGGGCCTTTGTCACGCCGTTTAAGTTCACTGCAGAGAAAAAGTGGAAGTTAAAGTCTATCTTAAGATTCTAAATTTATACAAATGACAGTTTGTGCTCTTATAAGGGATCGGAAAACGGCCGTTTGGGTCAGAGATCAGTTCGGTGGCTCAGGGGCCTCTTGTTCCAGAGCAGAGAAGGGACCATTCAGTGGGTCTGTTTTAGCCATCACCCCTCGGCCTGTTCCGGGGCGGCGGGTTTGGTGGCACGGAGCAGCTGCTGAGCATGGAGGACAGGAGGCACAGTGCAGGACCTTCTGGATGAGGCCCAGTCACCTTTCGGAGGCCACATCCGCTCCCTCAGGAGGGTGACTCCCAAACACTGGGGCCCACAGATCCACTCTGGGCACAAAGGCAATGTTTTCTGGAGAGCTCTCGACTGAAAATTACCACTATTGGGGTCAACTCACACTCACTCTTACCCACTTTATCGTTTTTTTTTCACCCTTTTTCCATTCCCTCACTCTCCCCCTCCCCAGCTCGCCCTCATTCATCGCTATTCATCCTGCTGTCTTATGTTCTGATGCATTACAGCTATTTAACATCACAACAACAGCGCAACATCTGGCATCCGTGCCCACACCCGAGCGGGTCCAGTGCTGTAACTGCTTCCTTTCCTGATTACTAACACACTCAGTGCCGTTTCTTAAAGCTACAGCTCAATCGACATTGGAACACATTCGCTTTCCCAGATCGGAATATCCCGCTAATCGATCCGAAGCTGTAGCTCGACCGACGGACACTATATTAGGGCTGGATACCCGGCATCAAGTTACTGTCACGGATGACCGTGAACAGGTACCCCTCCAAATGCTGGCAGCAGGAAGGTCGGCGCTGTCCTGCCGCAGAGCCCAGGGCCTGGCACAAAGGCCCTGCAGCAGCAGGCCCTCCACATTGTTCACACCCGAGGCACCATTTGCATGCTAATGAGGCCTAGCTTTGGTTAACTTCCGTATTAACATTCCTCCTCGATTTACTGCCCAGTGTAAAATTCGGCCCTCAAAAGCAAGTATGGAATTTACACTGCGCCACAAACAAGCTGTGAATAGCAAGCCGTGCCGTCCTTTCACTGGAGCCCTGCTTGGCACCCAAAGATATCAGGGCGCCTTCTTCACATGAAGAACAAATCTCAAAAACAATTGGGTAAACAAGCTGTAATGTGGTACTCCATGTTCTTGGAGTTTGGATCCATGTTGCTTCCCTTTTGCTCATTTACTTTTACCGTCCATTCATGGCTACTCTGTTTCATTTAAATAAGAAGTCTTCTCTTTAAGAATTAGTTTAATATTAGTTTAATATGTTTCTTTTTTTTCTGTGTAATGCCAAATAAAGGGTAACTACCTCCACTGCAATGATAAAGAATATGAAGATTAGTTTTCTCTCTTTATATGTCATTCTTTCAACTACTACTTATATACACACATATACAGTACAAACACACACACACACACATATATATATATATATATATATATATATATATCCATCCATCCATTCATTTTCCAAACCGCTTATCTTACTGGGTCGCGGGGGGTTCGGAGCCTATCCCGGAAGCAATAGGCACGAGGCAGGGAACAACCCAGGATGGGGGGCCAGCCCATCGCAGGGCACACTTACACACCTACAGGCAATTTAGCAACTCCAATTAGCCTCAGCATGTTTTTGGACTGTGGGGGGGAAACCGGAGTACCCGGAGGAAACCCCACGACGACATGGGGAGAACATGCAAACTCCGCACACATGTGACCCAGGCAGAGACCCAAACCCGGGTCCCAGAGGTGTGAGGCAACAGTGTTAACCACTGCACCACCATGCCGCCCCTATTTACAACATAATGTATATAATATATATGTCATAATCAGAGAAGTATATAAGAGATTACATTATCTGGCTATAACCCAAATCCCTCTCTGACATAACTGCTTACTACTGCTTTCTGCGAAAAAGTGAAAAGTCTCACATGAACACGTGGGACCAACAAAACAATAGCAATAATAAACAGGAGAATACAAAACCTAACTACCCCTCTTTGTTCTTAATAAGTACTGACTGAAATCACAAATTGCAACAATGACACCATGGTCTCATGACAAAAGAGACCGCTGGGAGAAACACCTCTTATCAGTCCAAGCACAACTGCATCAATAACCCTGCAGTTAAATTACACTGCCTGTAAAAATGCTAGATAACAAAACACCAGCTGTGATGTGTGTATAAGTAGCACACACCCACCCCTCCAGGGGGCCTGGTGTGGGACTCACCTGTGAGCTGGTGCGGTGGTAGGTGGGGTAATGAAGGGATGTGGTGATTCCAGGCTCGTGGGGCAAGGCAGGGTACTGGTTCTGGATGGGATGGTGGTGCTGGTTGGGGTAGCTGCCATAGTTGTAGCTGCCTGTGTATCTGAAGGGTGGAAAAATGGAAGAGGTGAGATGCAAAGCCTATTATAGGAAACCTTTGGACAGTTGTAATACAAACTGGGTAATTCAGTAACTGAAGTGAACGACAAAAGGCAGTTATATTAATACAGCAAAACCTCGGATTGCGAGCATCATTCGTTCCAGAAACGTGCTTGGAATCCAAAGCACTCGTATATCAAAGCGAATTTTCCCATTAAAAATAATGGAAACTCAGATGATTCGTTCCACAACCCAAAAATATTCATATAAAAATGACTAATACAAAATATAAAGTAAAAATACATAAAACAAATTAACCTGCACTTTACCTTTGAAAAAAATCATGGATGGTGTGAGGGAGACGAGAAAGAGGAGAAGAGGAGGGTTATTATGTATATAACTAATAACTAATTTCACTATAACTAACGGAATCATCTGTTGGCTCACTGGAGTCTTCTCAAAAATTCTTTTTGTGCAACATAAACAAGGAATCTGTCCAATCACAGCTGCTTTTACCTCCTTTTCGATTTTGCGGAAATGTGAACATTGCATTGTAGTTAAACAGATTCATCGCTCGCACTGCTACGCCCTTATTCAGATGGTGCTTTTTTACTAAATTGTGACTAAAAGTGAGTCACACAGACCGAGACCGAGCATAGGAGACGACTACCCACAATCCCGCAGCGAGAGAGAGAGAGAACCATCGGCTCAATTGTGATCACGTGACGCTCGACAGACAAAGCATATACATAATACTCGTATTGCAAGTCCTCGCTTGTTTCTCAAGTTAAAATTTTGCTCGTCTTTCAAAACACTCGCAAAGCAAGTTACTCGCAATCTGAGATTTTACTGTATGAGCAAATTATCTGTTTAATTTAGGTAGAATAAAAGAAGGAAGGTGTATTGATGAGGATACATAGACTTGAAACCTAGGGATGGAGAAGAGAGACAGGAGAGAAGTAACCTCAGGCCTAAGCCAATGAAAGACAGGAAAGAGAGGCACTTACCCATGCTCATCCCGGTGGGGGTAGACGGGCATCCGGTGGGGGGTTGAGGGTGGGGGCACAGTGCCACTGCGCATGCAAGCCAGCTGCTGGCTTCCCTCTGGGGGGGTGTTATCGGAGGTGGTCACTGTGTATGTAAGGGACCAGGTATATGACTGGATCGCTCCTACCAGGCACACATACGCAGAGAAACACAGGGGGATGATTGTATAGCCAGACATCAACAACAACGGCCTTTCTGGAATATTCGTATAGTGAATGGCATGTGAAACTTGTTCACATCAACTACTTTTTTCCACAGTCTGGAAATTTTTAAAATACCATGATGTGCCTTGAAGAATAAAATATCTGAAAAGTTTTAATTGTAATTAGCATAATACAATTTGCTAAAAAAAAGACAAGTATATCTTCAATTAGTGAAATTCCCATATGTAATACATATTACATATGTTTATTGGGTTGTGTTCAGTACAGTGATAATTCCCTAAGGTTGGGTTTGTTCAGGCGAGCACTGACTAACACACTGGGGTGTTAAGGGATTTGAGAACCTCATCAAGCCAGCTGGGGGAGCCCATCCCAATTCTCACCTGTGCTTGCTGGGATACTGGGGTACTCGAGGGACTGAGGGGTCCCTGGGGAGTGGGCGGCTGGCACCCTGACAGCAACCACAGACTTCGAGGGAGAGTAGGACCTCGGGGACACGGAAGGAGGTGTGGCTACTGGTGGCATCACATGGTCTCCCCGGTCTGCGAAACAAACGCAGTCTTAGCTATTACCCTGTGAGTAAGCCCTTCCTGTGGGCTTCCCAAACCCATTTCCTGTTTTATGCATGTCATATGCTGTGAGAATATCTGTTGTATTTTCATATTCCTCTGGAACATATTTTGCTAACTGAAATCTTTAAAACATTTTCAAAAGTAGTTTTTAAGATTTCAGTATTGTCACACAGTTCTTGAAAATTTAATAATATCACACCTGAATATAATACTAACACAACTACTACTAGTACTATTATTAGTAATAATAATAATAATAATAATAATAATAATAATAATAATAATAATAATAATGCATTTGATTTGTACAGTGCTTTTCAAAAGCCGAAGCTGATAGCAATAAAAGCAAGAAAAACACGTGACTAGAGGGTTCTAGAAACCTTGGGAGAACAGAAAGGATTTAAGACAAAATTTTTCATACTGGGAATATATGCAATTCTTTCCACAATGATCTTTTGAAAAAGCTTTTTATATTAGATAATCCTGTAAAATAGAATCTTTCAGGCAAGTAATGGTTGCTGGATCTCTCTGTTCATGTCCTACCTCACATTTTTCAAGAGCATTTTTTTCTGCCCACTGTATTGTATTGGTCATTGTAAGAAAAAAAAAAAAAACTCAGGTGACTACTGGTATTATGGGAGATGGATCTTCCCTCTTTATAATCTTAATAAAAAACTGAGACTGGGTTTTATTAATAAAGCTTACCAGCCTTTTATCCATGAATGGTTGTACAACAGTGGCTCTCATAGGTGTCAATCCCATCTTACCTGTGGTGCCCTCCCCTTTCATGGCCCTCATCAGCTCATTGGCCCTCTCCTGGCAGTGTAGGCACTCCAGCAGGTATAGGACATAGTCATCAAACATGAGGTGGATCAGGTGGAAAGACCCTGCACAGAGGAGGGAGGAGCTGTGAGCTTCCGGTTTTCCTGACTGGTCACAATTCCTGGGGCTTTTGGGATAATGCGATACACATCACTCAGTACGGAAGTTTCCGGTCGCACTGCCGAAGGTGATTGTTGTGTCCATTCCTTAAATAAAATCATCATGAACCATTTAGTTTTAGTCGTGTTTATCGACCGCAGGGCAGATTCCATGATGACTCATCCAAAGTTGCTGAACGGATTTTGCCTTTCCACTCTGTCTCTAAAAATAGGACGCACCATGTGAAAGAAGCAGTGTAGGGAAAAAGAGGGGCGTGATACAATGCCGATATTGTAACTGTCACTCCGCTGCACACGTCCATCATAAACAAGGGCGACCATTCAGACAGCCGCATGGTTGTAAATTGCGAAAGAAGCATGGATCGTTTGAGGGAGGAAGGAAAGGACTTTGTTAATTAGCCGTTTTGGGTATCGGGAGCCGCTCTATCAAAACAGTACGACCAGCTGTGTCTTTTATACTCGTGGGCCAGCCGGGAAGGGGGGGGGGGCTGTTCTTTTGTATGGCTCAGTTTCTTTCATTTAGTCTGTCATGCATGGCCGCGAGACGACACCCATGGCCGGGCCTGGCTGTCACCTCTCTGCTGGGCCTGCTGTCTGTTGCAGGTCCAAACCCGGACTGACACCCGGGACGAGGGCAGGATGACACTTATTACAAGAGCAGTTAATAGCACAGTATTTTCACACCCTGAACTCTGCTGTTATCGCTAGTGTTTTATACTTTGTCTTATGTATCTGCATTTTACAGTGTGCTGCTGCTGCTGTAGATCATCTATCTATCTATCTATCTATCTATCTATCTATCTATCTATCTATCTATCTATCTATCTATCTTTTTGACCGGACATCTATCCATCCATCCATTTCTCAGGAGGACATCCTGAACCCCCAAGAACATCCAACCCCTCACACCCAGCACAGTATCAAAGGAACTCAGAATCCATTGAATAAAAGAACTGTGATGGAAATGCAAAGGAAGTGGCTGTGTTTTCATAAACCTCTTAAATTAAAAATTGCAGCCAGTGCACAGGGCAGGACATAGCATGAACCATTTTAAAAATGTAGGAATTATACACTACAGATGAAAATAAGGTGAGTTACCGAAACTGGGGGCGCTGTGAAGAGTCATGTCCCGAATAACTCTAGTCCCGAAACAGGACCACATGAGCAGGAACTGCTGTGCCACTTTTTTCAAGCATCCAGACCTCTTCCCTGCCATCTAAACAGATCATTTCCATAAGAAAAGGGAGAGGGAAAAAAAACATTAACCCCTTGGAAGTCCGGGTGGGGGGTTTAAGCTTCAGGACGAAACATATCAACAAGTCAACTATTTAATTTGCCCTCAGGGAACCACCCTCCTATTGATCTATTGTGTGCTAAGTCAGGCTGGTTTCCATAGTAACCGAGTTTTACAAGTCCATATCTGGTGCATGGTGAAAGAGAATGGGGTTTATAAAGACATCATTTACAACAAGGGCAACAATACATCCGCACCAATATACTGTATTCATTTTACTTATTATTTTTATATTCAATAAATATGTAACCATATAAAATTCAATTCTTGTTTTATTGGTGATGACTTTTTAGAATAAATAGCAATTTGTTTCAGTTATATTCAAGTTCGAATAAAAAAAATTATATCATTGATTCGATTTATGTAATATTTTATGTAATATTTAAGTCATATTTGGAACATTTAATATTCTTTTTGCAAATAATTATAAGAATGTCTAATTAAGAAGTAATAAATGCAAAGGCTAATATATGTAGATCCCAGATACCATCCATGAAAGCCCAGCCTGCTACTTCATGAATTCTCAGGTAAGTTGATCTAACCTTCACCACACAGCGATCCACCATGGAGTCCAGCCACTCGATATATGACTCGATGGGCGACTGCTCCTCCAGGAGACGGTCAAACTCCTGGTACACTGGGAAGCGGCAGAAAAAGCAGGGGAAAGCTTAATGGTCTGCCTGTAGTCACTGCAGGAGGCCTCATGTGCGTTTGCCTTTAGTTGTTTAGTTAAGGTCCTGTGCCATTTTAATGCAGTACATTGGTCCAGCAGTGAATGGGGTGGGGGTGCTTTTAATACGGCCCCATCTCTTTCCTTTCGTTTGTTTTTATCTATAATATTACTATTTTGTAACCAGTAAGATTCTCCGTTTATTGCAAGAAAATGTTTTACAAAGTAATATCAGAGGAAACAATGACAGAAGAAAGTACAGAAGAAAGTAATTCAAGCTAATTAATAATGAATAATGGAATCACTTTATGAAGGTAAGATGTCTCCTCTGGCTCACGACGATTGCTAAATGCTCTTCATCAATGCAACACTGCATTCAGATCAGAAGATAAAACTGTTTTAACAACAAAAAACATTTTGGAATTTTTGAACTTTGACCCCATCAATCATGCCAGTGGGCGTGTGCTGAAGGGAGTCTGAGATGCTCTCTAGGGTGTCGGAAAGCAGCATAAATTTGCTTAACCTTTCAGTCACATGCACTAAGGCTTGAATTTCCTGGTCGTGGGAATCTCTACACAATGACTGACGCCAACAGAATTTATTCTGGGGGGCGTGAAGACGGATCGAGATTCTTCTTCTACATTAGTGTCGGGGAGCGGGGGTGGGGGGGGGGGGGGCGGGGTGGTCCATAAACTATCACAAATAATCTACTTGGAATGAAGTATAGAACAACTGTTCTAGTTAGATCCAGAATGGGGCATCAGTACTTAGTCATTCATCTGAAGTGAGGGTGCATGGAAGATGAACAAAAAGCCCTGCAGCCTTAACCATGTGCTTCATCACAGCAGGCTTTCTAGATTTATGTTGCTTTACTGTGCAGTATATTCCTGTCACGAGTACTGATCTAATCTCAGAGCACTTTCTGGTGCTATAACAGCTAACGTGGCTCCAATGGGTTAGATCCTAGGTTCCACATTACAAATTATAACGACAACATAAGACAGCTCAGGATAATACTCATAGCACGTTCCCTGCCTGGTGTGAAAGCTGGAGACCTTCCAGTCCAAGGTGACAGGTTCCTGGCCTGAGTTATAAAAGAACCACTGGCCTCGCTATAAATCAGACCTAACGGATCTCTCAAATCCACGACATCTCCATCACAATGACATTACCATGCTAACAACGAGCAAGCAAGGACATAATTAGCATAAAAACGGCAGCAAAACATTTGCACTTCCATTTCCTGCCCTCTCAACACAACCGTTGCTCCTCTAAAACAATGTTTCCCGAACTGGTCCTTGGGGACCCACAGACGGTTCATGTTTTTGCTCCCTCCCAGCTCCCTGCCAGACAGCCCACATTTTTTTGGTCCACATTTTGGGCTAGGAGGGAGCAAAAACATGGACTGAGGACCGGATTGGGAAACACTGGTCAAAAGCAGAAATTCTGTTGCTGCCAATTCATCTGTTCAATCCCCGTTAAAGCCTCTAATCTACTAACAGTATCTGCCATGTACTCAGGTACCATTAATGTTTTACTACGAATGGCTCAAATCTCTGTTACACTTTTAGACCTTAGGTATATGATTTCCCTGCTAATGGTCTGTTAGGGGGCTTTTCCACTGCACCAGGTACCAAAAGTACGATACTTAAAGGTGTGGTGTTGGTCTGGCATAAAAACTGGTACCGGCGCTGAATGACATCACTCAAGGCCAACTCAAGGCAGGGTATTTTATGCTGAATTAGAAAAATGGCTGTAGTATATTATAGGGCTCGATGATGTGCGATATTGATTATTCAATTCAAATCACATCAAACCCTCAGCAAATATTAAAATCAGAATCAAGGACCTGGAGTGAAAGAGAAGCATCAGCTGGAAAATGGCAAAGGTTTCAAAAGATAAGAATTAGAAAGCTCTTATTTGTCAATGAACTGATTTTCCTAAAGCATTAGTTTTCAATCAAACAGAAATGATTACATTAGTAATATAAAGGAGTTTGAGTTGTGACATGAACCTCTAATAATATCATTATTACAAAGATTTCTGATAAAAGGATGTAGACCTCTGCTCATGTACATACATGCAGGAGCTCTAGTGCAGGCAGATTTCAGCAGTAATGTCACCCAACGACAGAACAACTGAGCAATGTAATGCGAAAGGACTTTATGGGGTAGCTACTCACACTGTACGATGAGCTTGCGGTGCTCCTCCCGTGAGTCCTCCATCGTGTAGAGTGTCTGTTTGGTGATGCTGCTCAGGTCCACGTTCCTCCAGTCCTCCAGCATCTGGAAAGTGATGTCCGCACTGTGGATTACAGTTCGGGAGGCCTTGATAAACAAAATAGAATAACCATTTAGGGGTTCATGCACATGGTAGCAGAGCAAAAAATACAGTTTGCCGCATTAGACAACGATTAATATCATGGAATCCTTTGCATCATTCATATGTCAACCAAATATGGAGTAAATTCTCCTTTTGGCATAAATTCATCCACATTCTGTATGATCCTGTACAATATACTGTTGCTCCTAATTTAATTCCAAGTTCTGTTCCAACAACCAGGTTGTTAAGCGAAATGGTCGCTTAGGCGTGATCCTGTCAAACTTATGGCTTTACTTCAGCTTTCCATACTCAGTTTCTATTACCCTTCATGTAGATATGACGTAGATTTCTCTCACTCAGCATGCAACCTTGTCAGACGTGCGAAACGAATGTTTGCAAATGGTTACTAGCTGAGGAAGCCGCTAACTGACAGTGGGATTATAGATCCAATCAACAGACATATTATGACGCTGTTTTCTTAAAGAATTGGTTTGTCATGATTGACAATACAAATGATGTCACTGGTAAGAATAAGCTGTTTTAAGTATGTGATTAAAACATTAAAAACATACTCTTACAAAAAACTACCACATAACTGAAATCTTTAACACTTGCAAAACAATCCTACCTGACAAAGGTGGTTTAACGATGTCTGTCGTCTGAGAATTTGTGAAAATCTTCTAGATACTTTGAAGAGAAGGAAAAAAACTTTATTCATTTGCTGATGTTTTTAAATGTTTTTCCTAAATACTTTAAACCTTCCATTTTTCTTTGAAAAAGTTTTTTTTTTTGCAGTGCCCTGCTGTATAATATTTTTTGCATTCATCTAAGAGCTTTCAGTTTCATTATCTTACAGTTCATGGTAAGGCAGTCAAGTGGATTTAGGACCAGCTCATTGACTGACAGGTACCTACACTCAAACTTGATATTCCTCAAGTTCTCCGGCAGGTCATGAAGTGCCACTTTCAGCCATTCGTCAAGCTGTTTTGCAAACTTGCGAATCACTTGCGTCAAGCTGAAGAGAAGAAAGGTCATTTAATTTTTCATTTTTATGCAAGCAAAACCATTTAAAGTCTATGAAAAAAATAAGATGGGTAGCCCTACAAGAGTAACAACAAACAGCTGTATTTGTGTATATTTTGTACAATCTGGCAAGTTATCTAAAAGGTAATGATGTTCCTTCTCTCTCAGCTTTTCTTTACTCTATAAGAGTAATACTCATATTGAAAAAAAATAGATGTCAACGGACATTGATGGAGACCGTTTGGATCTTCTAGCTTCCTAGATTTCAACTTTTCAGCTGGCGCATGTAATGAAGACCTGGCCCCGGGATTAATTTCCAAGGATAGGCTTTTGAAATGATGCAGCTTTGAATAAAATTATTTACATTACTTTTACACATTGAGATGCCGTGATTTGGTGTAAAAAGTACATGCAGCACATAATCTAAATATATAAAATCGTATATTTAGAAGCAACTGCAAAACAAGACATGGTGAAAATGAAATACTACATTCTCATCAATCCACCTTCAATTATCACTTATCCAGCACAGTCACCTAGAGCCAATCCCGGGAGGAATCACCCTGGCCAGGATTATTTCCCATTACCGGGCACTGACACACATACACACAGTGGGCAATTTAGATAGCCAGTTACCCTGACCGTATGTTTCTTGAACGTGTGGGAGATACTGAGAGAAGATCTCAGCTCCACACAATGAAGCGTAAGTAAGATTTGAACTAACGGACCTGGTGGTGTTAGGTTACACTGATACTAATTTACACGCGGTGCTACTCCACTATGATGTAATCTGGCCGAAAGCTAAATTTAACCAAAATATCATTTTAAGGGCTGACATAAGTGGTGTTGTGGTTAAAGAAGACTGGTTTAACCTACCTGTCAGGTAGGGCCTGCAGGACGGTGGGCATCAGCACCCCAGAAATGGCCTTGTAGAGGATACAGTCGCAAACACCCACGATGTTGACTACGGTGGAGGAGCCCAGAACAGGGAGCATGTGGGGGGGCATACCCTGCCAGAAATGCAGGAGGAAGCTCTGCACCTGCATAACCCATGAGAGGCATTGGGTGGTCATGTGACTCAACCCTTTAAAGTCCTCTGTGATTCATACAAACGGTCAAGGAGCATGACGTCCAGGGATACCGAGATGTCTCTGACACTCAACACAATTACTGCTTGATCTCAAGGGCACTGGTGTCCTCCTAAACAGCAAGGCACTCCCACAATACTGGCAGGGACAAGTCCCTACAGTCCATACTCAAATGTAAGCCCTTGCTTGATCTCTAACTTCAGCTCTTTTCTATATCTAGGAACTCACAACATACTATCACTGCAGACAATTGCTAGTGTCTTCTGTCATAGCCCAGTCTAACGCTATAAATTTTCATTTTAGCATCTAGGCTTTTCCATGATTCTTTTAGGTTCAAGCTTGACAATAATAAATTCAAGAACTTCTAAAGTCAAATTGTGGGCAACATTTGTCTCGGGTACACAATGGGCATTTAAAAGTACACCCACCTCATCAAAGTTTGCTCGTATAACTGTGTCCAGGATTCTCTGACAGTGAGTCCTGTACATCATAATAAATGTAGAAACCTGCAGAAAAGGAACACAGGGTTAATGTTTCTAACACAGCAGAACAGAAAAAGTGGACAAATGCATTTCTTCCATACATGTCTCTAAAGAGGTTTATGGGGCCACGTGAGGCTCCGGTTCTCTAATAAATAATAATTGCGTAAAAACTTGCTTGGACAATGAGAAACATGCAACTAGACCATGCAATGCAACTGAATTTATAAATATACATGAAAATCCTACACGCATATAGTATAAGTGTGATGATTAATATATCTGTAATGTACATACTATCATTAAGTTGCAAAAGGACAAACTTCTAAGCTATGCCGGTTATACCATCCTTCCCACTTTCCAACAGACACCCCAACCATGGGATTTGTGCACCAGATTTTATTATCCAGAACGGATTGAAAGGAGTGGGCTGGCACCGACACATAAATCCCAAAGGTCCGGCTTTCGGTCCAAAAGCCATTGGGATTCCGGGGCAGATAATAAGGGGCGCGGGAGAGAAGGGGGTGGGGGGGGCAGATGGACTTTTAGAGGTCTGTTTACCTTCTCCTCTGGCAGGCTGGTGGGCAGATTTAGGTCTTTGACATTTGGGAAGTCTGGCAGGAGTGTCCCCAGTTTGGAGCGCGGTGAATACGCCACTGTCTGCTTGGTGACCTCCTTCTTGCCTGTCTCGTTCACCCAGGCCGCCCCTTTCTTGGAGTACATCACGTCATAGTATTGGGAGCTCTCCTTTACCGCGATGCCGTAGTAGTGGTATCTGATTGGTTTGGGCGGCAGAACGTAGCAGTAGGGTTAAGCAATCTGGGTATGATGTTTATCGTTTCATTGTTAACATATGAGATATGTGATTAAAAAAATTTTTTAGTGGAGTAATAGTGTGCAGGTAATCAAAAGCGGTGCATTGTGGGAGAATAAAATGTAATGGTGAGTACAGTTTTTAGGGTACATGTATAAAATTGTCCTTTCCAGCTAACAGAATTCATTTCAATAGTTAAAATTCTTCATTTCCCTGTATCCATGAAGATGCAGAATATGATAAGTCACATGCTTTAGAAGTATAGAGGATACAAAGATTCTACACTCCTGTATTTACTCTTCCAGGGGTGATGAGGTTCACTTACTTCGACTGGCCCCTGGTCCCCAGCCTCCTTGTCGTTAAATTAGGAAACTGTTGCCGTATTATCTGTGCAAATCAGAGGCGAAGAGATCAGGAACGTTCCTAGGGGCTGCTCACATGGCTAACATGGCTAACATGGCTCACATGGCTCACATGGCTAACATGACTAACATGGCTCACATGGCTCACATGACAGAGCGTAACATTCCTTTAAAACAGGGTGGGTCACCTCCATCTTCTTCTTACACGGAGCTCTTTAGAGCAGAAATCAGAATCAAAGTTGTCTTCTTTAATGTTTTTTTGTTAAATAGCACCTAACATATTATTTACTAAGAGCGTAGCAACTCTCACACAAAGAATTGTATGAACTATGATTTTTTGTGTGTATATTGTTTGTGCATATTTAATTTCTGTGCATATATATATATATATATATATATATATATATATATATATACACGCACACACAAACACACACACACACACATAGCTTGTTGATGATAATGTCTGTCTTCTTACACACTTGTCATGCAGTTACACCATGCCCCTTCTGGCCTACTGCTTAATCACATGTAGCAAAGGTCACTGTTGTGACCAGTGTTTTACAACGAGGATTTGCTAGCAGCTTCTGGAGTGCGTGTGTCTTGGGAAATAAGGGTAAGAGTGTGTGCCCTGGATCAAGAGGCCGGTGAAAGCTGTGTCACAGCACTGTGCTTGACACGAGTCAAAAAGAGTCAAAAAGAGTCAAAAAGCCACTGTGAGGCATGCGTTTTTTTTTTTTTTTCCAAGCTTTGGAAATATAATTTTTTTCCCCCCGTTTTCTTTATAAAAATGTTGGCATCTCTTCTTCCCTCCCTCCCTCTCTCTCTCTCCCTCTCTCTCTCTCTCTCATTTCATGATGTTGGCTGAGATTCCCTGAGCTTCGGTTCCTGGTGCAAAACTTTAGCAAACAGTCAAGCTCTCCTTTGTGCCGGATGAAAAAAGGGTTGAGCTGTGAAGTTTCTGTCCGGCTGCTTGATAAATGAGCAGACAGGGAGGCAACCTTGGCTCTTTTTGTCCCAAATCAATGAAGCTTTCCTAAAGGACGCCCCATGCTGCTCCAGCCACTGATCTAACATTCCGCAACATCTAGCCCTTCCAAATTCCCTTTAATTACACATTAATCCAGGCCCCTCTCTTTTTCAATATCCTCCGACAGGACCTCGGTGGGGGGAAGGGTACGCTGGGGTAGAGGGTGGACCGGGGTCCCTTCAGAGTGGTGGGAACAGAAGCGAACCGTGCTCAAAGGTTATATTGCCTGTCCGATGTCTTTAGGCAGGAACATCTCTACAGGCTTCCACAGGTAGCCTGGAGTCCTCATTCAGGGTCCAGCACTACACTGGTAATACCTTGATTTCATGTTTTGGATGGTATTAAAAGTCCAACCATGCAATCAGATTTGAAAAGCAGTGACATCTCTATATTACATATATTACATATATATCTGTCACAGAGGATTATGGGTATTTCATGTTGCCCAAAGATTTTATTAATCTATTCACGTTCTAGGCTACAGTCATGTGACAATAACTGAAATGACAGTGATCTAAAATACTGTATATTGAAGGTGCATCAAAACATGCACCTTCCAAACAATTCCTTAGGAAAAGGCTCACAGGGGTGTCACACACCTTAAAGTCTAGTTCATTCTTGTAGCAACTCATGCAACAAAATTCCAAAGTCTTGCCTGATCAGCTCTAACAATACTGCTAAAAAAACAAGAATAATTCTCGCTGTTATGCAAAGCCACGCATGCCAGAGGCTGATCTCAGTCGGATAGGCTTCAGGGCAAAAGGCTAAATAAAGTGTAGCGTTCCCCCGAGGAACAGCGACCCCTCATTCTCATTTAAACACCATGTCTGCTGTTTGGTCTCTAGCACGACCCAGTCCAGAATCTTTAGCATTCGTAAGTTTGATCTCATTTATTCAAAGAACTGACATCAGCATTACTTATTAAGGCGTCTGAAGCACACAGGAAATGTACATTTCATTATACAGGCTGTTGCAATGGCTCTAATTGTGGATCTCCAGTTAATAGCAGCCAGAATAAGATACATATGCAAAGAATCCATCTGAGTTTTATTTTTAAAAATGCTTTTGATTAGTAGGGTATTTCTCCTCAATGGACCAGAGTACACTGTCAAAGAGAAATTTATGCATATTTGAAAATTACATATATTAAAAAACCAGGCAAGCAGGTGCATCGTAATGGTCTTATACCAATGTGGTACTTGAATTTTTTAGGCCCAGCTATTTATTATAAACTTGATGCTACCACACGCTATGAATTCGCCATGCAACGTCATGAAGTGTTTTAAATACAGAGACAACTACTACATTAGCCACAATGAACCAGTTTCCCAAAACCAGCAAGTTAAATAATTAAACAGTGGTAGTAATAATAATGATTCAAGTACATCTCCTGTACATGCACATGTTAAGTGTTTCTAACGCTCCAGTGGCCTTTTTTGTTATTTTGAATTGCCTGCTGTACTATTTCTGTTCTATCGATTGTGCACTGTGGTCTACATAAAGCTCTCAAATAAGAATTTGTACAATTAAGACCCTAAAAGATTTCAGGTCCAGAAAGTACAAATCCAGACCGTGATTTAGCTTCAACCAATCATTGGAGCATAAAGAGTCGCAGTTACAGAGTACTCCACTGGTTGGTTGAAACAAAATCCTGGTCTGGATTTGTACTCTCTGGACCTGAGATTTCCACCTCTGCCAATGAGCAGTGGGTACGGAGGTGACAGAAACACCGCGAAGTTTCCCTTTTTTCTCTCTTTCTCTGGGGGCCGCTCCTGTTGCCCACCCTGCATGCGCCTCACCTTCCCGAAGCTGGCGGCGTTCACCGGCTGTGTGTCATGCTTCTCGCTGAAGTCCAGGTAGTGCATGTACAGTGCGCTGCGAGGGATGCACACCCCCTCCGCCATCTCGTAGTTTTCCTCCAACCTGTGAAGGACAACAGCTCATCAGTCCAGGTTGACATCATCCGCTCAGAACAGCAGGAATGGACGCCCATTGCCGTCCCCCATTCTCAGCCCCCAGATCAAATGGAAATAAACACAAGTAACACAGAACATTATTAATCCATTTTTAATCTGATTAACGGATATAGATACCCAGTGTTTAGGGTCTTATAATTAGGGTTATTCTTAAATAGTAAATGCTATAAAAAAAACATCACAAAAATGGGGAAAACAAGTAATTTCTAAATAAATACAGAAAGATATTATGCATAAGGTTGTTTCTCAGACTCTGAGTATGATTTGTTAAATGTAATGTTGACTGTAAAAATTCACCGATCTCCATCATTTAAGAGCTCAAAAATCACCCAGCACAAAAATCACATAGGTCCTGAATATCAAGCAGCAGCAGAAAAAAAATGGACAACATAATTGTCTAATTGAGCATTTTCCCACAATTATGGTGCGAATGATACAGACTGATGTCGCCATTTAATGTTCCAATCACCCATATGACAGACATATGACCTACAAATATTTGATTTAAAGGCATTCATGAAAATGGTTCTATAATATCCCCATTACCACAACGTAAACGCCTACAAAAAAAAACTATTAATCCAGGGATCGCAAGAATCACATTCAAAATGCCAGATTCTGATGAGTGCGTTTTATTTCACTATATTGGCAATGGGGCATTAATTTAAGTTAATATGTGTTATGATTGATTTTATGTAATTCTTTATTGAATAAACGTTTATCACTGTGGCGTGGAAATCTTAAAAAAATGTACGCCGTCACGACACCTTGTATACATTCGCAGCGTGAAACCGCTGATTTTAAATGACTGACATTAACTTGTTAATACCAACTAATCGCGGTGCTAAGAGCTGGAACTGGTGGAGCTACGGAAATATCAGAACGTTGCCCAAACTTATAACCGAAGACAGTAGCAAGATACAGACCAAAAAAAAGAAGGATTTTCCATAATTAATATATTCCATAGCATGAACCTATTTCTTAAAGTGCACTGACAAAAGTTAAAGGTGCCCTCCTTAAAGAAAGGACGCTGCAGCTCTTTCGTCCTTGGATGAAAAGAATGTCTGATCCTTCGTTGTAACATTTTTAACGCAAATTAGTAAAATTTGCACACAGTTATATTACTTTTAAGTGCTATAATATGAATTATCTGTCCGTCATGCACAGACTAACTGTTCCATTACTGTTCTGCGTACAGCAGCCTACCGGATTAAGACACTCCTGTACACACTTGCACTAATTTAAGATAAAAGATCTTCAGTGAAAGCAGAAAGATGGTTTCTAAAGTGGGATAAACACAGAAAACTGAATATTTCCTTGAGTATACGAATGTGTTCAGAGTATTGCTTTTTCAGCTGCTGTAAAACGAGCTCGTCCTAATTTTTAACGTAGTACGTTTTTAGATATTAAGATAGAATGCAACGTTTCCTGGTGATTCGCTGCAATTGTTTTACATTTTCATCTCGCTGCTATGCTGTGCAGCTGACACAGTTAAGAAACTGTGAAAAACGGCATTGCCGAATTAGACAAATCTCGGCCAGACTAATGTCAGTGGGAGATGCTCCTACATCGACTGGGCTTTAGATTGACTACAATTTCAGGGTAATCTCAGATGCCACCAAAATCCCTCGGAGAAACTGCCTCGTGAAACTTAATGGCGTTTAAATAAAGATGAAGTCTCGCCAATATTTTCGTTCAAATATTTTGCTGTTGCGTTTAACACTGGTAAACACTTAAAATTGCACTTGTAAATTGCAATTATATATATATATATATATATATATATATATATATATATATATATATATATATATATATATATGAAATTTGTATAATTATTCCCCCTATTTATGACGTGACAATGATGTCATTATACAGTACAAAAAGGTAAACGTCAATTCTTTTGACTTGTTAAACCAATTAATTGTATTGACATTTAAAATGTAGTTCTCATTGCCAGAGACCATTTTTCGATATGTTCAATTAATATATTCTAAGAGAAGCAAGGCTATACGAAAGTTATACGAAATTGCTGGCCAGCTAACTGTTCGCCGTTGGCCTATTGCAAGTTAATTTATCGGAAGTGGAGGCCTTGGGTCGTTCTTTTTATTTTTCACGCGCATATGTGTTTCCATGCGCAGCTAATGCGCTACCTGAAAACTAATTAACCAATAATTGTGATCAGGAAAAAGTTCCACTGACTTCTAAATCGGCAAATATCTGCTTCTGTTGCTCGAACTTGGGCACAAACACGTTTGCGGTTGAACTGAATCTTGAAAAGGGTAAAACCAACGACGAAGAAAACTGTTAGATATGGGGGGAGGGGTGCCCAACGTAATCATTTAAGTACGAAGGTCTATTTATTGGGAGAGATGGATGAATCCAAATTAAATATTTGGGGGTCCACGTCCCCGCCCATAGGCCTATTTAAATGACTGGACAGTAGGCCTAAACAGTTAAACAGTTAAGTAAAAACGCATTGGTAAGAATGGTTTCCAATTAAATAGAAAGCAATTTCAATCAATATAGGCTACTCTTAACCGTAAAATTAAGTGTGTGTGTGTGTGTGTGTGTGTGTGTGTGTGTGTGTATGTATATATATATACCAATGAAGAAGTCACCTTTGAAGTGCACAACATTACCCACACCATAATGTAGGCTACTTCTTCACGTTGTTGAATTTAACATTGATAATGTGTCTGGAAGATAGTAATTTAAATATTTTTGCTAAATTAATTAACTTCATTAACCAGTCTTACAGGGTTTATTAGGGTTTATTATCCCTTGTTTATTATATTAATAATAATAATTGATACCTTTTACAGATTTGGATAAGAGATTTGGCCTTTCCGTGAAGGTCACGGTTACTTGCAGACGTAAACACACTGTTTACTATTTATCGATACATTCAAATCTGTTGGGGAAAATGACCCATGATTTCTTATTTTTGGTTTTATTTTTATATTCGACACTAATTAATTTTTCTTGTTCGGAACTGAAGGGCACTTTGACTAACATTAACTTCCTAACCCCACCACCAATCCACGCAAATAGATTATTATTGTAATACGTCCTCTTGGTAATACAATGAAAAATATATTTGCGTTATATACGCAGAAGTTATCAGATTCTCATGTGTTTTATGTCTTCTGCAATGTTATATCGTTTGGTATATCGTCAAGAAATCCCCATATAGTTAGAATTCAGAATTTAGAATTTAGTGATCAGTGGTCATTGCTAAAACATGTGCACCACAGCACACAGTGCGCAGAACTATATAAAATAAAAATTTATGCGCGATTATTGTTAACACATGCCGTTTTATGCTCATATGTATAAATAACCTTATCACTTAAACGTTTCATTATTTTTAAATCTTATTGTTGAATCTGATTTAGCTGTTTTATCTTGTCCACTGTGAGAAAATAACTTTAAAATGATTATTAATGACTGAAATTATAAGAACAGCCGTGCCAGGTTTCCTGTTAATATGCATGTTTATTTTATAATTTGTTTCTACAAGTCAAGTGTACACGTAAAAACAATCAGATAAATCAGAAATAAGGAAAAATAAACAAAACATTGATTTCTCTTTCTTAAAACATGACTGCCCCTTACATATTGGAACAAGTTTTATGTGGGTGACGTTTTAAGTGATTTCACGTAAAGTCTGAGACTGAAACCCACAACGTTCAGGTTCAGAGATCGGCTCTCTTGCCACTCCTCGAGTCCCAAGAGGCCGCCCCAGTCATTAGTCGCCTCGTCCAACATGGATGTTGCGCAGGGAATACTCATGTAACGTCTGTATAGATGAGCACTTGCTTTAAAATGTCTTGTACAATCCCACAAGTCAACATGTTTGATTCGTGTTGATGTCTTGATCACACAGCCAGAAGCGCTGTGGCGGACTGCATTAATAATTCGTAAAATGGACCGTTCGGTCGTTTTGCTGCTATTAATCGCAGCATGAAATAGGTATAGATATTGACATTATAGTCGTATGAAAACACTTCCTTTTTGCAAGGAAAATTAGCACTGAAGATTTAATAAACTAGGAACTTACCATTGTAAAGTAGCTGGTGTTGAGTGGGACTTGGATGCTCTGTTATTTTCTTTTTCTTCGTCTGTTTAAACACAGAGATGAAAAGACACATTACGAATTTATTCTGTTTATATTTTACGAGTACTTGCTATGTTATCTGCGTATATATAGGCCTACTAAATACACGCAGTGTAAAAGTTTGGTACACACTCCAGACACAGCAAGTAATCGTGATTATGCTGATTTAATACTTATACGTGTTTATGTATTGTTTCTCTCCGCGATCTTGTATTGCGTAAGCGTTCGAAGATGGGTGGTATTTATTTTTTAGAATTCGATCAGAGAATTATTGCTAAGTGTTATAATTATAATTGCAGGTAATGTATTCTAATTACAAAAAGTAGGTTATAATATCAAAAGATGATAAGGAAGGAAGTTTTCTTGGGTTTACAATAGGCGTCTATAAGATGAAACAGGCTCTACTTTGTTGTCTTATTAATCTATAAAAACTATTGTCTTATAAATATAAGTATGACGTTCTCAGCATCGATAAGTTAAATTCTCCAGTATAAGATGTTTTAGTCCAAATGTGTATGGATTTATCTTTGTATAAAAGATGATGCGTTTCAAAAGCAATTATCCCTCCTTACTTTCGTCATTTGTCATGTTCCCCAGGGAATTGTGGCTGGAGTACCGTTTACTTTCGCTTTCGCTGAGACATCTTTCAATCCAGCTCTCTGCGAAAAGACAAGATTTGGGAATGACAGATGTCGTAGTCGACAGGGTAACTACTATGTGCTGTTTTGTCAGTGCAGTAGCTCTGTGTGCGACGTAAGTAAATTCATGATCTTGGCACAAGGATCAAGCGAGACAAATAGACAAATTATACATTAACATACCCTATCCACTGCATTCCAATTACGTAATAGACTATTAGAATTATTCAGGTCAGCCGCGCTGAACAAGTTTTATGTACACACACACACGCACACACACACACACACACACACACACACACACACACATCCAATAAAATAATGAAATAATAATATGGGTAATTACAGAAAATAGCAACTTGAAAAAATGATTTAGAAAGAGACCAGGGTCCCGGACTAATCCAACGATAATTTGAAATCCCTGATAGATTATATGCAAGTATTCTATCCATCTATTTAAAAAAAATCGTTTTAATTTGATTTTTTTCTTATATTCCGATACACGACTGTAGAAATAAAAAAGCTGCAATTCTCAGTGATTGCAATTTTGTAATAGCTTAATGCAACAAGTGTTAATTATTATGTTGGCACTATTTTTAACGTTAATGCAAGTTTGCAACACTGCAATTAACACTTCTATATTCTTTCATTCGGATCATAAATGTAACAATAAGTGATTGTATGGTCTTCTGACCAGCCGGGCTTCTGTTTGAAATGTTTTCACCTAGAACCGCAGGAATCCTTTATTGTTCTTGGAGGGACATGCTCAGTTGGGCTAGTGCGCAACCCAAACCAGCTTTATGACAGAGCCCCTTTTGTTACTTTCTAATTTCGAGTAAGAATTGCCTCCACTGGTGTCCTTTCGTGGAGCAGAAACACTAACATATAATATTTTGCTTGTCCTTCTAGATCGTGTTGCTCCTACTGACCATGACAACAATCGCCATGGCAGCTGTCGTCACGAATGGCTGTTGGCACGGCAACAGGTCCCGTTACATCAGAAGAGGGAGTTGTGAACAAAACTTTTAGTAAAGTTTACTTCAGTATATGAACATCATAAACGTATATTGTGGATTTTTTGCAAAGAAAAGCTCATTTTTTTGTAAGATGACTTACAAAGACCGCTCAAACGCTACACTATCCCTCAAAACTGAATAAGGTTAAGACCTGCGAATTCTAACATTTGAAATTCTTTCGATGCTCATGCTAGAGAGGCTAAATAAAATTTCATCGACTTTTCTTGTGCGAATTTCTGGTTATATTTATTAATTTAGTAGTCCATTATGTGATCGTCTCTAAAGTATTATTATGAGAATGAAGAAATGAATATGCACCTGTCCTTATATAAATGGCAATTAGAACGGAGAGCTGCTGTTTTCAAGAAAGTGTAAAATATAATAAGCAAAATAAGCACGCGTAATGGTGATTATATTAATCTTCTAACTATCTCACTTATATGTGTTCATATATTAACTGACAACTCTCGTAAACTCATTTAATCAATAATTGAACGCAAAGTTCCCTTACTTTTACTTTTGGTGCTATTGCTTTTCGTTGATCATTCTGTTGCGATTTTGTTTTTGATAAATAACGCATACTTAAAAAATGCGTGAGTTCCATGACCATGAACAACATTTCTATTATTTTTATTCTTGCAAAAATACTTTACCTTCATGTGAATAATGTAGGCTATATATAGTGTATACTTGACATATTTTACATATATGCCTACTTGTTGCATTAATTAATAAATAAATCACTTTGTAATAGTTTTTTTTTAACATAAACAATATTCACAGATCTTCATGAACGCATTTTGCTGCAGGTTGTTTCTTAATACTACTGACAAATAATGCTCTGCAGAAATAAGGTTAAAATGAATTTCTATTGTGACTGTGAACCGTCGGGTTTCCGTAGCCTAACTGAAAGACGGCAAGCATGGAGTTAAAGCAGAGCTCAAAATAATTGGATTAAGTTCAATTTAATGGTGGAATTGAACTAAGATTCCACATTAAAACTTACTTGAGTTAATTTAAAATAATTACCAAATATAAATTAGACTAGTAAAATGTTTTTTTGGCACCTTGCCGACACAGGGATGAGTAAATGTCTTGCACAACTAACTGTTTAGTAAACCTGTCTGTTGACAATCAGTTTTAAAGTAATCAATTCGCTGCGGTGTTTTTCCCATTGCTATATTTATAAAAATTAAACACCACAAATGTACTCTAGGGACAACGAGAAAGAGTTTTGAATTGCGTGTTTCTACTTCAGGAAGGAAAAAAACTTACTACTAAGTAGCATACTTGCAAGTACGGTACAGCGGTACGTTTTGCTCTAAAGCAGTTAATGTAATTTTTTTAAAAAAGAAGACTTCTTATTCTATTGTTAAAACTTTCCGGCAAAGTGCCATCACTGTCCGGGCAACAGTAGCTGGTGCGTAGCTAAGTTGTTTACCGGCAGGTGCACAATAAATAAAAGCTCCTTTTGCCTTTACAGTTAAAAATTTCTAACTAAAGTGCATTTGATAAAAAAAAAACTTTAAATCACACTAAGCTTTCTCAAAAAACATAAAAAGAAACTTTTAAGACAATAATGTTAAGGCTATAAATTATCGGATCCCTGTTTTATATTTCAAGTAGAGGTCAGTTTTCACTCCAAGCAAAAAAATGAATCGTTACCTACAACTTCAGGGAGGGGGGGGGGGAGCAACATTTCACAGAACATCAAGGATCACTTCATAACTTCGTACGTCTTCGGGAAACAGAATTCAACAGAACTGGACTTCCAAGCACACTGCAATACGCATCCCAGAACCTCTCCAATTATGGTTAGAAAGCAACATGACATAGATTAAAAAGGGAGGAAAAAAAACGTAGTGAGAGGCAGAACAGTGTAGGCTTCTGTGGGCCCGCTGTGGCTCTCTCAAGCAGCCCGGCACCCCAAGCATCCTGCACGGTCACAGCAACGTTGGACCAACCTGTGGAATCCATGTCCGGCTCCTCCAGCAACCCACAATGCATTCTCTTCCCATCAACGGCACGCAGGTCCCTCGAGAAAAGCCGCTCCGTATTCCCCCTTCTGTCGCTGTTGCAGCTCCACGGCCGCTGCCTGTTTGTTGGGGATGTGAGGGATCTGAGGTCTCGCCGAGGGGGGAGACTCCAGAAGTCCAAAAAAGGGGGTGGGTTGGGGTGGGGTGGCTGGTGGTGGGGGGGGTGGGGGGGTGGGGGGGGCAGCCAGACCCGTCAAAATGTTTGCTGATGTTTCATGGGAAAGGGGCTGATTTTATAGGAGCCCTGATGAGAGACATGTCATTGATAGGCTGGGCAGGCTAATGAATGACTACGAGTCAGATGGGGATGTGGCAGCGCTGACTGGAAGCCCATTGTGGGCCTGTTTTGAATAAGAAAAGCTCCCTCCGTAGAAAAAAAAGAGGCTTAGATCTACGCAATCCAGGCACTGTGGCCTCCCCGTCTTCCATTATAGCATTTAATACGTTTTTATACAACCCCCCAACCCCCGCTTGCCCCCCAACCCCCACACTTTCTCCCAACACCCCCCCCCCCCCTCCCCAGCACGTTATTTAAAGTCCCAGAGCACTGGCCCCATTTGCCCACACCCCCGAAACCTCTGAGACAGTTATGGGCTCCACTTTTTCGGGCCGCTCTCACAAACCCACAGGCCTGAAGACGCCTGCTGCCTGGTCCGAGAGTGACGGACCCCTTCTGGGGGAGGCAGGGAAAGCCCTGCCATTTCTGATGGCCACCCATCCCCAGTGAGCAAAGAAGGGGTATCATCTCGTTTGAGGACCCGAGACAGATTTAATCAAAGCCAGGCCTCGGTCAACCCCCCCCCCCCCCCCCCAAACATGCCTTGCTTGCCGGCCGTTCCCTTCTCGAGCCCCGAGGAGGCCAGAGGCGTCTCCTCACGTTCAAGCAGCCTTATTTCGCAGAGACGCGCAGAGGAGCACCAGCCACAAAGGGGGAAGCAGAAGTGCAAAGGCAGCCAGCGGAGAGGCGGCCCAGCTCCCTGGTGAAGGGAAAGCTGTGATTAGAATATGAATGGAGCAGCAGGGGAGAGGGAGAAAGGGGGATTATGGCTGAATCACTCCAAGTGTGGAGGGCGGCAGCAGCGGCAGCTCTGACCCGCCTCCCACGGGAGGAACGGCGCAGACGGGAACGCTACTCGGCCATCCTCCTCCGGAATGCGTGCGGGTTCGAGAGCGCTTCCTCGGCTCGAGCTGAGAAGGGGTCAGAGGGGTGGGATGAGCACCAGGAGAAGTCCCTCGCAGGGGATGCGCATGCGCTCAGAGCCGCATGTGGACGGCGATTCCAGCTCTCGCGCAAAATACCACCCGACGTGTGTTTTTTGGCATTGAGGGATCAGAGGAACAGCTCCAGGGCCTCCGTGCTCCTCGGCCAGCCGCCATTGGACGGTTTGCTTCTCCCCCGACCACCAGTCATCAAGCCCAATAGAAAAATTTGCACTTTTGGAATCATATTACTGCTAAGACACACTGTTTGATGACGTAGATTATAGGTTTAAAACTTCTTATTTTGTCACACTGCTCATGTGCAATAGGGTGCAGATAAACATTTGCAAAATTGCTTGAATGTAAATATTCTTTTTTTTTGATATATAAAATATTATAATATGTAATTGGGACAAATACAGGGTCAGACATAGATGCTAGCTTTTTTCTCTATTATATATACAGTGTCTCTTTATGAAGTCATCTTTAAAAATGAGAAAAAAATTGTGCTCCGATGTCACAATAAATAAAAATAAAAGTAACATGACTGTAAGTAAATGGGAAGTAACAAGCAGGGGTGTAGAACTTGGGTGAAACATGTACCCCCCCCCCCCCATATTATGGAATATGGAATCTTAGTTCAATTCCACCATTAATTTGGATTCCTTCATCCCCGTATAAAGACCTTTGTATTTACATTGTTAAATAGTGCAAGTATTAATGCAGACAGCAATACACCGTGGACGATGAAGCGGAGCCTTATAGATGCCTTAGAGGCATTTATAAGAAGATGTAAATACAACAGGAAAGAGAATGGGGTCAAGGATCAAATTTGGGAAGAAAGTTGTCTTTGTTGACAAACAGTGAAAAGAGGAGTTTGCCAAGGAAAAACCTGTTAGGGTTCTACCTATTCACTACAGCCGAAGAACACAGTACTGTACAGCACGTTTTCCACTGTTGGCTGCCCTTCAGGTGATTCAGTTCCTGCCTGTTCCCTCGAAGGCTTGTGTTTTGAACAGTGGCTGTTGAACACCACTCTTTGCCAAGTCCCTGTTCTCTTCCTGGATCCAGCCTCTCATCCCTTCATGCCCATCAATTACTCACAGCTAAGTGCCAGAGGCGACAGCGAGTCCAAGACACAGCAAGAGTACGCTTACAGTTACAGGCGGGCGTCCAAGCACCTAGGAGCACATGGTGTGGATCCAGGGAGACCATTCACATTTCAACATCATCTCCTCCAATGAAACAATTAGATGCTTATAACTAGACCAATGATACACAGAAGGTGGATGATACATGCCTGAGTCATGATCCAGGTAGAAATCCTTGTTTTCAGAGTGTGAGAGGAATGAATCTCATCAGGAAACTGGAAAGAAACTGCCTGTCAGGTAGAAAGTCCTTATTCTGGGGATACCAACAGAAATTTACATTTGATAACTGTATAGTCACATTATTTATTTCTCAGATATTCCCACTAATGTTTTCAGAGACTTACAGGTCCCCTCTGTGTGTGTGTGTGTGTGTGTGTGTGTGTGTGTGGATTACAGTGGTTCTCTTGTCACTGTGTACATTAATTAGCATTTTCTGTGAAATTCTTTCCCGTTTGCCAATCAAATTGTTTCAAATTTTGCTAGTTAGTTGTTTATTATGACATTTCTCATAGGGAGGTCAAGAAAAGTCTTGCATGCATTGCAAAAATAACATTAAAACTATCATCTCAACTACCATATACTCACTATCATTATGTAGCACAGTTCAGGCAGTATTGACTTATTGATATGTATGTGGAATGTGTGTGTAATTTACTACTGTTCTGGAAATTAGATGTTATAATACAATGTTCCAGAAATAATTAATTCATTTGTAAAGTAAGTAATTTATTAGGTCCTTTGACAGAACACTCTGTGAAACTGGACTGTTTGTAAATGTAGTAAATAACTACATTAAGTGGTCAATATAGCTTCAGAAGAAAAACTCTAAGAAAACTGCTACAATAAGTGCTGACTCTGACGTGTGAGAAATTCAAGTGGATGACAACTGCAAATGTTTTCGCTCTTTGTGATAAGTGATACAAAGTGAGATGGGCCCCTGGAGCCCTCAAATGGAAATGCTTACAGGTCAAAAACTGCATTTCCTGTTTCTGCTGGCTCTTTTCAGAGAGCCGGTGGAGCAGAGAGCTTCCCCAACATACCCCAGCACGCTCTTTAATAATCAAGCCTTCAGCGTAGATCGGTATTTGCTCAGTAGCTGACTGGACATTGTGATCTGTGATGGGAGAAAAGTGAGCGATATAAATATATAATGGGGCAGCTATTCAGAATCACATCCTCCTCGAGGACAGAGCGGTTACTATTCAGACGTCGGCTCTCATAGCAGACAGACACCAGACGGCAGTAAAATGCTCATGTTGTCATGTAGATTGAAGAAGAGTGCACAATATTAAGACAATTCTTTGAATTTCTTAAAGGCAATTTTTATTGTGGGCGATCCTCTCACTTGGCAAATTTAATAGTGAGAGACCCGGGGGAGTTGGGGGGGGGGGATGGAGGGTAGGGGATATCCCATATTCCTTCAGGAAAGCCTTTGACTCCATCTATAAAATCCTTAACACAGAATGCCTGTTTTTGTAATGTGCAGGTCAGCAGGATTCTGAAGTGGTTCAGATTTTGAAATGTGAAACGTTCAGTCTTTTGAGGTGTGCTGGGGCTGTGGACTTTTATTGGGACCCAAAACTCACCCGATCAAATCAAGTCCCTGATGGAATATAAAATAAGCATAAAACAGGAGTGGTCCATAGCTATTATTAGAATAATTTCAGATGTATGGCAGCAATCGGTTGGTTCTTGCAGTGACTCAAACTTCGGCTGCTTCGAGGTGGCCGTGTGCTGCCCCACACTGTCTGCCAAAGGCAGGTCATGAGCAGGAAGTGCCTGTTGTCCTTTGACCCCCGCCATTCACACTGGTCCCTCTCGTCCCTACTCCCCACACTGGGGCAGGACTCATGTTCAGCCTGTTAGACGGTGGCGGTTACCGTAGGGACCATTCCGGCACTGCGCCATTGGCCGGACAGTGTGTGTCAGAGGGGAGACAACTTGCCGTTGTGTGTATGGCAGGCAAAATACCACCAAATCCTCTTCAACAGCTGGTGCCATTCTGCCCAGCACAGCTGACATCATACATGCTGCCTTCACCTGCCCTAAACATTGCATTCTTTGAGGTTACAGTAAAATCTTCATAGAGAGCCCAGTGAAGGATGTAACCTTATGAGACATTCAGAGCAATAAAAAAGTTTTTTTTTTTAAATATCAACACACAAAAGAATACCACATACTCTGCAAAAGTTTTAGGCAGTCAAAAGACATGTTTAAATGCAACTTATCCGGGTAATAATGGGTAATTATGTTGCTCAGAACAAAAAAACTCAATCGTATTTGCAAATTAATTTGCAAATTAATAGTAATATGATAAAAACTCATAAGAATTTCTTCTGTTCTCAACAAAGTTACTGATATCTAGTCGAACATCGCTTCAGGTCCCAAACCTCTCCTCAGGGGCACCCCAGCCATTCCAGTTAAAAGAGTCGATGAGATATTGATAGGAGGCGTGCTAGTGGTCGAGTCAAAAAATACATGGGTGTGTCAGATAGCTGTGACAAGTACAGGGGTGATTTTAGAAGTTTTGAAATGGTTAAGCTAACACATTTTGAATAGTTTTATACCAGCATGAAGATTACATAAACATCGTTTTTGTTTTTGTTTTTTTGCTGCTTGAGAATTTTGCGAAGTACAGCATCTTCTCCTGACCTTTCCAGATTTGGATCATCATTCTACCTCAGATGACAGCAGAGAGTAGATAACAAACTTAGATAAATATTCTTTTGGTTTTCAGGAAATTTACAGATTTCCCAGCAGAATATAACACCATATAAGTCCACAATAAATTTCCAGTTATATGTAATTATATAGAGGCACTACCAGGTATGCAGAAGAGAGTCTGGTAGGTGTCTGTGATGAGGTCAGAGATTAATGCTTCAGGGGGAAAGCCTCTTAAATTACATCATTCCAAATCCACAGTTAACGGGGGAGATTCTCCAGCCAAACCATTTCCGAAACCAAAAGAAAACAGCCTATTTGACGTGGCTCAGCACCGCTAGAGTGCAGTAACGCTTCCTAGGGTCAGGGAAACCTCTGTATTCCATTTCATCCTCCGTGTCAACGGTGCGAAATGATGCTGCAGAAATGGTGTGAGGATTGCAGGTCTGATTCACGTGAGTCCAAGTGCGAGCTCTGGGAGCTGCGCGCTACAAACACCAGGGGAAACATTTGAGGAGAGAGCAATCGACTCCGCTTGGGCCTGAGCAAACACATTAGGGAAATTTGCAAGTGAAAACAGCAAAGCAGGAAGCGGATGGATTTGTTTAAAGGGATGGCAAGTGGGATTATGCCTCCATAGCTCCCTGCTTGCCACTGAGAACACATGATCTTGGGAGACCCCGACATGGGAAAAAGGAAGAATTATATTCCAAGTTACCAGCCATTTTTAAGGGTTTGGAGAGTTTTCTTGTTTTCTTGATGCTTTTGAGAACATTCCAGAAATCTTGGTAAAACAAAGGCATATACTTCTCTGTCCCACTTTGCGTTGAGGCCGAAGTGATCTGTGAGATCAGCCTTGGTGGGATAATCCATATGATCCCATTTTATATGCATGGAAAACACAACCAACAATAGGGAAGCCGCTACAAAGGTGGCACAATTAAAGTTAATGAGGATCATCAGCTCACAGCTGATATCACAATGACAGATTCTCTTAGATCTCCGAAGCTGAAAAAACGGCAACTTTTGGATCTGAGGAACCTTTCACTGTAAACCACAGAGAAAGATTAAAAGTGAGAGAGGGAGCAGAGAAGACAGCGCTGGACAGATATGAGAGGGGAATGCACTCACCGGCTCACTTAGCGAAAAGAAATTATACAGTAGATTACAGTCAATTTTAAGAACAAGCAAAGGGATAGGGGTAGAGAGATAAAGGTAGAATCTCAAGGTGTATGAGGTGAATCACACGCTAAGCACATAGGCGCCGTCCCAAATAAAGATCTACTTTTCTTTATCAATTTAAGAAATTGCACTTCCTTATTCCCAAACTCTGCTAGACTCACAGAAATCTGCAGATATTTTTGAGAGGGCGAGTGAGAGAGGGCGAGAGCGAGGAGGAGAGAGAGAGGAAGGGGAGATGAGTTTCCATGGCAGACATCCTCTGTGTTGTTTGTTTTGTGTGAAAGTGAATGATAAAAGAGGCATGAAATCGGGGGGGAAAGGCTGAATAACAGTAGGGACCCCAAACCCTCCATCACGCCCCGTTCAGCTTTGCTCTGGCGGCACAGACAATAACCCCTGCCTCGCCCCCCTTCCCTCACGGCCCCCCTCACCCCCCATGACCTTTCACATCTAACACAGCTGTGAGCTCCCCCAGACTCGGGAGGGAGGGGGGGCACCAGTAAATAATTAACTTATTCTGCTCTGTTGATTGGTCTTATGAGAGTAGTCAGTGCCGGGGGGATTTAATAAGAGTCGCGCAAAAACCTGTAGAATTAGCTTAACCTGTCAGGCACAAACACCATTGTTTCGGTCTTATTCTTCCCATTTTTATTTCAACATTAGTATAAACACTGAAGAGCTTATGAATTCTAATTGTTTAAAAAATTGTACCAGAAGTTTTCAAACCAGTAGAGACAGTTGTAACGTACTGAGAGAAGCTTCTGGAAAGATTTTGTCGATCGATTGATCTCCAATCAGAAATAACAAAAAGAATGTATTTGTAAATGTATTTTTAATAGCACATGACTGATTTGCTGAGACATTCCATGTTGTCACATACATTGTCCCTGATCTCAGAATGTTCCAATTCAGTTCCGTTGCACTTCCACTATTTTTCCAGACAGTCTCCCGTGCAAGGCTTACCAGGGTTACGCCCTCCACTTTCTGCAGGGCGCCTTGTTAAAGCCCGACAGCCTACCATCAATCTGCATGTTAAAGAGAGGATATGGTTTATAGTAAAGAGCAGCGACTCTTACGGAACAGACAGTTTGGCCTGACCCTTGTACAGCACCACCAAAGGTATGGTCTCAAGAATGGCTCTGTATGTCTGAGAACTGTGTGTTTGAAGTCTGTAGTTTTGTTTTCCTGTTTGTTGGTCATGGTTGGGGGGGTGGATGACAGGGCTTAGGAGCATATACCTTATTAACAGTAACTTGGACACACATGTAAAATCAGTGATCCTTACTATACAGCCAATTTATATTGCTGTTGCAGGAAGGTAGGAAATAGACCGGTTTAGCATTATAATTTCTATGAAAAAATAAATAAGTAATGAAATAAAGAGATAATAAAAATGAATCGTGTGTGTGTTGTGACCAACCCTCATTCCTTTGCTGGCCTTGCTGAGGGAGCAGCACATCTATATGTGTGACTCTTGTGAGCTTTTTGATTAAAACATCATCAGGATTTTTTTTTCCACTGGGGGAGGGGGCAGTGGGAAGATAATAAGGGTTGTAAACACTTTTCCCAGGATCTGGGGAATACTGCTTCGGTGTAATAAATTTGCATAGTCTGGCACGGCACAAAGAGCTGATTAATTGAAAAACAGTCCTTAAATGCTGGAGAGGGGAGTTCCTGGAACAGTGGACACTGAGACTTGACTAAACGCACACGGCAGAATTCTCTAAAGGCTCTAGTATGTGTTCGGGTTTGTGCTCGTCAAAAAAAAGCCTATTATGGCTTTTGCTTTGGTTGACAGCAATTTTAAAATAGAATATCCATTTCTGTTTTGTGTTTAAATATATGTGTACAGGTTTGGGAGGCTTGATTAGATTTGCTCACTCGTTTTCTGAGCCAGGGAAATGTGTTCATTTTTATGCTTCATTTTATTTAGCAAATCTTTTAATTTTAGTTGGAATATTTAATGAATGCTGAATGAAACACTCTTTTGAGTATTTTATTTGTCTGTTACATTACATTCTGTCACATATCATGTGCCTCATCATTTTGTAAAATGCTGCTTACATATATTTAACTGAAGTGTCAGAGATTGCATTTTTTTTCAACCATTCAACCATTCAACCAACTACAAAATGCTTGGGGGCTCAATATTTTAATTTAATTAGTGTTTAATGTGTGTGATTTTGTGCTCGATTGTACATGGATTCATCCCATAGTCACACGAACAATGTGAATTTGAATAGCTAAATTTGCATGCAACCTGTGGCTCAGTTGTTCAGAACAAGACTGTGAAGGATTACTGTTCACGTGAAAAAATGCATTTTAATAAGGCCTAACCGATGAGTTTTGATTTAATAATGCGCCTCGAACTGTGTCATGAATTTATGCCTGTAATTGACCCTGAAATTCATTAGTCATTCACAGCTTGCCATAACACTAGTTTAGTATCAATTATGTTTTTTTTTTATTTTAATCTTGTAGTTGTTCTGAATGGCCAAAATCACAGCTGCACCTGTTTTTAAGAACAAATGTTTATTTAACTGCAGGGGTGTGACAGAATGGGGGGGGGGCATTACCTTCCAGCTGCTCCTATGTCATTTTGTGAGCACTGGTTTTAGTATAATAAAGGGTATTATTTTGCCATGTATATTCTTTAATATAATAGTTAAAAATCAAATAGTGAAACATGTCGAGGGAGTGGTAGTATTTAGGAAAAATAAAAAAGTAAGGAAAATGAGTAAGAAAAGAGTAAGAAAAATGTGAAAACATTTAAATATACAGTTAACGATCATACATGCATATTAATTTTTTATTAATTCAGGCAAGCATGACAAACAAGCATGCGGAATGGAGGGGGGGATTTTTACAGTTTACAGGGACTAGGCAAGATTGGAGCTGGTGCAATGCTAAGAGGGCCACAAAATGCCCAGTCACACTGTGATAAAGTGTCATTTATTAATTAACAATTAACATGTATTAATCTCAGATCGGATGGACATCAGCGTCTGCTTAAATTAAACAATGACACGTATGTCACTTGACTCTCCTGAAGTGCATGTGAGGCTGGATTAAATAAAACATCACATACTTTCCCTCTATGGTGGCAGAAAGCTTAATATTCATTGTCAAATTCTGCTCTCCAGAGCTGTTCTAATTATATTGAGTTGCTCCAAGAAGTGCATTTCTTCCCAGTTCTCTTCTGATGGTGACTGACCTGATCTGATACTGAGATAAGTACACAAACTGTACATGCCAGCATGTTGACAGGACAATGACTGCTCATCACCCCCCCCTAGAGGCCTAAGATCAAGGCCATCCGTGTAACATGAACTAAATAATCCTGTAATGGCTGTGTTTGCAACAGCATGTCAATTCACCATGATTATTCTAATTAAGCAGCTACCCCCCACCCCACCACCATATATAGGCACTATATTAACCAATCAGCTACATGCTTATATCAGCTGTATTTAAAACTGGGTCTCCCGCCAAGGACAGACTGACATTATTATTATTATTATCATTATTATTATTATTATGAAGAGTAACTGACACCTTCGCCCAAAGCAGCTCAGGACAGGTTTTCATGGAACGAGATCCAACACCCTACTGGGTAGTCTGTGACTTCCCCCACATGCTACCTGCTGCAGTTAACGATAGCCACTCCATTTGTCAGGGCGAGTAAGGAGTAGTCTTGCAGTGTGTTGGCTGGGGGGCAGAGCCCTGCGACGGGCAGACGTCCATCCTCAGGCTGGGCCAGTTAGCCATACCCTCTGGGGGTGTGAGGCCGGTGTCAGGCTGCGTGACTCACGGAGCGAAAACCATTTTCAGCAATTACCCCGCAGGATGACATATACAATCTATAATCATCCATGCAATGAAATGGATTAGAAACGCCGCCGTGGCCAGAGATTAGCCCATTATTTTGAACCACCTGCTAACTATAAATGAAGTGTTTAAGATCCATACTGCTTGCCTACCAGTTGTGTAGATTGTGTGGGTTTTTCACAGATTAGAATCACAGCTGTTCTTGTGTGGGCGTCATTCTGAGTTGAATACGATATTTTCCTGTTTCCTGGATTCTGTGTTTTTGTTTTATGGATTCCGTAATGCACTATAACTCAATTAAACTAGTACAAATAAAGCATCATTTAATTTTCCATCCATCCATCCATCCATTGTCCAAACCACATATCCTACTGGGTCGCAGGTCATTTAATTTTTTAAAAACAATTTCAGCAATTAACTTCAGCTATGTGACACCTAGTCATTGAATTTTGTGTATTAAATTTGTTTTACTTATGTTTATTAAATATCACTCTCTTAAGATGGCTGGGTATTGTTCAGATCGGACAGAAGCCTGATTCCGAATGAGCCTGAAATGATTTGCTTAGTTCTGATGTTTTAACAATCATGATTTCAGTGTGAGAGCTTGGGAAAAGCTCCAGAAGTTCTAAGACATTAGAAAACCCCCCTGGTGTTGTACAGAAGAGATAGAGATGCTAAGAGGGTGTTTATCTGAGAAAATAGCACTTACATATAGGTGTATTTATGAAACATACTCTATCACTGAGAATAAATATGATGCAACGAATTCATTACATATAAAGTAAATGAAAGTGAGGAAATTTGGAGAAGACTTGGGCTATGCATTTCATTACCAGCATCTGGAAAATAATTATTTTCCTTAATTTTCCCTTTGAGATTAATAAAATCAATCAATCAATCAATCAATCAATCAATCAGTCTGTCTGTGGCCTGTACGCGTACAGAATCTGTTTATATTACCCGTACAAGGATACAGTCTTTCTGCATGGGCAGTACACACGTAGTCCTTCATATGAAATGAATTAATATTCCCTATACTAACAAAGGCTCTATTCGTATAAGCTGTACTCACAGAGGTTCCGTTAATATTGACTGTACTCACAGAGGCTCTATTTGTATAGGCTGTACTCACAGAGGCTCTGTTCGTATAGGCTGTACTCACAGAGGCTCTATTCGTATAGGCTGTACTCACAGAGGCTCTGTTCGTATAGGCTGTACTCACAGAGGATCTATTCGTATAGGCTGTACTCACAGAGGATCTATTCGTATAGGCTGTACTCACAGAGGCTCTGTTCATATAGGCTGTACTCACAGAGGCTCTATTCGTATAGGCTGTACTCACAGAGGCTCCGTTCATATTGACTGTACTCACAGAGGCTCTATTCGTATAGGCTGTACTCACAGAGGACCTATTCGTATAGGCTGTACTCACAGAGGCTCTGTTCGTATAGGCTGTACTCACAGAGGCTCTGTTCGTATAGGCTGTACTCACAGAGGCTCTGTTCGTATAGGCTGTACTCACAGAGGATCTATTCGTATAGGCTGTACTCACAGAGGCTCTGTTCATATAGGCTGTACTCACAGAGGCTCTGTTCATATAGGCTGTACTCACAGAGGCTCTATTCGTATGAGTGATATTCATACAGGATCTGCTCGTATGACTTGTATTAGCTGAAACAGAGACACATTTTACAATATCATTGTCATATCTTGTCTAGAATCCTGTTCGATATCAGTCACAGGCGCAGGTTCCTCATGCACAACTCCGGATGACCTCAATGCATAATCACACAGATGTATTGTTCATTATCCTTCTGGCTAATGTCTTGAGGTTTGGTTCTACCTGCTCATTCTGTGCTGGCTGCATCTCAGTTTGGCTCTCTGACTCTCTGACCTTCTGGCTCTGCATGTCTTCTCTCAGTTCTCTGGTTTGGATTTCTTACATGATTCCCTTGAATTTCGGTTTGCTCAATGATTTCTGCTTTAAACCATCTTTGTTATTGTGACTTAGCAACTGTGAGCAAGTCCTCCTTAGTCCTCCTTAGTCCTCCATAGTCCTCCTTAGTCCTCCTTAGTCCTCCTTAGTCCTTTCAATACTGTGGACTCAGACACATGCCAGCAAAAGAGGAAAGGACTGACACACAGAAAACCTCTGGGATGTGCCAATTTTTCTGGGACCATGTACTGTACTCAGAATAATAATAAATAGTAATAAAGCCTGAATTTCTGTGACTGTCCTGTAAATCTAAAAAATACATGTACAAATTGTAAAGCAAAAATTGCATAAGCGAAACCATTGCTAATTGTTATTATTGTCACTCACTGCATAGTCAATAAAAAGCAAAAAAAATAACACTAGATGGATGACCAGCCCCTACAAAGTCGGCGGCAAGGCCCACATCACTGCCTCTTCATTTAACTGCCATTATATAAATCCACTGTGAAGCCCCTCCTCCAGTTAGCTGTGAAGAGTACAAGCCCAGCCAGGGATACGAGCACTGATTCCAAAAGTGACTATGTAACCGGTACAGTTTCGGATGTATAAACTGTCCTCAGAAATGGCTAATTATCCGTCCAAAAACAAGGACGATGGCCGAAGAGCTCGATTAGCCTCCAACATCTTACTCATTATCCCTAATTCACACAAAAAAGAGATCCTCCTGCAGTGAAGATAGGCCAATTATTCAGAACAGGTGGGCTTTTCCTGCTGCTAGGTAGCAGCTTAGAGGACATGTGGACACAATTCGTATAATGAGTCTCCTAAGGGTGGTGGAAATAGGAAACTACACAGAGAGGATTAAACTGCTGAATACTACTCACTCAGGGCAAACTCACACTTGGCCCGGTTGCCTTGTACTATGCCCAAGTACGATTACCGCCCCACCCACTCCCCCGCTACTCACATTGCATTATCCTGGCCCAAGCATGCTTTCGCCATCGCCATGCAACTTTTTTGTGTCGAAGAAAACATAGGAAGCAAAGTGTCGTCGCACTGCTGAAATGAATTCATGATTAATCTCTTTATTTTGCGGCTTATTTGGACACACAGATTTGCAACGCAGCGATTCATTGGTGTTGCACACATTCTAGTCACACATTTTTACCAAATATCTCGAGAGCTAATCTTTGTTGGCTAATGGTATCGAAGCTTTATATATTGACAATGTAATTGCTAAATTGGTAATAGAAAATGAGTACTCAGCTTATTCTGAGTGGGGTAAAACTGGTTACAGACCCTATTGAAGCAATATAATTAAAAGATATATTGCAGGTTTAGGGACAGTCATCACTTACAATAAAGCTGTTACACATTGGTGAAAAGCAAATTTGAAAACAGTGGTTTTTAGTTTGATTTTTTAATTGCACGAAACAAGGCATTTAACATGTAGGATTCAAATGTGACATTGACAATATGTATCATAATAAGAATGCTCAGATACCAGTGTTCTGGGGTTGGCTACATAGGCAACAATCATGGGACATTGTGTCATTGCGGACTAATGGCTTCCATACCCCCAAAACTCTGACATTTACCAGTTGATTATTTCACAATCAGGTTACAAAAACAGTGTAGCAACAGTGGCAGGGGCCACAAGCGGCTGGGGGGGTGGGGGGTGGATTTGCACATGTATGGACCTCCTTCTCTGATAGATGGGGGCAGGAATATTAGGACAGCAAAGTTCTGGTCCTCTCTGAATTTGTAAAAATGTAGGCACATGGGGGGGGGGGGGGGGGTTGTAGGGAGGCGGAGAGTGAGGAGGATGGGGAAGGGAGGTCACTTGTGAACACTAGGGGTGACTTTTAGCTCGGTGTCCAAGGGTTCAACACAAACTAAGGACCTGGGCAGCTGAGCACACTGATTCCGTCAAAGCGCACACAAAGTAGGGCTAATGGCAGTCAGGGAGAGGGCAGGGAGAGGGTCTCGGCACACACCAAGGACAAACACACAAATCTACGCAGGCCTCCAGCTCAGTGTGTGTGGTGACAAACAGCCAGCCCATGAATATGACAAGCGCCATTACCATAACACTTCAGGCTACTTGAAGACGGCTGGCTGGATCTTCTTTTTTGCATCTATTTCCTCGGTAAACGCGTTCTCCAAGCAGAGGATGGGATCAAGGAGGTCGCACCTCATCTAAAAGGAGATCCACGGGCCTGACTGCTTGTAATGAGCTGGTCGGCCCTGGTTATGACAGAGGACAAATGGTTCAGTCCCTGCTGAAAGCCCAGAAAGGCCCAGGCTCCTGGACGTCAAGGAATCTGTGCCCATTTCCCACAAAAGCGCAGTGACATCATGCTCAGGGAAACACTTCTTATAGATCTAAGTTCTATACTTTTTTTCCAGCCTATCTCATGAGTTACAGTGCATCTAATTATAATTATTGTCATCGCTGGCAGTTGTTTTTTTCCTGTATTTGTGTTGTCCAAATAAATTTGGTGCGACAACAGTTTCAATATGCTAGGTCTGGAAGTGCTTTTCAAGTTTTGGCAATGATACATGTGTTGCATAAGAAGGCTGCCCCCCCCCCCAACACCACCATCAAAGGGAAAAAATGCCTGATGGCCCTGACTCAGGGACAGTAAAGATGCATTTATATAATTTATATGAGGTTCCTGGTGTGCGTTATGTAAACTGTGCCCCCCCCCTCAAATTCTCCACATTTTTTACGGCCTGAATTACCTCTAGGATCCCTGCCCTGTGATCCCAGCTCTTTGGATCCTGCACGGGCTCATAGGATCTTACTCTGGAAGTGTGTCAGGAGCAGAGGAGACTAAGCTAATGGAGATCAGCTGCCTGCTGGCTCTCAGGGTGGCCCCAGACTGGGTTCCAGTTAACTAGGGGGTGAAAAAGCACCAGTTTATAAGTATCCCGGGACAAATGAAACGCAACTCTAATCAGCCCTGAAAACCCTGCTGCACTAAAGGGTGCTGGTGTCCTCCTGTTGGTCTCAGACTGTGATCCCCTCAGTTGCATTTAGGACATTACAGAGTGCAGCCGCTAACAGCGCCTCCTACAGGTAGTGCTTAAGTTACACTCTTCTTTTCGCACTTTGATGTTAACACTGTCGTTTAAAAATTTCCAGAAATAAACCCATGTATGAATAATAACTATGGACTGGCAACCCAATAGGATAAGCGGTTTGGAAAATGGATGGATGGATGGATGTATACTAATATGATGACATTATGAATTCTAACTTACCATAAGCAATGTAATAAACATATACACACACAGAGAGGTTTGTAATTATATCTTTGTGGAGACTCTCCATTCATTTCTATGGAGAAAACGCTAATCACAACACGATTTAACCCCTACCCAGCCCTAACCTTAAGTAACCAAACAAAATATGTCTGTTTCTGTATTTTACTCCGAAGTATCCAGTCATGTAAAATAATTCTGGCATCATTTCCAAATAAAGTTTCTGGTCCTGGGAAAAATGCAAGTAACATTCCCTGTTTCAATCATATCGAAACAGGGAATCACCACATCACAACGACCAGTTACGTTCCACTTTTCAGAATTGTGCCACAAGGGGGCAGAGTACGGGTAAGTGTAAGTAGGCACACAGGTGAACAAAAGGATGACTGCCCCCCCCCCTCCCTTTCTATGGAGGGCCCTTATGCTTGAGGAAGGGGGTGTGCACACGGGCAATTCCGGGGGCTAAAGAACGACGACTTGCTTTCATCTTCACAAGAGGTTCTGTTAATTACAGATGGCCTCTCTTAGCCACTTCAGCAATACACCTGAACAATGTCCCCGAAAAATATTAGGAAGCAAATTGTAGGCAATGTTACTTCCCATCTCTGCCAGCTCTCACCTTCTGCTGGACCCTGATTGACGTATCTGTTCCAAGGTGTCGCCTTGTTCCCACTGGCATAACCCTATAAACTTATAATGGGCCCAGGGCAAGATAACTTCTATGCATTCATTCATTCGTTTGTTCATTTGTTCGTTCCTTCAATTGTTCATCTGTTTGTTTGTTTTTTGGATTGCGAGACAGCGGCGTTCGTGCATGGTGGAAGTCAATCGGGCAATAAATGGTCAGCAGATGAACGGACATTATGGAAAACTCATCTTGTGATGAGTCATCTGTGGTGGAGATGACACCAGCCACGTTCTGGACCAGAGTTCTACAGATTAACAAACAATAGGACACCTGCCCACACTTGCGTTTATGTCAACATAGCTGGCTGTAATACTGAGATGCTACTGAAGAGCCTGATTATCTGTATCAGGTGTGTTAAGGTATGTTAGCACCTACGCTCAGGAGCGTGGTACAGGAGCAGGAATGAACAACCTGGATCCACAATGACTATTTTAGCCCTTGGAATGAATGTCAGTATGAATGTTTGTGGTTTCGGTGTAGAAGTTTGATTTTAGGTTTTTGTGTTTTTGGGTCCATAGTGTTGACATAGTGGTTAATTAATATGCAGGCTGTATTGGTTGGGTTGTGCTGAATGATATGAGACACTTCTATGTTAAGCATTTTTAATGGTTTTATGTAAAGCCAAAATAAGACATACAAAAAAATGACCAACAAAGCCTTTCATCCCTAATGGTTAATTGCTACATTTAGCTTAAGGTATGCAAAATGACCTGCAGATGTATTACAGGCTATACAATATTTAGTCTTGTAATAAAAAAGAAAATTTTAAAATTGGACACTCTGAGCGAGATAGATTTGGCAGCTAGGTAAAGGGTTTATACATATTGTTTAATTTCCGGCTGTTCACAACACAATGTATCCTGCTTTGGTAATTTAAACTAATTCATCAATAGCTTCCTGATCCTCCGTGTGAAGGGGCCCATCGACCCCTAGGTGGGGCTCCCTGCTTCTGGGCCTAAGTGCGGCTGCACCAGCTGAAGTGCCCAGTGTGCCAATGCTTGTTCTTCCACAGGGGTCATGGTGTTCATCACAGTCTGTACAGAGGGTAGAGGGATGGTCTCCACAGTAAGCAGAAGCTGTATTACACCTCAATTACACCTCCCTACTCAGTCAGGGCAGGGGACCCCACCTGTGCCCTTGTTTGCTCGAATCTGCAACCCATCTTCTTCTCGTCAGCATATTTTGTTTTTTATATTTATACATGGATGAGAAGGGAAAATTAAAATTTAATTTCTTACTACCCTGACCAGGATAAGCGATTTGAGGTTGGATGGATGGATGGATGGATGAAGATGAAGTCAGTGCTTAAAAAAAAAATGTCTACCACCCCTTCTGCAATCCCATGAGTCATGAATCTCTCAGGGATCAACCATTCAAAGCCTGCATTGAAACTGAAACCAAAACTGAAACAGAAACTGAATCAGCTATTCACCAGAAAAAAAAAGGAACAAAAAAGATTTGTGGCGTAGGGAGAAAAGTGAATTTGCCTCATGAAGGAAAGCACCAATGAGACCAGTGCGTGCGATGGACAGGACAGACAAGAGGATAACAGTAACACCGGATAATCATTAGCAATTGCAGGAGAGAGTCCTAGAAAAGAGAGAGAGAGAAGACCAGCCTTTCTGTTTGTTTTTGCAAAGACATTTCGAACCACGTGGAGAGATTTTGACAAGTAATAACAAAGTAAGAGGACAGCTTTCTGAGGAAGGGGTGGCACAGTGGGTTGACATGTAGTCTCTGTATGTAGAGTTTGCATGTTCTCACCCTGAGTTTCCTCCTGCAATTATAAGACTCCATTGACAGGACAAGTGGTTGAGCTACTTGGAGACTCTAAGTTAGTTATAGTGTATGACTGCATGTTTGTGCCCTTTGACGGACTGCTTGAGCCCTGTTCAGAACATAGTTGTTAAAATCTTGTGTAGCTCTGATTTAAAGGAACCCAGGGTTTTAGCTTGTGCTACACTAACAGGGAGACTATTCCATACTCTAACTACACGCCACGTAAATAAGTGCTTCCTGTTATGGCGTCAGGCCCCCTCATGATTAGACCGGAAAAAATGGTCAGGAGATAGATGGGCTCTGTGAGTCATTTGGAGACGACACCAATCATGCAGTGTGGAGCTGCTCTTTATAAGCGCTGTCAGTTAGACACATTACTGATGCTGATTAATACAGGCAGGCCATAGCTTGTGGGTGGCGTCAGGGTCAGAGGTTGCATTTCCTACTTTTGTCATCTATTCCAGTGCTTTCTTCACCTTCAGACAAAAGCAGAGAATATCTGTACATCTAGCGTCGCCACACCTGGGAGTCAAATCCAAACCCTTCAAGTCCATACTCCAGGGCTCCTAATTATCAGAACACAGCTAATCTGCACTACTTAAAAGGCTCTTCGAGATCACAGCCACCTTTTAGGCGAGCTCCTCCGGTTCAGTCCCATTTTGGGGACTTTTCCTCCAAGGAAAAAACTTACGTGACAACCATAGACGTGAACATTCAGTGTGTGGCTGTTTTTAGACCTTGTGTTTGAAAAACCCCAACAACAGACCCCCGTCATATTTTCAGTTTGTTCAACCCAATAGACATTGTTCACTTTTAATCCTGAATATAATAAATCTGCACGACTGGGGCCTTAGTGATGAGTGGAAAGCGTCACGTCTTAGCGACAAACTCTCAGAAACGGCCAACAAAAGCCTCACCTGGCCCCATTCTTCCCCTTTGCCCACCGACGCGTCCAGCCGCCCTGTCACCACAGCCCGGCCCGCTTCCCTCGCTGCTCCCGCTTTGTTTCAGAGGCACTGGATCAAACAAACAGGTACGGGGACTCCGTGATAACATTTGCCCCCCCGGCTATTCCCTCGGGGACCGCTCCGAAGCACAAAGGCAGTCCCTCCGCAAAGCGGCGTTCCTTTGACAACACCCCCCCCCCCCCGCCCCATCAAAAGCATTTACATACATCAAAACCAGCTGCGGTAAAAATTAATAAAGAAATTAGGGTTCCACCGTACAGTCATACCAATTAGTTGAATGTCAGGGAATCGTAATTAGGGAGCCGAGGGGATTGGCAGTGTTCAGTGTTTAAGCCTATTGTAGGGGGCCGGGCAGCCCCCTCCTCACCCGAGAGCAGGTTGTGGGGAAATTAAAAGACTTAAGGCACCGGTAATTACATTATCAGAGCTGGGCGGGGATTAGGCAATCGCTTGAGTCAGAGCCCTGTTCTTTTGTCATGCCATAAAATCCCTCAGCGAGCCGGGCCAGGGATTTTGGTGCCGTTCCATATCTCTCCTGCGACAAAAGCAGCCGGGTGGGAAAAAGTTGTGTGGTGTATGTGCGTTGATATGGTTGGGGTTGGGGGGGTTGATGAGGGGTGTAAACAAAACAGGAAAACAAAGAGCGGGAGAAATAATGAATGCATTAATAAAAAAGTGGGGGGGGAGCAGGTGAAAGATTAAGGCTGGGTGATGCGGGCTTGACGTCCGCATTGGCTGGTGCAAGCTACAGATTGGGCCTGAAGTACCATATGTGTGTGCCCATGCGTGTGTGCCCCCATGCGTGTGTGCCCATGCGTGTGTGCGCCCATGCGTGTGTGCATGATCCTAAAAAAGGGGTCCACTGCAAGTGAAACAACAGACACTGGGTGCTGCCATCATTGACAACATACAGATGGGTTCAGATCACAGCAAATTCCACATGACAGCGGACCAGTTCTGCGGTGATCACTTTATAACAGGTGGTTCTTAAGCTCTCAGTCCAGTAGGGGGCACCATTTCTGTGTATAAGGTGACCAGATGAGGAGTGAGGAACCTCTCATTCTGCCCCCTAGTGGAAAACCTTCACTGTAAGGCCAGTCTACATAGCATTTAAAATAACCTCCATGTCCTGTTTAATCTGTTAGAATTAAACACCGTCAATCATTCTTAAATTAATTAGTGGCAGCATGAATAAAGCATTCCAGACAGGAATCCAGCCGGCTGCTTATCTAGACTGTGTATTCTGTCCCATTGTACTGGTCTGATTTTTATTCTCTTACACAGAACATTGAATATCCAATAAAGCCTTGTCTGCTCTCATTACCCATGGGAGACGTTACTTCTTTTCCACAGTTATAAAACCGCAGCATCACATTGAAAAACTTGAGGACATGCTTAGATTTAGTTGGAGACCAACTGAAAGAGCAATATATTAAAGTCTGGGCAGGAGATCCATAGCATACTGCTAGAATGTCATAGCAAATACAGCACAATAAATTCCTAATTTTTACTGTTCTTCCGAAACAGTTAATAATCATTATTATTAATAATAATATTGACAAAACAATAATTGTTGTTGTTATATATTCTGCTTATAACTTGTGCATTATTTTCAGTATCACATCATATCAATAATGACAAGAAAGTGACCTGAATTTATGTTGAAAAGATACTACAAAAAATTCAAAATATTGCCAGTCTTGTCAATGATAAGCTACAATAAAACTAATCATATATATGGAAAATATAGCAGAGCCAGTCTCTGCTTTGGAAATTTGTTTGAATGGGAAAGTGACTTGAGTGACTTATATTTTGCACAATACAGAGTTTGCATTATTAATTATTATTATTAGTAGTAGTTTTTTCACCACATTATACTGCACTAGTGACCAGTAATGTGAGAAATGCAGTTTTCTAACCCACGGTGGGCGGGATTTCTGTGTACTGTCAATCTCGCCAATGAAATGTGGCTCACGATTGTTGCCCCCCCCCCCTCCCCCTCACCCATTGTGGGCTTCCAAACCTCATTTCTCCCTTCAATACTAGTGACTGCAGTTATTTCTGGCCTATTCTAAATCTGACCAGGAGGTGGCAGTATGACACCCATAAAACTACTTTTATAATACGACAACTTGAAGGCAAGGAAAAGTAATGTTAAATTTCAACTCAAAGACTTGATAGATCTCATTATGTCAAAGTATTTCAAATATTATGTTGATCAGCTCTGAAGAGTACATTTAAAGATTTTCAGAGACAGTAAAACACGTCATTTTAAAAGTCATAAAAAAAGGAAATAGAACCATAAATCTTAAACTATTTATATTGTAACGATTAATGTTTAAGATGTGCATGTGTACCCATATAAAGCCTTAAGTCAAATCTTATCCAATGCCAGTTTCATGCCACATTAATGCCATCTAGTGGTCATATAGTGAGTAGATCATTACAGCCTACAATAGTGTACAGAATTCATTTTAAAATAATTGAATATTTTAAAATTAAGTGGAAAACACAGGATATTGTAAATAAAATGGCAATAAATTTTCTTCCAAAAATGCAACATTTTTTGTGTATCGTCAAAATACACTATACAGAACATGGGTGTCGTTAGGTGCGGTCACTCAGGGCTATAACTCGAGTATTTAACTGATGCCAGTCATCGTTCAAAAAGTCAAGCCCCAGGTAAACTCGACTTACCGCTTCTATAACTAGAATCTGCCATGTTAAGCAGCTTTCTGTGATTTCTAATGAAGGCAGTGTTTTCGTGTCAGTGGGATGTATGAGAATGACCGCTGTTGCCCCAAAAGTCTATTTGAGTTTGTAGGTATGTGCATACATCACACATGAATTATTGTCTAAAGCTGACGCATGTTTTTGCTGCCATGTTCTCGCGTAAACACTTCTGTATAGGGATAAGGGTTTGTGGATGTTCCATGTTGCTTTGCAGTAGTGAATTAACTAGAATTCGTTAAACTTGAGTTATTTCTCTTTGTTTCAGCTAGTGGTGAAAGGTGACCCCCCCCCCCCCAGTGGCACGACCTTTAACAGAGCATATAACCCGACATGGTTAATGATATCTGGAAAAATATTCAGTAGCATGGGCCACAATATGCAAACACAAAACACTGTTTAAAACATGTACTGTAAAAAATCTTTTATTAAGCAAACCACTGCTAATACTAGTACAATGCACTAGTAACAGTATAGATATTTAAAAAGAGACATTAAAACTACCAGATAGAGATGTTTTTTTTCCAAATTTGATTAAAACTACTCTGGAAAAAATAAAAGTTCATAAGTAAAATCCGGTTTCCATATATAATAAAAACAGTGGTATATTAACCCCCCCCCCAGCTTTCCTAGCTTGTGATTACAAGAACTGCTATAAAAATTTCATAATAAACAAAAAAGAAAGTAGGAGGTTAACCCTTTGGCGACCTTTCTAAACGCCATCCAATCAGGTACAGCGTGCAGGCACCTGTCTCTACGGACGCCGGGTGCTCAGGAGGTGGGGGTAGGCGGTCCCGATGTAGCGGCCATGCCGGCTCACCACCAGCTCCACCTGGTACTTGTCCATGTTCACCACAGCTCTGGTTGTCTTCTCGGTAGAGGCCAGGAAGAGAATGGTGAAGGCGGCTACTTCGAATTCGGGGCTGACGCCGACGAAGGCACTGCCCACCGGCTTGACCAGGCCGTTCCAGCTGAACTGTATGTTCAAGATGTGGTCGTCTTTGTTTGGCTGGAGAGAACAAACCATATAGATGATTACTGTAATAAAACCTTCCTTATACTGGCTGAGGCTATATATGCTACACTTTCTATGTGTGTCCCAAGTATAATTCCTTTTGTTAAGTGCCTGAAATGCCTCTGGGATCCTCCAGGCGTTTTCCGGCATTGTCAACATCCACAATCTGATCCTAAGTTTAATACATTTTACTCCATCAAATCCCTCAACCATTCTCACTTTTTGTAACAATGTGAGCTCACAGTTCTGTAAATGAGTGAGACACGTAAGCAGTGAAGGGGGGTGATTTCGGGTCTTGGTACCGTGTCTCTGTCTCTCGATTTGTAGCCCTTGTAGTCCACAAGACCCTGCTTCTCCAGCAAGTAGAACTGGACCCAGTTGTGTAGGCCCATGAGCTCAGTCCCGGACTTAGTCTCACCGACGAAGACGTGCTCGAACCCGCACGAGTCCTCGCTGTACGGCAGTCAGGCAAAAACAAGGAGCAAATCCTTCATCTTTTTTATAATTTTATAGTTCAATAACAGTCTCCCAATGGTACTTTCTAGTGTCCTACCAAATAAAAACTTAGAGGGCAGAAACGGTAGTATAGTTACCTTCCCCGCCTGTCTCGGTGGTACAGGTGAAACCAGATGTTATATAGTTGGTTCCGGAACTGACTCAGGTCTGACTGCGAGTGACCCTTGCTGACCAGGTACCGGTGAGTTCGCTGTCAAACCAGCCACATCCAGTAAATCACAAGCATCCCCAGAAACCTGATCTCTATGTCAACCAGAACTACCAAACTTGTCTTAATGCTGCTAAGTGACATTTAACACAACATCCACATTAAACTCCTCACATCCACAACCAAGGCAATATATATAAAAAAAAGCAAATTAAACTATGATTTTTCGGCCATTGGCTGATTCCGAGACTATTTAAATAAATAAATAAAAACTCAAGAACATCTATTTTAACGTTTTGCTAAAGTAATGTTACAATGTTATGTACAACTGCCTCTGTTTGGCGTATGTAAAAACGTTCTCTCTATCAAAGAGTCAAATCTTCTAAAAGGGCAAAAAAGAGAAAATCTCAACCTCCCGAAGCTATCAATATGTTTGCTGGTTTCTGAATTTGGCCTTTTGTTTTATTAAACATCTGTGTTTCATCGTCATTTTTTGTTAGCATAAATCTTTCCAAGTACAGAGCCAAAACTGACACAGGCAACAGTATCACGACACCAGACGAATGCGATGTTGCGAGAGCCATGTAAATAAAGATCAAAACAGTGTATGGATGTTATGGCACTAAAATCCTGCTCCACGTCAGTGTGGAGAAATATCTACTTTGGTCTACATGATTATGACTTTCAATCTCCTAAAATATTTAGGCAAGGCTGAGCAAAGGTTCTCTAACCAAAGCCAACTATTGCTTAATAATCACACAATGTAATATGTGTACCAAAGAAATCTGGATTCACTTATGCCACATTTGAAGTATTTTTAATAAACCCAACTCACCATTTCACCCCAAAGCAAAGAACAAATTTTACTCTTATGTGAAGTTGCGCAAACAATTCAATTATAAAGAGATAAACCATTAGGGATAATTTCAGAAAGGAAACTTTGATGTGCCTGGCTGGTGTGGGGGTCAATACCTTCATGACATCTGTCTCTAACACGGCATTCAGGAAGAGATTGTTCTCTGCGATCTCCTCTGCAGTGACCTTCTCCGCCACACCAGTGGATGGTTCATAGTTGTCCAAAAGATTCATGAGATCTGCAGGAAGAACTCATTTTGTTGACTTAGTCAAAAGTTGTGTTCTATTTCATCATGATAAAGTCTTTTTTTGTGGGGGAGAAAAACATTAATAAACAAAGTTTTAAAATGACTTCCAATTGTTATATTGCGTTTCAGTAATTGAGCTATTTCATTATGTCATGTGTTCAGACAAACAACAGAGGGAGTTTTAGGAAACATCTGTTGAGTCATAAACTTTCTTTTCTCTCTCACGAAAGGATAAATATGTCAAAGTTAATCAAAATTAAAAACTGTCTGAGCCTCCTTCTTTCGGGGATGATAAAAGAACATGAAACTGGACTCCCATGTAAAATAAAGCAGCCAATGAGCAACTCTCTGTCACGGAGCATGTCAGCCTCAGGGGCCAATGAGGAAATGATACAAACAGCCCAATAACAATAATGCATCTCAAAAGTTTGTCCAAATCTGCTCCATCAATCAAATTCTAGATTCCACTGCTAAAGAAAGAAAAGCATTTTAAAAGTGTGTTGCAAGTAACCTCTGGGAAAAGAAGTTATGATGTACACCTCCTCTTACTTTCTAATGGTTTGACAAAGTCGAAGGGATTTTTCATAACAGAGGAGAAACTCAGACCGTGTTGCCTTCACAGCATTATGTGATTTGTAGTGAGTGAGGACCCCATGTGTCATGCACAGACCAACTCCCGGGGGTTACGGTCAGTCGGGGCACTTACAGGAGAAGGTCTTGATTTTCTTGAGTTTCGCCTCATTAACGTAGGAGAACAAGGGGGCAGAGGCGTAATCCCTGGCCACGTTACTGCCCTGACTGACATAGCCGGCTCTCCCCTTAAAACAAAATAATGTTACTTTTTTTTTCCAGGAAAAGGAAAAACAAAGTCACTCTTCCGATAATCTGCACTATTATTCCTGGCATTTCATATTCTATCCGTAGTTCTCCAGAATTTCATTACTAGGACAAACTAAGGCACAGAGCGTAGGTAAGCGTCAGCATTAATATGTAAAGAAATATTTCAATTTTAAGGACTCAACCTTTAATACTGACAAAATAACATTTAAAGGGGCTTCATACTTAGTTTTTTTAATACAACCCCAAAATCAGAAAAGGTTGGGACGGTATACAAAATGAAAATCAAACTGAAAACAGCACTTTGTTAAATGATCTTCGACCTGTATTACATTTAAAACAACAGCACATTATTTAATGTGTTCCTTGTGAATTTTATTGCTTTTCTCAAAATAAACACACATTTCAATTTTGGTTCTTGCAACACATTAAAAAAAAAAAAGTTGGGGCAGTAAAGCATTTACTACTTTGTAATGTTGACATTCCTTTTCACAACACTTAAAAGACGTTTAGGGACTGATGACACCAAGTGATGAAGTGTTTCAGATGTAATTTTGTCCCATTCTTCCTGCAAGCAAGTCTTAAGGTGGGCAACAGTACGGGGTCTTCATTATCACATTTTGTGCTTCAAAATGCACCACACATTCTCTATTGGAGACAGGTCGGGACTGCAGGCAGGCCAGTCAAGTACCCATACCCTCTTCCTCCGCAGCCAGGACTTTGTAATGTGTGCAGAATGTGTTTTCGCATTGTTTGTTGCAATATGCTTGGGTTTCCCTGGAAAAGATGTCTTCTTGAAGGCAGCATTTTGTGCTCCAAAATCTCTATGTACTTTTCAGCATTAATGGTGCAATCACAGAACTGCAAGTTACCTTTGCCAAGGGCACTGACACAACCCCATACCATGACAGACCCTGGGTTTTGGACTTGTTGCTGGTAACAGTCTGGATGATCCTTTTCTTCTTTGGTCCGGAGCACATGGCATCCATTTCTCCCAAAAAATACCTGAAATACTTGTTCGTCTGACCACTGTACATGTTTCCATTGTTTGATGGTCCATCCCAGATGCCTCCGAGCCCAGAGAAGTCGACGGCGCTTCTGGACACTGTTAACGTGAGGCTTCCTTTTGGCACAGTACAGTTTTAACTGGCATTTGTGGATGTAACTGCGTATTGTGGTACTTGACAAAGGTTTGCCAAAGTAGTCCTGAGCCCATGTGGTCATATTGCTTATAGATGAATGACGGTTCTTGATGCAGTGCCGCCTGAGGGATCGGAGATCACGGCTGTTCAGCTTAGGCTTGTGCCCTTGTGTCCTTTACGCACTGAAATTCCTCCAGATTCCTTGAATCTTTTAATTATGTTATGCACTGTTGAAGGTGACATATCCAAATCTCCTCCTATCTTTCCTTGAGGAACATTGTTTTTAAACATTTCAATAACTTTCTCATGTATTTGTTGGCAAACTGGTGATCCTCGGCCCATCTTTGCTCCTGAAGGACTAGACCTTTCTTGGATGCTGCTTTTGTACCAAATTATAATTACAATCACCTGTTGACATCACCTGCTTCAAATCACATCATTATTTAACCAATTTACCTCATTACTGGCCCTAAATTGCTCCTGTCCCAACTTTCTTTGAAATGTGTTGCAAGAACCAAAATTGGAATACGTGTTTATCTTGAGAAAAACAATAATATTCATGAGGAACTCATTAAATAATGTGCTGTTGTATTGTTTTCAATGAAATACAGGTCAAAGATAATTTAACAAAGTGCTGTTTTCAGTTTGATTTTCATTTTACATGCCGTCCCAACTTTTTCTTATTTGAGTTTGTAGTAACAATGTTGTGAAAATCCTAAAATTTGCAACCAAATTACGTCACATGGGATTAGAGTATCAGGACTAGGGTGGGACAAAGATGAGAACACCAGCCAAAAGACACATCAAAAAGCATGAAAATAGCCATATTGTTTCATGAGGATAAAGAACAATGAATACCAACTGAAATAGAGTCAGGGAGCCAAAAAAATCGCATAAAACGAGGGGTAAAATCATGACACTCACTCACTGCCTCCCTCCATCCATCCCTCCATCTGCTTATCCTGGAGATGCAGCCTATTCTATTTTTGCTCATTTTGAAATGATGGACAGGTCTAACTAATCAGCACAAAAATTCCAGTCAACCCCGTCCCAGTTACTCATAGGATAAGCAACAGCACGGTTCGGGTGTTTTGACAGCTGTTGCCATATTGCTGATGACATGGCAGGGCGGTTACGCTCAGTCATAGCAGTCACAAATCAACAGGAACATCAGCATCCATCCCCATACCTGCAGAGAAATGGTATAGTCCGTTCCAGATTTCAGCCGGTTTTTATCCAACTTCCACAACTCATTAAGAATGTCAGAAAGTCCCTGGTCCACTGCTTGACTATGGCAAGACAGTACATAGAGAAATCATCCATGAAAATTATACTATTCATCCCAGATACTCCCCTTTTCACAAACCAATTATTGGGAAAAATCAAAGGCATTATATATATATGTGTGTGTGTTTATTACTCCAAAGCAAGTAAACGTGCTTAGAAAGAAGCTTATACCATGACTAAGATCAGTCACTCCATTGTTGGACAGCTGCAGTCTAGCAGGTTACAATCAACACACTGATCAAGCCTATTTAAGAAGAGCTCCAGTGTAAAACAGAAGGAAGATCAATCCTAAAAAAAATTCACAATCATTTTTATTCTATATTTATGACATATTTTCAACTCTCCACCCACCGCTTTTTGTATAGATTTTGAGGGGCCAGCCCTGTCAAACCTAGTTTTCTTTAAAAGGGATGGGATGATCACTGTTATTTATAGCAAAGAAAATCAATTAATATCCTTTTATGTCCAGAGTTTGTATCAATATGTTGCAATACAAGACATATGTTAAAGATTTAAAATTTCATTTTTACCTTTTTGAGTAGTATGGGGTTGCTTTGTCTTAAAATACCTGTTATACTTCTTTACCATTTTACATACCTGGCATCAAGGTGTGGGAAAATAACAAGCAATAATAGCAGCGGCGCTCCACTGGTGCATCTGGAAACGTTACAATAACCAAGTAATTAAAAGGGCACAAGTTGAAACACGCTGAGAAGTATTACAAACAGTACAAGGACGAGCATTCTCTGGATTAATTACGGGTAAAGACGGACTGAAAAAGACGGAGTGAGGAAGAGTCACAATGAGACGCGGTTCAAGTTGTGTCACAAAGGCGTTTTATTTAAAGCTACTCAAATCAAAATTATAAGTGGTGCATTAACTATAACAGACAAGAGTAATTCAATTCCTGGTGATCAACAAAATGTTGAAGGCAGAATGCAAAATGATTGGTCCAAATAGATCACCAATCACATTGTAGAGGAGGTGGGTCACAGCGACTAGAAGATGCGGGCCCAACCAATCAAATGTCTTAATCCCGCCTTCTCTACATGTTGCATTACGCCAAAACGCGTCTGTTTTGTGTAAAGACTTAAAATAAGATGATACTGAAGCAAAGTGCAACCTCTTTTGTTTAACTCGATTTATTCTTATTGCGGTCCAGCACTCTGAAAATTGTAATATAGTATTAGAAGTAAAGCCCGTTCTTCTGCACCATACTAATATTAAAGTTTGCAATTTTGTAAACAGAGTTGTTTTCGTGCAATATGCTGCAAGAACGAAGTGTACCTTCCCGTGGTACACGATTCTAACAAAAATAACCCATAGCTGCACATCATAAACAATGGCATAAAAATATTTTATGCCAGTAAACTCTGAAACAAGAAACACCTTACCCCCGAGCCATTGCGCAGCTGCAAGCTTCCAAGTCGAATGGCGTGTCGAACGCTGCGAGCAGGGCCGCTATCACGCTCCAGCGGCACGCCTAAACGGTGTCCAATCATAACGGCGGAGAAACCTCATACTATGACGATGGGCTTGTCACGAGCTCGCTTATTGGCTGCCCTGCGAGGACATGTTGGGACGTCACTGCTGTGCCAAAGTGGGGAGAGTCTGAGTGAAAAACGAAAGTGATTAACTGTAGGTAGAACTGATCAGATCCTTTTTCAGACGGATCTTTATAAACAGTTAAAAAAGTAATACCCTAGCGTACAATTTGTCAAAGACATAATTATACAATGTTGGGCGCTATTTATAATGTAAGTATGGCGTTTAATTGTTTGTTTCGGAGTTTAGTGAACAAACTGTACATAGTGTTTACTGCTGCAGCAGAGCTCAGTGTTTATCCATATGCATTGTTGCCTGAATGGTATTGTTGGTAGCATTATTGCACGTGCAAAACCTGCTCAGGTTTAGCAACCTCATTGTATATAAGTAACCCTTTACTGTCGAAGTCAGTTAACTTCCTGACTGACCTCATACGAAAGAAGTGTAGGCGGGACAGTAAAGGCAGTTACGTGTGAATTAACAAGAATGCAATAAAATCTTTTGTAACATACCGCTAATTTCTAGTTATTTTTAGCTTCATTCTGCTAGTTTTTCTATTATTTTAGACTGCGTTTTACATTTACCACACAATGGTGCCAGATAAAATTTCTGCATTTTAAGGGCCAGGGAAGTTTCCTCGAAGACGATACTCACCGTGTGCATTAACAGAAGACTTTCTTTGGGCTTCTGTCCGCTTGCTTTTTGTTTTTGCACGTACGGCGACAGATCTACGTTTTCCGTTTGATTCATTCTGTACATGTTCCTTCACATCTTAACAGACGGTCTTAATGTGTGTATTTTTATTAACTCCAGATTTTGGTAGATTAACTGGCAACTGGTAACCCTGGCATTTTACTATAATAATGCAGTATTATCACATAGGAAGGTAATTCCAGTGCCCCTGTCTCGTTGCAGTTTATCCAGAGTTGTTGCAGCAGCATTGTCGGTGTAATCCTCAGGCTGCTTGGTATAAGGAGGAGACCCGCAATAACTCTTGAAGACCCCAACATCAAATACGCTTTACGACTCATAGACAAGGAGGTAACTGTGTGACTTTTAATTACAAAGAATTTCAAATGATTTATACACTCAAAATCTGTGACTTACTTGGTGAAGTGTTTCGGCTGAAAACCAAAAAATAAAAAATCTGACATACATGGACTTATTTATGATATTGTGTTTATATGTATATGCAATCTTGGCACTTTCCAGCATCTTACTGTCGCAGTTTATAAAATATAAACATTCTTCAGGATGAGGTCAGGTTTGCAATTCCATGCAAAGGTCTGTCTGATTTCACACATAACGCTGATAAAATGGCATGTATTCCGCACGTGTAAATGAGTTTTGGGGATCTGCCTATGTTCAACCCAAGGGGTTAAATATATGTAAATTGGCTCATTGATACTGCCCGCTTAGGCATTTCGTTTGAGTTTAAATGTCACTTTCATAACACTGGAATTGTCCATTGAATTTCCAATCCAAGGAGATCAATAAAGTCTAAGTTTAAGCTCTCATAATAATATAAAATGTAAATGAAAAATAAGTCATGGAGTTAAATTTTGGCTTGTATTCAGTAACTGTCTGTACAAATATATATGCAATGTGAAACATCCACATAGTGCTTTGTGGATGTTTCAGATAACATAGTGCCTTTTGGGATGTATGCAGATAATCAGCCATGACACCAGGAAGTTCCGCTTCTCATTGCCCACTGCTGACCATGTCCTTGGCCTGCCCATTGGTAAGCTTTCTCACAATAACAGAGGGTCGGTGGGTGGCAGGTTTGAACCCTGTTTTTTGTGTATGCCGATGGCGTACTGTTCTTTGGTCATGTGGGATTAGGACTGGACTGGGTGTTTGCCATGCTGGGCATTTTCTTAGAGGGGCGATGGATATGTGGCGATTTATCCTGGGAACCCCCTCCCCCCAAACAGTGTATTTGTTTGAGTTTCCCTTGTTCTGGTGACATTACCCTGCAATACCATTACAGGCCAGCACATATATCTGTCAGCCAAGGTGGATGGGAACCTAGTGGTCCGTCCCTATACACCTGTGTCCAGCGACGATGACAAGGGGTTTGTGGACCTGGTGGTCAAGGTAAATTTTAAAAAGAAAGCCTCAGACCTATTATTTATGGGAGGGGTAATAAACCAGTACACATCTGACTGCTTTATAAAATGCAGTTAAAATTTGATATGTGACTGTGTTATTGCATACCACAGTAACTTATTTATTATTTCTTTCTTTTTGAGATTTATTACAAAAACGTCAACCCAAAGTTCCCAGAAGGCGGGAAGATGTCCCAGTACCTGGAAAGCCTTCGGATTGGTGACACCATTGACTTCCGTGGTCCAAATGGACTGCTGATATACAAGGGAAAAGGTAGGGCATCCAGTAGAACCTACATTTTATACATCCTCACATATCAATAAAGAAAATTAAAATTCATTATGTGCTACCGACACTAAACACAGAAATCAGATATCTTTAAAATGATTACTTTGATAAAACTGTTTTGTAATGTGAAACAAATACTTTCCACTGTTCTAAAAAGTGTGCAAAAGGTGTATATGTTTGTCTAATGCTGTACAACTACCTTCTACATTAGGTTGTCAAATAAACAGTTGATTTCTTAATGAATGTCAAGTACCCTATTTAATGTACAGCATTTCACAAGTAGAATAACCATGAGTCACTGTTGGTGTCTGCTTCAGAGTAAAGTTCAACCTGAGGAAAGGTTATGTGTTGCAGCACTGGTGAGCTAACCAGATTGAACTTTCAACACAGGGGTGTTTGCCATAAAGCCCGATAAGAAGTCTGAGCCAGTGCTCAAGAAGGCCAAGCACGTTGGCATGATCGCAGGGGGAACCGGTATGCTGTCCGTCTTCAGCTTTTACATGATGCAGGAAAACCTAAAGGTTCAACCAGCTCACGGTTTCCAGTTCTTTGTCCTTGATTCCTGAGCCTGATGCAAACGATTTATTTAGATTGTACCAAGTTAGTGCCACATTGTGAGTGAATAGTACTGCTAACGTGCCAGATCCAGTAAGCTGTCAGCTGGATCGTGTACAGGCACTCTCTCTGTGCGTCATGGGGTCTGCATCCACCTTGGCTTTCCTCCAGGCATCTGAGTAGTTGTTTCTCTTGCACACAGGAATAACGCCCATGCTGCAGATCATCAGGGCAATAATGAAGGATCCGGCGGATAAGACTGTGTGTTACCTGCTCTTTGCTAACCAGGTGAGGCGGGATGCATGTATGGGAGATTCCACCCCTGTAACCCAGACCTTATTTTTTTACCCTAAATGACTTTAGAAGATATATGCCTGGCATGCAACAATTACACTATGAAAACGTGATATGCAGTTCAATAGAGGCTTGACTTATGTGTTGTCTGTTAAGGAACATTTAGTGAAAAAGATCTATCTCACATTCATGAGTTATACGCATATGTCCAGCAAAGAGCTCTACAGCCTTGGGGATGTTTGGAATCAAAATGATCCTTACAATCTAGCCTCCCTGTCCACCCTAGAGCGAGAGGGACATTTTGCTGCGCTCTGATCTGGATGAGATAGAGGCCCAGCACTCATCCCGCTTCAAGCTGTGGTACACTGTGGACAAGGCCCCTGAAGGTAAATCCACACCCCAATTCACAGCCAAGTTACATGACTGACAACATCCAGAAATGTTGTCAGTGTTGAGTTAGTTATATCCGAGTTGCAACTGGTCATTTTTCAGATATTCCTGGAGTCTCATTCATCAGTGTACAGTGGCTGTCCCTGACACAATCAGTGACCCAATCTGCCTTTCCTAGGCTGGGCCTACAGTCAGGGTTTCATCAATGAAGAAATGGTGCGCAAGCATCTACCCCCGCCAGGCGAGGACACGCTCATCCTGATGTGCGGCCCCCCTCCCATGATCCAGTTTGCTTGCAACCCCAACCTCGTTAAGGTTGGACACCCTAGTAGTAGGGGGTTCACCTTCTAAGGGCTGCCAACAGCTGCCTGACTGGGTGAGGCAGTCAGTTTGGTGTTTCCAGTTATTTTCCAAATTTTCTGTTAATGTGTTTTAGTTATGGTTAAAGGCTGTTGAAAATCTACAACTTGCGTATCAAATTGTCTTAGCCTCTGGGCTAAGAAATTCTAAGAAATTAGATGATTCCTCTGTTGCACATGGTCACAGGGCGCTTGCTGATCTCTAACAACAAAGGAACATGCAAATACTTTGTGTTGCGAAGAAACCGCATCATGTACCAGGTTTCCAGCCGCAAAGCTGTTGAAATTTGATGGGATGACATGCTATTGCAAAACTTGCCCACTGCCTAATCTACAGGGGGAGCTACCTGTAAGTCCAGGAAGTCCCGTGAAAATAATTATGGTATGAAGTACCCTATCCTGTCTGTATCGTTGAATGTTAATTCCTTACATGTGTCTTCTGCAGGATAATTAAAGATTTAAATTTCTTTATTAATTTGGATCTGCTGCTGTCTGCTGTTGCCTTGACAGCTCTAATGTCCTGCTTGAAGTCTGTGAAAATCCATATAGAAAAGGCTGTTTGCAGACACTGAATATGATGGATTCTTGCTGGAAATGGGAGGTGGGGAGGGGTCACAGTTCATTTAGTTATATCCAGTTCAGTGTTTTTTACTTGAGTGTTATGCATAGTTACATTTGAGGTGTCGTGTGTTACACATTCAGCATCGCTCACTGAAACCCTGTGGCAGTCATTGATAGAAACGCTTTTGTCTCAGCGCTGCCCTACGAATATCAAGCCATTGCTGTCAGACGCAGGCTATGCTTTTTGGCTTAGAAGGAAAGTGATCAATTAAAAACATGCTAATATATTCACCATGGAGTATCTCATGCAACTAATTAAGAAGCCAGTGATGTCTTACTTGCATGTTGATGTCGATTTACTTTTAAACTTGCTTTTCACATGAATAAAACTGCACTTGATTTATAATAGCATGATATGATTTTATATAAGGAGTATGTTTACAGACAGAGGACATTGAAAGAAAGGCCACAATATTATTATCGGGGTACAGAAACAGAATATGCATATAGTGGCAAATATTATTTTTATAGATTGTTTTTTTATTTGATTTGGTGACAGCCCAGGACAGAGAGGGACACAAATGCCAAAGATGAGCACCTTACAAGTTAATTGGGTGCTGAACCTACATCATAATCAGCCAAGGGTAACATGAACCTGAAATTAGGTAACAAAGTAGTACAGAGCTTTTAAATGGGTGATGTGTGGCTCTGGGGTTCATGACTCTGTACTTGTGATGAGAAAGTTGCCGGTTCAAATCCAGTGGTCAGCAGAGTGATTTCACTGCTAGGCCATTATCAAGGCCCCTAACCTGCTTCGCTCCAGGGACGGACTTACTCTGCTTCCTCAGTTGTATGTTGCCTTTAATAAAAGCATCTGCTAAATGAATAAAAATGTAAATTTAATGAAATCATAAGGACCAAGAAATGCTTTGCAATTAAGTGTTTTTATGTCCAAAATCTGCTGTGACTTCAGGTCAAAACTCGATTGGTCAGATTCGGGCTTCGCGATATGACCAAAATCTCATATCCCGATAATGATATATATCTTATCAGCACCTCGTATTTATGGATTTTTTAAATACAGATCAGTTATGGTAGGAATTGGAGAGAAGTCTGCAATGAACAATGAAGTCCCATAAAAAGCAGCACATGCCATGCAGTGGCATGTATGCTTGCAAATCTGTCATCCGAATGATGGAAAAAATGTTGCCATGAACAGTGTATTTTGCATCACCACAAAATAAACGATATGAAACTATATGTTTTTATTTCGTCATCCGATATCATATCATACAACCCTATGTCAGATACTGCTGTCATAGATCTGTAACTCCTGCTTAACCTTTAATACGAATTATCAAAATTAACATTAGATGTGGTAGTTTCTGTATTGTTAAGAACACATATGTATGTTAACACTGAATTTGAATTAGAATTGAGTAAAGCTGCAGGACTCAGCATTTGAATTCGAAATATAGAGTGTACTTCAATGTAAGGCTGTAACATTCATGTATGTTTTGTTCAACAGGAAAGTGTCACTCATGTTTCTGCATTGGCCAAAATACACACTATTTATCACTATAAATGCTGCTAATAATAAAGTATCACAATGTCATGTGGGACTTCTAGTGGTGAAAAGTCTGTCAAGGGCTTTTTCTGCATTTGTACTTTGATGTTTTTATTTAATTGAGTGGTCAAAAGCAATTAAGTGAAATCAGATAATCCTGTTGGTTCTGTGGTCTCTTAGAAGATTCCACTTTCTCCCACTTGTTTTTACTATGTTGACGTTTTTGAGACCTTTTTTGTTCAACTAGTAGTAGATTTATGAGGCTGGGGAAAGACAATAAATAGTCTGTATAGCTAATACAGTAAAACCTTGGATTGCGAGTAACTTGGTCTGCGAGTGTTTTGCAATAGGTAGCAGTATTTCGCAGGCGGTAGCAGTGCAAGCGATGAATGTGTTTAACGACAACGCAATGGCACATTTCTGCAAAATCGAAAAGGAGGCAAAAGCGGCTCTCATTAGATAGGTTCCTTGTTAAAGTTGCACAACAAGAAAAAGATTCCAGTGAGCCAACAGGTAGTAGTGATTGCGTTAGTTATAGTGAAAGTCATCCTACAAAATAGCCCTTCTTGTCTCCCAAAACACCATCCACGATTCTTTTCAAAGGTAAAGTGCAAGTTAATTTGTTTTATGTATTTTTACTTTATATTTTGTATTAATCATTTTTATATTAATATTTTTGGATTGTGGAGCGAATCATTTCCATTACTTATTATGGGAAAATTCGATTTGATATTTGGATTACAAGCACATTTCCGGAACGAATTATGCTCGCAAACCAAGGTACTTTGCATCCAAGATTTATAGTTTAAACCAATGTGCAACTGGCACAAAATGTCATGGACATTTTTGTCGCAGTATAATGAGAAGCAAAAGTATTAATTCTGAACCTCAGTACCATAATTCCATGATCATTTTGGGATCCACGGCCTCTAGGGGTGTTAAAACATTCAACCTTGTATGTCTTCTGGAAATTTTCAGCGATATCCATTGTGTAGCAAAGGTCTAGGCCAGGGGTGGCCAGTCTTGTCCATCCATAAAGGGCCGCTGTGTTCACTGCAACTCCTTAATTAGATTACTAATTAGAGGAGTGTTTGGCTGAAGAGTCCTCTCACCTGGGTTTGAACAGCTGACCTGAAGGTTACCCCTGAAACCTGCATCCACGCCGGCCCTTTGTGGATAAGATTGGCCACCCCACCCCCGGTCTAGATTTTCCAAAATTTCCCCAAAGGCTTCTTGTCTGTTCTGCACAAAATTTAGCTTTGTACACAGTAGCCATGGACAAAGTCCATTTAGTTAATGATAGCTGACATGTCAAATTGTGCGCTTAAGCTAATTGTAACGCTAATTGTACCATTTTGCACACCTTGAATTAGCCACACAAGCTTTGGCAGGCTAGTGGTGGCACCACAGAAATATACATGGTTATAAATGCTGAAAATGCCACTTTGCCTAATGTGCCTCTACATCTTTGTATACATGTTCCTGATATTGATGTATGTAACTGGAGAGATGAGAGATGTCCTGCTGGGCTTTTTAAGTGCTGGTTTCAGGCTAAATGAGTGAGCTACAGCCCAAAATGGACTTTGGTAGTTTCACCGAACTAATATAGTTAAATAAAACCTGACAGACCCATCATCACCATGGTAACCTGATACTGACTAACAAGAATAACTGTGTATGGAAATTGAGATTGAGTACAATTGGATTCTGTTCATTTTATTCTCAACAAACAATGTCCCCACACATAAACCACTGTAGGCACTTGATTCTGTTAATTTTATTGACTTTTTAAAAATGCATAAAAACCTCACAGTATATGGTAGAAATAGGTTTTTACATAGACGGTTAATGGGATCTGCATAGAAGTATTGCTGGGTAGCATCTTATTGCTTTCTTTCAAAACATGCTAAATGCACATTATGCATTAAAATAACATTACATACACATGGACCACAACTACCCTAATAATATTAATATTAAAACACAGACTTCAATAATAATTAACAGCAACAACTCAAAACTGAGTTCCTGTTCTTGCATAGTGGGGAAACCGCTAGAGTGACAAACGTAACATGTAACCACTCAAGGCAACTAAAAAGTAAAGCACAGGGGACAAGCACAGCACTGAGAGCAAGAGGCTTGAGAAGACTGGCTATTCCCCAGCTAGGGTACGATGTTAATGGCACTTTCCATTGTGTGCTTCGGAAGTGACTTAAGGCTAATGCTGTGTTACAGCTTACAAAGCAAACCCTTCACTCAGCTCTGAAGCAGAGGTTCCCTTGGCATGTTAGGAGGTTGGAGATCGACATTTGTTAGAAACGTTACAGGACCATTGGCACCTTCCACGCACTACAGATCTGATGGCTCTTCACACAATGGTGAATTTTCACAATGTTTTTCCTAGTGTCTTCTAGAATTTAGAGCTAAAAACCATCTTACAAAAAGTTATGAATGTCACTTCGTTAAATAAGCAAAAAACAAAAGCACATCTCACATTACAAGTCTCCAGTAACCAGCTGGTAGGCAGTCTAAGAAAAAAAGTGTCTTGTCTGAAACAGTAGGAGAAACAGTAGGTGGAGAGGGTGACTGATGTACACGGCCTTTAGAAAACAGGAGGGAAAAATTAAGACTTTCCACAAGGTGTCATCAAAAAAACGAATTCAGACAGCATGAGGATACTCGAGGACTGAACACGTGAATGGTTTGATTTTAAATTATAGCTATTGTGCTCAACGATAACAATTCTGGGATGTACAGCCATTGCAAGGCCGTGGCTCAAAGTAGAAGGGCACGTTTTCATGCTCAGGCGGGTTCAGTCCGTCCTGTTCACAGCGCTCTGCCGGCGTTGGGACAGCGACGCCCTCACAAGTTCTCATCCATCATGCTGGAGTCAGGTGAGCACGCTGCCAGCTCCTTAAAGAGTTCGTCATCCTTTAGCATGCTCTACAATACAGTATGTGAGAGTGAGAGTCCTGGCCAATTAAAACGGCTACTCCAATATGGTGAAATATCAAATACCAAACTTAAAATGTCAGTCAAGCAAGTCAAGGCCTTTTGGGAATTTCGTGAAGGACAAATGGCATTCTGTGTAGAAAGTGAAATAGTTGAAATATCAGAACAAACAACGTAAAGTGTGATTTGGAGGTGAAATTACACTTACTGTCAGGTTATTAATACCCTCAGAGAAGGCACCAATTTGCCTCACAGTTCCTTCTGAATCTTCCATCTGCAAAACCAAAGGAAACTCAGACCCAGGTAAAAATACGTGAAAAGTCAAGTGTTTAGATAAATGCTGACCGATTCATTGAAAAGAATTCATACTAACTAGTTAAGAGTCTCAAATTCAATTCCTGGCATTAGCACTATTCCAAAGTCAAGGTGATGTGGACCGCTTGGCCGAGATGAACCAGGCTGCCCCCTTTTGCGATGGGGTCCTGCCCTACCTGCTCTAGCCGGTCCAGCTCATCATCATAGATCCGGTGTCCTCTCAGAAAGCTGCTACCCTTGGGCATCTCCAAGTCCATGGGGCAGATGTACTCCTCGCTCTCCTCGTGCCTCTTGCTCCGTAGCCTACCGAAGGTCCCGAAGGTCAGCTTCCGGGGCTGTAGAGAATGATGTGCAATGTTTGGACTATAAGCACGCTGGCATGTAAGCCTCCCCTACAGGAATTTCATGTATTCCAAAAGCACCCCTAGACACACCAATTATAGTCTTTGCCAGATGTCAGTACAGATTTGCAACTTCGAAAAAACTTCAGCAGAGCTGGGTAAACCCACAATACACACATAAGCTGGCACATATTTGACAATTTGGAAAATTGTGTACATTATATGTGAGATATAATTTGTTTCTTTGCTTGATTATTTAGACAAAGACCCACATTCACTGATCCTAGCAGATAAAGAGCGAGGCATACAATACAACGAGAGATGGAGCAGCCCAAAGGCAAAGACTATTATTGGTGTGGGAGGGAAGGAGCAGCCAATGGGCAGCGACAACCATGCGATGGGAAGGAGCGGTCCGTAGACAGTGCCTACCTTCACTTTGGCAGTCGCAGTGAGCAGCACGTAGTCAGGTCCCTCCAGACACTCCTGCTTAGTCTGCTGGGCTTCACGGCCTATCAGAAGGCTGAAGTGTGTGGCCAGGTGACGCCGCAGCAAGGTCTTGTTAGGTGGAATGTTAAGCAGCAGAGCCAGGGTCTCCACATTGAACCGGGGCTCCAAGACCTGCAGGTTTGAGACCTTTAGTAATACAGGCTGCAAAGTCACAACCGTCCAGCTACCTAGAGTGAACTTAGATTCCTTAAGAGGTGCCGATATTTAAATAAGCATCCAAGACCCTTAACAACTGCCATTAGTCACCTTCCTAATGCCACATTCCTCCTTCTCCATCCTTACATTGACAGCATTTCTCCTCAACATCCACCTCCGGTGATTTAATCCATTCTTTTAAACAGAGTAATTAAGCACAGGTAAATTTCACATGGTCTGCCATGGTCCCCCCCACCTTACCATCAGCCCCCCGTGGACGCCACTCCCCCGCAGGTTGGGTGCATACTCTGCCAGGTCCACAGAGCGCAGCCACTCCATCACCCGGTGATTGGTCCACTGGGAAATCTCAGCTGGAGTCACATTGTTCTGGGGCAGGATGGGGGACAATGAGTGGGGGGAAAAAAAAAAAACAACCTCCTACCAAGCCTTCATATGGCCAGCCGGACAACACCCCCACCCAAGCCTCATCCAATGAGCCGGCTCCCACACCTCATCCGAGGGCCGCCGACGCAGGCAGTTCGGCTCAAAGTGGTTCAGGCGCAGCACCTGGATGGCCCGTTTGATGCTCAGATGATGGAGGACGCTACCCACTTTCAGAGACAGGAGGTCATCCTGAGGATACGCAGTACAATACAGTTGCTTATGAGCATGCAATTACACAAAGGTCACTAAATACAGAGGCCCAGCCAATCGTGATACGGGCGACACAAAATTACAGGGGAACGTGGTCAGGAATACTTTGTAAAATGAAGGAGTAATACCAGGTAAACAGGAAGTAAAGGGTGAGACAGAGGTCACAAGAAACATGGCTAGACTGTAGGCTGCCCATCGCTAGCGTGGGAGGGGTTAGACGACATGTCCTCATCTCAGCCACAGAAATAGCCAACCAGCCGTCCATATAAACAGAACCAGAATATGAAGCAGCATATTTTCCTTCTGCAAATTTATTTAATCTTTTTGTTCTTTTTCCCTTTGTTGAAAATCCCCCCCCTAATATTTTACATTGCCTGACTCATATAAATTAATATTTGCTGCTTCAGAATGGGCTTCATCTAGTACTAGATACAACACAGACTAGTAACCGTCAGCCAAACTTGGAGACCCTCAACTGTGCGGGATGACAAACACATTCCTTCCCGAGAAAATGGCAAGATGCAGTCTGACCACACCGGCTGGGGCGTCACAGTTCACCTGCTCCCAATGCGAATCATTTAGTTACCACAGTCATGTAGTGCAGCATGCGCCCATCCACCCTGCCCTCGTCGAACTGGGTCTTGTACTGCGGCAGGCCGATGTCATCCAGCCACACTGCAAGAGAAGCATGTAGACCTGCTGAAGACAGTCTGCCACTGGGCAGTCAGAATTAAGGACAGAGACTTGGAATCCCTCAGAATCCCTGCACTTATGACAGCGGTGTCCTGTTGCCATGGCAGTGCTTCCCAATTTGCTCTTTGGGGACCCACAGACAGTCCACGTTTTTGCTCCTACTGGGAGCTGGGAGGGAGCAAAAATGTGAAGCCTGACAGGGGGCTCAGAGGGAGCAAAAACATAGACCAGCTATGGCTTCCCAAGAACCAGATGGAAAAACACTGGCTACAGTATTAACCCTTCCTCGGGAGAACCACCTTTATACACAGAGGCGCCCCAGGGGCAGCAGTACTGCAGAGGTCACTCACTGGCCACCCAGGTGTAGTCCAGCTTGCCCTTGTTATCATCCTCCTCAGAGCCCAGCGACTGCAGGGCCAGCTGGAGCTTCTTTCTGTGGAGGGGGTGCTTGATGCCCATCTCCTATGTGGTGGGAGGTGGGCAGTCAGTTAGAAACCAGGTCAACATTTACATTCTACACAAGGAAAATAAGCAATATGCCATATTTAATTCAAGGCAATCAATCTGCTCTTTCAAATCTACACAATATAGAGCTATAAAGGGTCAATGTTCTTTAACCGTTACACCACCTACTACCCCTGCTTTATATATTATGCTAGCAGCATATGATACAGATATTTGTAAAATCACACACACACTTGAACTTGTCAAACTGCTAGTGAGCAAAGCCCACCTTCTCCAGGTCCTGCTGGGACGCCTGCAGTAGAGTCTGCCCGGAGAGCACCCAGTGCCTGGCCTGAGGAACGTACATGCCCAGGCCCTGCTCCTGCAGCCAGCTGCACACCTGCTCTTTCGTCCACCTGGCAAAGGGCGCGTCCAACTCGCTGCAACAGAGAGGAGAGGGATGCCCTCATCTCAGTCACAGAAATAGGCAACCAGCCGCCAGAACACCCCCTTTACAGCCATTCCACATGGCAAATCACATGACAAGATACGGCCCTTTAACAAATACTCACTTTTTGGTGTTCTGCAGGTCACGTGACCAGCCAAGCCTGGGCCCAGCGGTTGACCTCACGCCACCCCGCTTGAACTCCGTCTCGGACATGTCGTCGTCGGGGTTGAAGGTCGTGGACTGACTTCTCTTCAACCTACAGAAGCAATTATTTGCATTGAGTACATTGTAGTCATAATTAATTATGATTTATTACTGTAACCATAAATATTCTAAAAAATGGTTCAAACCTCACTGTGTCCCAGTACTGAATAAGTAGTCATGGAAGATGGAATATTCAAAATATCCTACTGTAGAATTTTTTTATTTTTCTGTAGAAACTTTTTGTAGTTTGATGATCATTTGCAATAAACTGATAATCTTTTGATTCTCAGAAATTTTAACACCATGTATACAAATCTAGCGAGATAACCAGTAGGGCTGGAATTCAGTCCTACACACCAATACATTTTGAATCTTGCTTTTCCTGGGCTTTGTCCTGTCCAGATAAATTCATACTGGATATTTTCCTTCCAGGTGAAACACTTAACATGCAATCTGGTGAGTCAAAAAAATAGGGAAAAAAAACCCTGTACAGCTTATATGCATCATCATGACAGTGTGTCTCAGTGTATTTTTCAGGGATTTTCCTCAGGGACCCCCAGATGCTTCATGTTTTTGCTCCCTCCCAGCTCCCTGCCAGACAGTCCACATTGCCACCCAAGTCTCCCACCCCCACCAGAAATGCATGCATTGGCTCCAGGAAAACTCGCTCGTCCTTCAGTTGTGGCTTCCCCAAGATCAAGGGGGGCAAGAGGATGGTCCGCAAGAACACGGACTGACTGGGGATCCTCACGGACTGGGGTTGAGAAACACTGCTTTAGGATGTAGGTTCTGACGTGAGCTTTAAACACTTGTTCTTTGCACCATCTCTGACTGGCCCTAGGCTACACGCTTTTAACCAAATGCATGCTGGGAGATGTGTTTAGTCACCACCCTTGGGATAAAATTAGCGTGCTTTTTCCCTGAACACAATCATCATCCTGAGAAAGTTGGCCTCAGGTTAAAATGAACTTAAAATGAGTGTCAAAGACAGACCAAAACATACTTAACTTAATACTCATAAATGGTCAGGGAGGAGCTGAACCAAAATACAGAGTTATACGACAACAAAAGTATGTAACAGAATATGGTTATTAGGCACTACAGTACAAAGAACTTCAGTTTAAACTGCTTTTAAAATCGGGGAGGTCGTATGCATGTTACTTCAAAAATGTACTTCAAATTCCAGGAAATTACACCTCAAAATCAAACAGCAGTCATACCTTTCCGTTTAATGGTCATTTAACGAGCTGCCTCTAACGAAAACCAGCTGGTGGAAGAAACCATTTTGAAAACCAACTCACTTTCCGAAGAACTTCTTGATCCCCTTGGATTTCTTCTTGCCCTCCGGCGAGGAAGGCAGGGTGTTAGTGCTGTCGCTGTCACCTGTCCGACGAGGCATTCCTGCTAGGTCCAGGTGCTCGGTCCCCTCCCGCTCTGTTTCTGCTGCAAATGCACATAAAGGGTTAACACTGGGTAAAACTACAATTCCAACAATTTTCATTCAATGACTACAGCTTTAATCAGTAGACTACGTTTCCCATAAGGCACGAGAGTACCACCGAGGCATCTAAACAGAAGACAACATTCAGTGCTGGTTTAACTTAATAAAAAAATTTAATTATATATACATTTTTTCACTGAAATTGAACAGAACATTAGCTTCTACAAAGAAATTTTCAACCAATCAACCAATTTTCAGGATTACCTTTAAGCAGGCAAAAAAAATACACATTATAGCCAATTTCTGGAATTTGGATAGAAAAAACCAGCACTGAGTGCTGGTACAGTGCACACGGAAGCCCCCAGGAATGCCAGAGTAACCATGGGTGGTGAATAGACACACACAGGATGGAATTATGGGAAGGAAAAAAAACCAAGACTGAACCCCATCTTTAGAGAAGCCAGTTCTTTACACTACTTCACTTAGGTGGCATAATTGCAGATGACGTCCGATTGTGGATAAAGAACAACTGGATATTTTTAAAGAGAGGGAAGTATTATGAAGGCAGTAACGCGTACAACTAAAAAACATTATATTTAAGAGGGCGGTGACAAAGTTAGCCTTTTATGATCTCAGAGAACTTATCTAGGCTGACGTACTTCTAAGATGACCACCTACTCCTAACTATGCACTGAACAAAAAAGTATTAATCAAAAAGAAAATGTGTTTGGAGGGGTGGCTGCTTGGGTTGGGGCTCAGAAGGTTGCTGGTTCAAATCCCTGGATCAGCAGAGTGATCCCACCATTGGGCCCTTGAACTGCTCCAGGGACTTGCTGACCCTACTTTCTCCTCTACGCCAGTTTCATGAGGTGGCCCCCTGGGAAGCTTTTCCAGCTGTCCTGAAGGAGGTCCCACATATATGCTGAGCACTCATTGGCTGCTTTTCCTTCACACTCTGGTCAAACTCCTCCCAAACCATTTCTGCTGTGTTTAGGTTAGGTGGCCAGGTCATGTGATGTGACACCATCACTCTCCTCTGTAGGCAACTTAGTGTTTTTAAACTTTTGACATGCATAAAAAATAATATAAAACAGAAAATCCACCCCTCCCATATAATTCTACTCAGGCCAGCATAATGTTGGTGTGCTTTGCCAGCATAACAGTAAAGCTAAATGCCTTCACATTATTCCAGAGATCACAGGAGGGGGGGGTCATCCAGTTGTTTGCTTGTACCCAGCTGGGCCATACTGCAAGGCCTTCAGCGGCGGGATCCCGTACTGTACCTAACGTCGGCACGCTCGCACTCCGGCCACGGTCTTCAGGACAGGACACGGCAGAGGACACGGGTTACAGGGTGACAAGGACAGAGGGTAGTGGGGACGGAGAGGTCATTTAGGGAGCGACACTGTCACCACAAATACAGGAGTGAGGAAATGCCACACACACATGCCCAACTGTACAAAGTTCGGCTTGTTTCCACACTACTGACACACTGGACAGCCAAGTGGGAACAAGAAGCAGGCCCTGCTTTGAAGCCAGGCACTTTCCTGCATATTACCCTCTCTTGCTCCACTGCAGGTGAGAGGTACCTGAAAAGGCAGCTGAAAGAAAATCTCACAATGCTTCAGAAACGACGTGAATCACCCAACGGGAGAGTGCAAACCGAGGGGGAGGCGACTGCACCGTGGGCGGACGGCCCTCACCCAGATTCGGGGCGCTGGCCGTCCTCTTGCCCCCCTTGATCTTGAAGAAGCCACGGCCGAATGACGAGCGAGCTTTCCTGGAGCCGAAGCTTTCGTCTTCGGCGGGGGTGGGGGACTTGGGCGGCAAGCTGGCGATGGTGTCCGCCGCATCGCTGCTTTTGCTCTACAGGACGGAGGAATCGCGTTTCACGCCAGGTAAAGCAAGAATAATGGGACGCCATTAATGCTATACAAAACTTTGTACATTTGCAGACACTGAATCACCACAAGGGGCAGCACTTGTCTCACACCCACAGGGTTGATGGTCTGAATCTCACCTCTACTCTCTTTGTGGAGATTGCATGCACTCCCTCCGTCATATGGATGTCCTCTAGGTTTCCCAATACCCCCCACCCCCTCCCCCAGCCTAAAGACATGTGAACTGGTGTCTCTAAATTGTGCAAGTCCATTGTTGTGTGCCCCCCCCCCTTCCTGAGCCCGTACCATATATGCAGTTGAATAATACCTAGGATGAATGTCACTGCAAATGACCAGGCCATTATGGGAGATAACTTAATTGAAGATTAATATTTCCATTACTCTGCTGAGACGGAAACATTGTCAGGCTAAACACATTTTAAACAATAACGTGACGAGCCCATCTGCACCAAAGACACACCTCCAAAATAACCCTAAAACAACTTGCCACTAGATGTCCAGCACAGAAAGGATGTGCAGCAGTGCATCATAATCCCTGCAGGGGGTGCTAAAGGACCTTGTGTCAAAACAAAACTTCCTATGACTAATGTAAGTAGATGTCCATTCACATTCATTTATAAAAGAGAGGAAATAACCAACTGATAAACATTGACCGAGTATTGTGTGTGGACCTCAGGTTATTTTGAAAGCAGATATTTTATTTAATCAACATTATTATTAGGGAAGATCAGGTTTAGTAAGGCTGCGGGATACACAGTGACGGAAATGCAACTGAAAGATGATTTTACCAGACAGCTGTGGTTTAAAAACCTAGTGAAATTAAAATCTCTCTATTAATATTTGACAAAAAAGTATCAAGTAATCAGTAAGAACTGATGTTTTAGTGCTTTTCTCTATTTTGGAGGAGGACTGCTGACACACTAAACAGCGGTGACTGATTCCAGGTGTTCACAGCAGGCTGTTCTGCTCCATCTGGGGCTTCAGCATGAGCTTTGCTAAAGGGCACAGTCTCATTGAACAGGCTCTCCTTGTGGTCAGAGACACGCCTTTGGCACACGTACACACGTGGTGAAACATGAGCACGGAAAGCAAAACCTCCCCCACGCGTGCACATTCCTCATAGGCACACACACACTTCACATTTTCTGCTGAATCTGTACTTTCTGCCATCAGAACAGACATTTTGGATTTCAGTTTCTGATTAGTACAGTGGTGGAGACCCAGAAAAAAACATTCCTGCCCCTGCCTATGAGGTGATACGGATGTCTACCTCTATTTCTGATTGATCATACTGAGAGCTCACCATTGTCAGAGATCAAGAAGCTATAGGATAGACATTAATTTAGAAAAATTTCTACTCTGTTTACATGTTGCCCACTCGTTGAAACAAACATAGTAACATTCACTCTGTCAGCTGCGTAGAATGGGGCGAGATCCTCCTAACCTTCTCAGCGCTGTCCAGGTTGTCCACACTGCCTGCCTTGACAATACTTTCTGACCTGCAAAGAGAAATCCCACATTGGTCAGAAGTAACTGGCATGTCTTCATACAGGAGTGACTGAATGATGACCTTCATCCCAGAGCAAAACCACAGAAGAAAGCCTCAAGATAGAAAACCCAGTGCCTGAAGAGTGCACTCACTGCAAACTGTCGCACAATGCAGATTTCTGGGTAACTGACACTGCCAAGGTACTGCAGGAACGAAAACAGAGGTGTTGAGCTGTTAACATGGATGGGACTGGAGCAGCTAGGTAGGAATGTTACTGCGAATCCTGTTCTCCGTCTTCAAAGGGTCTGCCGTAATCTGATTTTTCATTTTAGACAATCGTGATATGAATTATCTAAGAGAAAACATCATGGTATCATGTACTACATTCATACCATTATGTGATAGTTTGCTGACACAGGGAAGTGACAAATCTGAAGGTGACAGAGATTAACATAAAGTGTTCCTGACAGGACAGGACACAGGAACATACAAATGGGTTACAGTAAAGCTCACCTGCCATCTCCAGGGACCTTGTCTACGTTCGTCTCGGAGGAGGCCTTGTACACGGTTGGAGATCCATGGAGGAGGTCAGGGCATGGTGCTCGCTTCATATAGAACAATGAGGAGAGAAAGTGGAGAAAGAGTAGGGTAAAGAAAGAGAGAGAATGGAGAGAGCTTTCATTTCAGGGCCATCAACATCTCCAAATTTGCCAAGACAATGCCAGAAGTTACCTACTTTCATGACATTAACAGACGTCCTAGCAGGTGAGGCACTGACTTTATTAGCTCAGTCTGACAGTGTGTACTGCACTTTTTGATAAGTTTGTCAGCAGAACTTTTACATAACTGTGCGGTACTTAGCATGTAGCCATAAATATGAACTGTGTGCCAATTTCCGTGATTAAAAACCTGTCTTGAGCGGAAAAAAAATAAGACAAAAAATTGAATAAACTCGTACAGCTATCAGGGTCACTAGCCACATTAAGAAGCCATCCTTAAGGTTTGAGCATCAGACACTCTTGGCTTGTGGAACCATTTGGATGCTGGAGGAGATACCTCATCTGGGCTTTTTCTGGTCATGTCCTCAAACACCGGGGAGGATGGCTTCTCCAGCTCAGCAGCCACAGAAGCCATCAGAGATGCAGAGATGTCACTGTAGGTCTCATCACTGTCCCCGTCTTTCAGTTTGTCTAAAAGTGATTTATCACATGTCAATGGGCTAGGAATTCCTATTAAAGGGAATTCCTACTAACGTAAATGGAATTCCCTTCACTCTGATTAGAATGTTTGTAGTGACTAACGCCCCCTGGTGGTGGTTTTTCCCACACCTTTCTTTCCCTGTACGGACATCACCATGTCTTGGACCTTCTTATAGCGGTTTAGCGACTGTCGTAGCTCCTCGATCTTGCGATCCTAGGGACAGCCGTAGAACAGCGGCAGCAGAATCAGAACGTTACTTGGCAGATGACGTAACCCAGGCAACGCCGTCGGCACAGAAACGGCGTCAGGCTACAGAGTTCAACCAACCTTCTCCTCGTTCGCCGCCATCAGTGACTCCACAGCCTTCTTCATTTTCTGTACTTCGAAGTCTAAGGGCGAGGGATTAAAGTAAATTTAAGTGTAAAAGGAGCCTGGATCTAGCTCAGAATCTCGAGACGTGGGACACAGAGGTCCAGACAAACAATGACATGGGAGAAGCCCAGATCTTTGGATGGGGCGGACAGTGTTTAACACAGAGCACATGCCTAGAGGAGTTTTCGGCAGAGCCTGGTGACAGCATGTGATGGCGGCGCCGCGAGAAAACGTGTTAGCTGCGCGTGCCAGTAGGGGGCAGGGCAGGATACAAGGGTGGGACTGGACAGCTTTGGGGGGGGGGGGGGGGGGGGGGGGGGCACAGCCACAAGAGCAGGAAGGACAGAGGCAGCTAAGTGTGGCTGAGGAGCATCCACAGAGAGCGTGCACGGCGACAGACGCTAATCCCGGAATGAACCAATATGGCTGCCAAGCCAAGATCCTGGAGGACTAACCCAGTCTATTTAAAATTCATCCCACCTAGAGTGAGCTTTCCCTTCATTATTTATAATCATGCTGGAAGGATCACTAGCACTAGAAGGATCCTCTAACACTAACAGAGATACATGCTGGATTCCACAATGTGTACATCATACACAAATGCCTACGCAAATGTCTTTACATCCTAAACCATTTTCTGAATGCTAGAGGCACTTCCTGACTTACAAATGCAAGTCAGACATGTGGATGGAAGTTTCTTTATTTATTTATGATGCATTTCCCCCAGTAAAGGAAGCCCTCCCTTACATGCGGATATCCAAAATACAGGACAAAGGGCTGCATCATGCAAAAAAGATATTTAATTACCACCTAGACTTGAAACACACACACAATATCAAGAACGTGCAATGTTTAGGTACAACAAAAACAACAGAGGCACATGCCTATAGAATTGAGGAGAACATACGTCGGTCAGACACAAAGTGTGAATCCACAACTCTGTAGCTGCTCGGCTACACCCCACCCTTGGTCCTATCGCTCAGCAAAATGTGTAAAAATAACATTCCAGTGCCTCCAGATGTTATCCAGTTCTGGAGTACCCCCCTCCCACACACACACACACGCCGACACTTAATGATAAAGCCACTATTTCGCTACAAATAGCAAACTGTTTTTCCTGTTTTTCCACAGAGGCCAACTGATTCAGACACAGTTGGCACTGGTACGTAAAGGTCCCTGAAATGGTTCAAATGTTCCTCAGAAGACAGAGGTGGGTGACAGGAGTCTCGCCCGTAAGCTACGAACAGCACAACAGCAGGTCGGGTTTTGCCTGTACATGCAAACTATGAAAACAGCAGACAGAGACATGGAGAGATAACCATACGATCACCCACCCCCCCCCCAGCCTGCTCCCTCCCTTACGTTTTTCTTTCAGCTTCTTTTTATAAGACTCATCTGTGGGGAAGACTGAGCAAGACACAGGTTGGTTAAAATGATTCGCTTTGTGCAAAATGCTCATTTAACAATCTGCAGATCTGTATGTATACAAACACCAACTTAGGAGTTTCTTAACACTGACCCTAAGGACCCCATAGGTATCCTGGTCCTTTGGCTGCAGTCCTAATGAAGCTGTTGATTGAATTCTCAAAGGCCCCCTCGATACCCCCCTTTGCAATTTCTGCATTTCCCAGCTTCCGCCGCATTTTTTCCGGCTGCGGTGTTTTTACACGTGTGAAATGTTACTCCTATTAAATAAAAACATCTTCTGGATTGGGGTGGAGAGACTAAATAAGCCAAACATTAAACAGTTGATTAGGGTAGCATAGTGATGAACACCTGGTGTGCAGGTTCTCCCTGTTCTCACAGTATAAAAGGATTACGATTAAATGGAATGGTGTCCCTCAAGCTAGGTAGTCAAGTCGATGGCAAAACACTAGCATCGTGGCCGACGTGCGATCACCATTGTCAAAATTTGCTCCAGCACGTACCAGCATGACTAGAGTCGATGACTAACATACATCCCAATCAGAGCTTCGATACCAAATCAATATGCTAAAAATCGGCCAAAACAGCACCGACGAGGACAGACTATGTCCGGCCTTGCCGCACACACCGGCATGACAGGCTGTCACCACCTTTCATTGACAGCCGGACAGCCCGAAAATCCGCTTGGTGTGTTCCAGGCTTAAATTTCCCATAGCGTGCATACATGTCCTGTGGTAGACTGGCATCCTATTAAGGCTGTACCTCCATTGTCTGCTCAACGGACAGACACCTTATTGCACAAATCTAGCTCTAAACACATTGGAAGGGCCTTGCAAATTTTGCTAGATGCGACACCTCCATCAGTGGTTCCCTAAGCCTTATTACGGAGTTAATTAAAGAGAACTCAGGATTTACATGGGGTCCTCAGGAACAGGGTTAGGAAACCCTGATCTGTTCATTCTGCCATGTCTCAAACTGTTTGTACAAAGAACACAAGTTATAACAACAAGCGTAATGAAAACTAAAACCATTATTTCAGAAACAGGTTGACTCATTAGGAAGCCTTAATCCAGACTGACATTTAAGATTCCATAAATTATTTTTAGAATTAATATCCAGTAAAGCAGTATAAAGGGCTTATATAATGACGTTCACTGTATCACATCTGGCAATGACAAAGTACTCTGGGCTTGTGCATGTATGGGTTGGTGCACATTTTTGGAGCGAATTTCACACACTTGTGTGGAGCTGGGAATCGTGCCAGCGTGTATCCGAGCACGCTCTCACCTTTCTCCGCTCCTTCCCTGCTTTCCATCGATTGGAATTGCGCCTCGCCCTGCAGTCTCTCCAGCTCTACGTCTCGGTTTTCCAGCTGCCTCTTCAATGCTCCCAGGTCATCCTGTCCGACGCAGGACAGCATTAGAGTTCCATGCCCACCCAGAAGCCCCCGGCAGCAACCAATCGCTTCTGACAGCAGGCGAACAGCATGCAAAAGCACCGACTGCACTCGAGTCGCCTCAAATGTGCACCTACAGAAGTCCTCAACAGCAGGCTTTAGGGGCTCCATCGAACTTAGCGTAATCTGTCATCCACCGAGGTCAATGATCCCTTCTGGGATCCCTACATCTCCATCACCACAAGCTCTTCAAATTGGGCTTCAACTTCCAATTCAAAGTCATTTAAAATCAATGACCACACTCTTCATTATCTGACTGAAAGTGTTTAAAATGCACAGTTTCAGAGCTTAATCTTCCTTTGACAGAACTTTCGCAGTAAGCAGTGCCATCTCATGCCATGTGGAGTTTAGAGACTTTCTGGAAATGTTCCTTGGTTCAAACAGAAATCCAGAGAGCACTGCTTGGGCCAACCCCTAACAGAACTGGAACTTCAACCATCCCAGTTGCAGTCACACTGGCCTGCTCCCGTGCAATTTCACGGTAATAAAACCGGAGCATGCAGGAAGTCAAAACACATGGGCAGGTCAGGAACACGAGAGGCCAGTGAAAACCACACCTTCAGGGCTTGGATTTTGAGGTCCTTCCTCTGTTTCTCATATTGTATCTGCCCAACTTTGATTTTCAGGCTAGAGAGTTTAGCCATTAGAGACTAGCAGCAGAGCAGTTAGCAAAGGGAGAAACAGAAAAGGTAAAATTAATAATGACAGCGATAGGAAGGAAGAACGAACAAGTGCAGAAAAGAAATTAAGAGTTATTAAAAAAAATACCTTCAACAATTACATCGTTTAAGTCCCAGTTCCCTATTTTAATTGTCATATTTGTAAAGATATAACTCAAGAAAGAAGAGTGGCATAGCAGTGCGCAGTTTAAGAACAATCACTCGTGGAGGTTGTTGGTTCAAGTCCCAGAAAGGCTATACCTACAGATTATATAAACCGACTTACCCATTAAAAATTTAGGTGCATTAAGAGCTGGAAATTATAAGTCACTTAATAAATACATGGTGCATGACTGCACATAAGCACACAGTAACGCAAATCCACCGAGTACAGGGAAATCCTGACCTTGGTGGATTTCAGTTTTTTCTCATACTGGAGTCGTTCGTCCTCCATTTCTTTCACTCTGTACCTCAGGTCACTGATTTCCTGGATCAATCCCTGGGGAGACAGAGAAATCCAGTTCAGGAACATGACCAGAGAGAGTGACTTACAAACCTAGGGGCCAAACTATTATTGAGTTGATAGCGAGCTAACACAGAGCACGTAGCACATGGAAGCACACGCTCATCACTCCTGGTTCCTGTGGAACCAAAGCTAGCTCCAAACAACCAGTCATTTCATTCCTACACAGCTGTAAGTCAATGTAGAAAAAAAGAGAGTAAACACAGGAAACGGAGGCACAGAGGAAGAAAAAATATCTCTGGTTAAGGTTAAAAAAGTCAAGCCTTTCAGGAGCACTTTAAGTGTGCAATGGGCTAATCAATGCTGAGCACTGCTACAACAATTTTTGGGTACAGCCACCCACTCTCAAGAAAAAAGTCATCTATACAAAGTTTGTGAGCTCTCCCAGGGAAATTAGATATTAGCCCTTCGCCAGATATCCGCCCGGGGCACAGATATGAAAAAGAGCAGCTTTGACACTTATACATTCCTGACTGTTAGGGTAGTTTTAAAAAATAACTTTTGCCATAAAATGGTTTAGTTAATGCCACTTTAGTTAAAATGGTTCATATGACTGGTTCCGGTGACCCACATCTGAACCAAGCACTTGAGTGACCTATTAAAGGAAAGTCAGTTTTTAACACCAGTAGATCCTGCAGGTCCAGCAATATTGTCCTGCAGTCCAAAAACATGCAGTTCAGCTTGACTGGAGTCTAACATGTCCGTGGTGTTAGGACCGTTACTGATTTCCGTGCAAAGGACAAGCACCTCGAACAGAGTGCCCCTTGTCACTGTGACAAGTAAGCAGTTAAGCAAGATGGGTGGATGGTTTAGGAGCATTTAGTCTTCTACCTAAGTAAGGTCAATGATATCAAGTGTAAACCTGCACATACTTCAGGCCATTATGTTCATCAAATGCTCAGGCTCTCACTCAAGATAGAGTAAGAGTCAATGGTGAGACACCATGAGAAACACCAGCCCTCACCTCACTGTCCCTGAACCTATCATCAAATTCCAGCTGGTCCTTCCCCATGGTGGTGAGCTTCATGTTCAGGTTGGAGACCTCAGCCATCAGGGCCAACTTCTGCGTCTCCAGAGAGTTTCTGCTCAACAGCTCCTGAAGGTAACCAAAGGCACGGCATAATACCCAGCTGTAACAACAACAACGTGATTATCATACGGGCAATTACTCTTTGGTTAATCTTGTTTAACCCATTTTGCCACCAGCAAGCAGAACTGGAATTGAACAGAACCCAGAATGGAAAGTTGGTTATGGTTAGTTTCATCCACAGTAACTGAAGAAATGTTACATTACAAGTAACTGGTCCAGTCATCAGGTTCATCTGAAGTGGGAAAACACTGAAACAGCATGTGTGTTTCAGCAAAGTTCTATTGTAGTAATATAGAGTTTCACATATTCCCATTGAGTTGAACTGTAAGTCTCGCTGAATGTATACTTGCCTGTTAGACTGGAGTAATGCATTTCAAACTATATACAATGTTTAATGAAAGAAATTTGGTTAATGAAAGAAATTATTATAATTCCCACAATTAGCATAAGGACAGAGCATGTGTCAAAAGCAAAACTGTTGAAATAATAAAAATAGATTATCATTTCAGACTCTTTGACTAGAGTACAACAAGGAAGAATATTTTCCATTGCTCTATTCTTAAGTTCTAATTAGCCCACTTAAAGCTAACCAGGTTTTACTGAGGCAGACATGATCAGAAATGACTGGGTAGGAGGGTCACCTGTTGCAGCATTTCCTCTGTTGCATTGAGCTTTTCCCGGTGTTCCTCAAGGCACAGGTCCAAGTCCCGGATCTTTTCTCCTTGCGCTTCCACCTGGTCTGTCAGCACACTCACCTGCAGAGCCACACATGCATATCGCAACTGTATGCAACTGCAAATCTCAAGATACTTCACACCACGTAACAGACTCTTAACTAAGGGATGGAAATACAGCATTTTGCAGCTCACCTGCAAGATCAGCGACTCTTTGTCACTCTCCAATCGTCCAAGTCTCTCCTGGTAGACATCACCCCCAAGAGAAATGTGTCCGTTTGTCTAAATAAGGAAATAAGAATGGAGACAGACTATTTTAATTTGACGTGTTTATGTATTTTAGCCTTAGTTTTTATAAAAACACAGTACAAATGAGCAATTCAGCCAGTCTTTATATGTGCCTGAAATGACACATGACTATCTGGGAGATAAACTACACAGTTTAGAGTCAGATCTGTAACCCCTGCTGATTTCCATGCTTTGGACTCTGTAGAAAAGGTAATTCAGGTGACTAGTGAAGGTGTCAGGATTTCTGAATGGACCAATACACATTTCAACATTGCTTGCTGTGAGCCCAACCACAGATGAATGAGTTTTCATGTGTGTTCAAAACAGCAGTAGCTTCCCAACTATTTCCTTCATCCATCAGTCTAATATAATCATTACAGTAACATACAGCAAATCACAGGAAGCACAGGGCTCAGGGCAGACAATTGCTGGGCATGTTTGTTTATTGGTCCCTCTACCGATGCTGGTGTTACAGGAGGAAAGCCGAGTCGCCAGGGGAAACCCATAAGGATGGGGGAGACCGTGACAGTGTAACACAGCTGTATTGCAGCGCCGGATATGAATGTACAGGCCTGGAGCTGCAGGGCAAGACCACCACTCACTTGCACACCACAGCAAAGCAACTACGGTTATAAGTGTTCCAGTTATAGGACAAGAGCTCTTATAACACACACAGAAATGCTAATACAAATGTACCCAGGCACAGAATACATATTCCTGTCTCCAAAACCATTCAGAGGATCCTGCTAAGGTCAAACTGACGTGTTTACCAAGTTCATGGTGGCAGGGAGGTGAACATGCACTGAAAAACAAAAAACACATGATTCCTGCTAAGCCAAACTGAGCCATATGCTCTGGGATGACACACTGCATTCCACTGCATCCTAACTGGCTGCATATTTGGCAGCTACTCACATATTTAGAGGCGTTTCGAAAAAGTTCAGGTACACTGTTTCTGGTAAGAAATTATGATCTTTTTAACATTCCCTGATGATTTCACCAGTATTAAATTTACCCACATTGCATCAATATGACAAAGAGAATGGCTTGAATTGAGAGAAAAATGTTTCCATTCCACATCTGGCCACCTCAAACACTCCGTCATGCGTGTTTCGCTTTAAGGGCCCCGAGAGGCAGCCATGCGACGGAAACCCCAAGGTTGGTTTTATTTGTATGTGAATGAGGTAAGACCGCAAAGCCCGTTAGGTGTTTGGGAGGAAAAACTGTTACAGAAAGGGGCTCAAAGGGGGGCATTTTGGGAAGGTCCCTGTAGACCAGATCAGCTCTAAAGCTGCAAATATCATGCCAGACAGCGGCCTTCTCTTTGGTAGCATCAATCCATCCTCAACCACAGTGAGAGAGAGAAAGAGGCAGACAGAGAGGCAGACGGTTGAAAATCAGGCCTATAATAAAGTGGAGGACAGACTGTTTTGTTTTTTTTTTGTAATATTTATGGGCTCCCCTTCCAAACACACACAGCGCTGCCTTCAGCCCTATCCTGATGCCTGACTCCAGGACCACTTTGTTCCACTACATTTGAAGCTTTCACATGAGCATGGTTACATCGCCGGGTCTGATGTAACCCAGACGACACGGAGGGGCCCCCTTGCAGCACTGCTTGTTGCTTCCAAGGACGGGCTACTGCGTTTAGGACACATACCAGGGAAGGCTCACCAGACGCAGCCTGGCTGCCGTGAAACGGGGACAAAGTGGCCCAGACTGATGTAGAAAGGCTTACCAGCCTTAAAGGGGCAGTTCACCAAAACTAAAAAAAGATGCATTTTAGTGGGGCTTCAGTGTTGTCTTTCCATGTAGGTTGTTCCTGGGAGTTGCTTAGTTTTAAAGATATTCGCTCGGTTTCTCACTAATAGTGAGAGTGAAGAAGTGCCAGAAAAACAAATTTGAAAAATTGATTCAACAGCAATGTCTCACCAGAAATCATGACCCAGTCTTTGAATTTAATCCATAGACATTGTAGTGAGCAGTTTAATGTACAAACTATTTTCTTCTACTGAATTCCATACACCAATCACATCACTGCACAGTGATACGAGCAATTAGGCCATGATTTCTGATGAGATGTTGTTGTTGAATTTTTCTAATGTACTTTTTTCATCACTTACTATTAATGACTGGTACATAAACCACTTTCATAAACAAATTCATTCAGATAAAATTTTCTGCTGCGATTAATAGACAAGAAGAAACTTTTTCCCTTCAGCACTACTTATTTAGAACAGAAGAAATGTATGAATACTACAGTATTTTAGCTAGAGCGAACTAAGACTAATACAATATAAAAGTTAATAAACAAACCAAAACTGCTGCAGCAGATAACAAGCACTACATAAAATAGTTTGACACTATATTTACATTGCAGATATACAACAGTTCACAACAGTAAACAAAGCAGGAACAACTGAAAAAGTATCCTGGAACACAGTTAGCATGCTAATGGTTAGCGCCGAAGTATCTTGCATTGTAGTGCCTGGTATAGCGTTAGCATGCTAATGGTTAGCGCCGAAGTATCTTGCATTGTAGTGTCTGGTATAGCGTTAGCATGCTAATGGTTAGCGTTGAAGTATCTTGCATTGTAGTATCTGATATAGCGTTAGCATGCTAATGGTTAGCGCAGAAGTATCTTGCATTGTAGTGTCTGGTATAGCGTTAGCATGCTAATGGTTAGCGCCCAAGTATCTTGCATTGTAGTATCTGGTATAGCGTTAGCATGCTAATGGTTACAGATACTCTTGGCATAGGCCGGAACTTACCAGGGGCCCCTGCAGCCACTCCATCAGGTACTCAGAGGTGGAGTTGGGGATTTGACAGCGCAGGCTCTCTCGCTCCTCGGAGCCCATGATCTCCAGCGATGCCCGCAGGTCCTCTGACAGGTGTAGTGCACGCAAACTGCCCATGTAGGGAGACGTTGGCGATTGGCAGTCGAAAATGCCATTGGCGTAATCCAGCGCCTTGGAGCCTGAGAAAAGCAATTTCTTTCACTAAAAACTCAAATACCTGACATATAGGGGTGTAACAATATAATCCGCCCACGACACGAGACACGATATTGGTTTCACGAGAACGAGATGATATTTTAACAATATTTTAAGGAAAACTTCAAAGAGGAAATATATTACTGGAAAGCATCCTTTTAATTTGATTAATTTGAAAGGCAAAAAATGCTAAATAAGGCAGATGTATGGTGAAATGTTTTAAATAATCACCATCATCATATGCAGTAAAGAACAGAACAAATATCTTGCACCATAAAATATTTCACTACAAACTCAAATGACAGGCTTCACTCCTATTTGACTTCTCAGTGGATTTAAGTAAAGAGCAATGATGGTGCTGTAAAAGACTTTGCATAGCAGTAGCGTTAGCCGCTGTGTGCGGCATTACAATGCTTACAGATGGCTTGTTTTTTCTGTCACCCTTTCTCCGTTTATATTTTCCGCTGGGTCCCCAAAATGCTGCCACGCAAAATATTTAAAAGTGTCTGGGGCATCTACTATGGTAATTTTGTCAGACACCGACATGCTTACAGCAGCTGATTTGCAGCGCCTTCGCGAAACTGCTTTTCACTCCGACGAGAAATCTCGTCATGTTGTAATATCGCGAGATCTCGTGACACACCCCCACTGGCAAACAAATGTTAGTAGGTTAACCCATTTGTGCTTAAGCCAAAAACCTCTTATGTCCCTACTCACTCAACTGTTAGCTCAGTTTAGCTCGGAGATAAAAGCACATTTGTCATACCTTTACTTGAAATCCAACTGAATAGTAAGCAGAAGTACAAAACTGATGAAGCAGAGGACTTGTGGAAACAAGCACTCAAATTCTCAGCAGGTATTTACAAAGATGATCTTGAGCACTACGTTCAAAGGACATTGATCAAGGCAAAGGAGCCTTTACCTACCATTGCATCACTACCTGAATTGCATCACTATTTTAGTGGTTGGGAAAGTTCATTTACTGAAGCCCGATGACACAGAGGAAGAAAAATAGTAACGAATCAAACAGGAGGCAGAGCAGCAATCAAAGGACATGAGAGGTTTCATCTCATGTTGCCAAGTCCAACAATCTGGCTCAGACCAGACTCCTTTGGACCCAAAAACACTTCTGGATTGTTGAATAATTACTTTAATGGCAAGTGATCTGTATAGTTCAGAGGGGATTAAGATCCAGGATTCACAAACAGATGTTTTGTTTGAGGTATCACTAGGGGACACAGCACCAGTCACCCGACAGCATAACGGCCGCAGTTACGTGCGTAACTCAAGCCACAGGATGTCATGCGACCCGGCGCCACATTTCCAATGAAAATGTCAGCTCTATAATTAACTGAAAAGCAAAGGGAGGATCCTTCTCCACATTGTTTTGCACATCAATAACAGAGCACGCCCTCAAAGTTTATTTAAATACTTTTACATTTTAGCATTGCCAGAGACTCATGCATGATTAGAGAGTCAGATAAAAATATCTGTCAGGAAACAAATCTTAACCCCCTTTCCCACATTATGGAATGGGAAGAAGAGACCGCGCATCTTAATAAGTGCTGACTCGGTCACCCGACGGTGCCCCCCATAGCAATCCAGCTCTCTGGATGTCTTAGTGTTACCTGCGATGATCCCATCCATCTGCTCCAAGGCTGCTGCCAACATATCACTGGCATCAGACATCATCCTGAGAACCTACAGCGACTCCTGAAAAAGAAAGTTAAAATTACCTTCTGATAAACATGTAAAGCTTCAAGCAAAGACAACTGAGGAAGACTGTCAAAGGGCGATGTCTGGCTCAGCAGGTCAGGCCTTTCACATACAAATCGGAAGATCATCAGTTCAAATCCCCTGTTCAGAAGAGAAGCTTTACTGTTGTGCCCTTGAGCCAAGCCCTTTCTGAAACGTGCACTGCTTTTGATAAATATGCCTGCTAAATACAAAAAATAAAACCCATTTTAAAAAGTCCATTGAGGATAAATTATACTTAAAATATACGAGTATAAATAGTACTGTTGAAATTAGGGATGGACTGATCCATATTTCAGTTCCGATCCGATTCCAATATACATCTGCCGATTCCGATACAAGAGCTCTTTTTACTTAATATATTGAATATAATAAATGTATATATTTATACTTTATATATGATTAATGTTTTTAAAGCTAGTAAATACAGAAACAAATGTATGTCAAGAGCTTTAATTAGGTTACTGGTAACATACATAAACACACTGTTCCTCCTTGTTTGCGTGTCTTGTTTTAAGTGCGTTTGAGGTATTTGCAGTTCAATCTGAAAATCTTCCAAGCGAGGACACACGAGTGGCAAATGCTTAAAACGACAATTTTTCTCCCACTGGCAACAGCATCATTTGCACTTCGTTGTGATAGCAGCCCCTCACGTATTACAAGCTGCAGCGAGGGTGCAAAACAGGCCAGGCTAGCGACTCCCAAATCATCCGTTGCTTTTTAAAGATTACGCACGTTGTATCACACAATTGAATGCGCTTTGTTCAGTGAGATTTTCCACTAAATGCTGCTTCCACCTCTCAAAATGAGTTTAACGAAAAATTGCAAATTGCTGTGCTACTAGTTGTTGTTAAAAAGAGTAAAAAAACTTCCATATTGTCACTCCCATATCTGATGTTCTTACGCTCCTCATACTGGAAAGGGAATGCGCATGACATCACAGCAGGCGAAGTCCCTGCACTTGCAACCCACTGAGTGGCAAAAAGACTGAGGCAGCGCTAGTATTCAGCTGCAAAAATTTATGGGAATGAGCCATCATGTAATTGACTGTACAAACCAATTAAACAAGAAATAGGAGTTCATTTTAGTGAAAACCAAAAAGTATTAGATGTGGATCAGTCACTTATAGCTGATACTCGATCTGTCTAACAGGTCTGGATCGATGCCAATACTGATCTGAATATCGGATCGGTGCATCTCTAGTTGAGATGGACAAGATCAGTTTCAAACTCTGCTTGTCCACCCTAACATCCAGGAATATGAGCTCATAGGACACAGGTAGCAGTTACCCGCCAGTGAACAGCTCTACACTAAAATTCTGTAGAGGTATACAGCTTCTAAGTATATATTATGTTCAATTACATTTGACGAGACCTGTTTCAGTTCCTCCGTAATAAAGTCCCATTTGCTTTGGGGATGGTGTCTAAGCCAACAATAGAACCGTTGTGCTAGTTTACTGCATAAAACATTCGAGACAAGAGGCTGCTGGAGAAGCAACGGAAGGACCTCAGCCAATGACTGAACCTCTTTTATACTCTGCCGTCCAATGCAACGCTGACAGAAACTCATCTACATATTTGGACAAGTCGCACTTGTGTTAAATTTTTCCTTTCTACAAGAAATCAACCAGCTACGGGGCAGGACAGCAAGCTGACTTCACATTAACCATGATAACAGATTTTGTAGGTGTTTGAAAGAACGGTTGTAAAATATCATGCATGGTAGGTATAGTATAAAACACACTCTTTGCCACCTTCAGACACCATTAAAAGTGTGTCTGCATACAGAACCTCAGTATACAAGTACATCAAGTAAGTTTGAGAATAATTTGGGAAGCATAGCAACATAAACCTTCCATGCCACCATCATCACACCAGATAAGCTAAGCAGCCCATCTTATTCAGTCACCCAATCCATCAACCTTTTGCCCTCATCTCCATGCTGGAGATGCTAAGCAACAGGGGGGAGGGGGGGTACTTCAGCTACAGGAACAGCCTCCTTTTCTATAACCTGATACACATCAACTTAGCATTAAAATTTAAAGTGAAGCTTTGCTGACCTAAGATATGTGAACTAAACAAAACCGAAGCAGAACATTAACTTTGTAGCAACTAAAAGTCCCAAGGGGGACAATGAGCCGGTGCCCGAATTGCAGGCGCATTGGTCACAAAAACTACAGCATGGTTTCAACGGAAAGACATCTGCCAGACATAAAAGGTCACCGTAAGGGAGACACACACTTCTCGGGATAGTTGTTAACACCACAGAAGTTCAGCCTAAAAACATCTACCAAGTACCATAGAACTGAATCAGCTCCCCTGCAAAAACTGCATGCAATGGAATGTAAATCGTTGGCCCCGAGGCGATTTGATTCCATTCAGATTATTAAGTGAATGATTCGATGGATGAAAAATCTTGAAACTTCCATCAGGATTCGATGTATTGATAAACCAGTCATGAATAATAAGTGTTGATAAAAAAAAGGCTTTAATTTATCGTAACTTCATGAAATCATTTCACAAATATTACCTTGCCAAGTTAATTGCCTACTACTGATGCAATGCAAACAAAGGACAGTCTCAGAACATTATGAATGAAGGAAGCATATTTATAGCGATTTTCAAGACAAGAAATGTGCTTTAGAGCTTTCAGAAGCAATGGGGAGCCACTTCAACCACCACAAACTGTGTAGCCCCCACCTGGAAGGTGCAACGGTAGCCATTCTGTGCACGCAAGGGGAAGAACAGGAGGACAGATTTGAAAGGGCCACAGTGGGCAATTTTAGCCAGGATATCGAAGTACGACCAATATTCTTTCAAAAGATACCCAGAGTTCTTTTATCACCTCAGTGTGCGAGGACATTGGTCTCATGTCACACCCAAAGCAAGGCACTATTTCTACAGAACAGTGTCCCTTTCACTGCACTGGGGCATTGGCATCCACATAGAACAAAAGATGGACTGAGCATTTGGCCACCCCAACATTTCAGCCAGCAGTGAGCCAGCTTCCAGCTAGTTGGCCAACCATCCAAGCACTGGCCAGGCCCAAACCTGCTTAGCTTCAGATGGATTGCCTAGTCTGAACTGAAGGTGATACGGCTATTTATTGCTGTTATTAAAATGGAGAGAACAGGCCAGTGTAAAAATGTAAAAATGCCAACATCTGAGTGAAAAAGGAGGAGGAAAAAAGAAAAGCAGGAAAGAAAGAAGGAAGAACCACTTGATTGGGGGGGGGGGGGGGTGGTTACCTGTGGAGACCTTGACTCATCTAACCACTGCTGATATCTTAAACACTGAGCATCAACCAATACTGACATGTTAACCAGCATTTTGTGCAACTATAAAGCTAAGATTACATGTCTTTTACCCAACTAGTTAGCTACCTCTGACCCCTGCCACCTTACGTTTCGGAAACTCATGTGCTCACTGCTACTTGCCTGCGGCACGTGAATGTGAGAGTGCACCACCTGGACGTAGGAGTACCTTTAACTTTACCCCCACAAACTGATTCTGACTTTACAGATCGATGCACTGAAACAGCACCTTAATAAATTGATTCAGTATGATGCATCAGTGCATCGTTACACCCCGACAGCATGCTGTAAAACTTCACAAAGCTGGGGCAGGATTCAGCAGGGATGCCATTCGGATACTGTTTATATCCAAGGCCACAGCAAAAAGATTCAAACTGGTGTAAAGAGCATAATACCTGCCCCCCCCCCCCCCAAAAAAAAAAAAAAAAGAAATGGAAAATGTAAGTCTCATGAATCATCATTTAGGCATTTCCATCCATTCGAGCTCACATTTGGGAAAAGCCAAAAGATGCCTTCAGCCCTCTCTGTCTGTTGATATGGGTAGCCACCTGGGAATCGAGATCCAATGATTGCTCTGCATGGTCACAAAACAGCAAAGAAATATGGGGTCATTCCACAGGACCTGATGCAAACATTGGCTCTTCCTGATTTGCACAACTAAAGAAATACAAGAATACGTTCATGAACACTTAACCTCTGCAAGACGTTTTGGAATTCACTGCTGAAATAACTGACGGGTTTTCTTTTCAAGGAATATTCCAATATCCCACTGCACACAGCTTAGCATTAACATCACAGCATTCCAAGACGGACTGAAGCTGTTCTGAAGACAAAAATTAGTCCGGTTCCCAATATTATTATTTTTAAGATGTTTGTTATTTCATCCACCCAAACTGCTGTTAAGCTATTTCTAACCGACTATCAGACACAACGTGCCAATTGGTTACAGCTAAAAAAGCCACAACCTATGATCTTGTAAAGGCCCGCCCACTGTTACACTGCACATTTGTAAGGCCTCTGCTCATCTCCAGCAGGATGTGGTTATAGTCATCAGTCCACACAGTCAAAGGATGGGTTGGCGATCCTTGACATTCAGTGCGACACCCTGTGAAACCCTACAGGCGGGCCCTCTACCATGGAGCCTGGTTCTCTTTAGAACTGAAAAAAAATAGCATCTGGCCCAGTGAAGATGGACCCAAACATGCAGAATGAAGTTCCAAATCAACAGGTCTGAAGAGAGCACACGCATGCCTGAAGGAGAAAAGTCACTGAGCCACCAGCTTTCACCCAGCTGCTACTGCTAGTAGGACGAGGTCTTGAGAAATATGCATGTCTAATGGCATGTTGCCCCATCTACAGGACTTAAGGGGCATGATCATCTGTGGGATGACATAGCAGTGAGTATTCCTAAACTGCTGAGCAAACAAATGGCATCCTTACACAGCATAAACACACAACAGAGAAACTCTCTACACCATGTTTGCAAACTGGAGCCCAGCACGGATGACAAATATACAGAACCAATAGGTTGCAGTGTGGGGCAACACACACACACACACACACACACACACACACACACACACACACACACACACACACACGTGATCTCTATAGTGGACCCTCCACAAACGAGAAAAAAATAATGTGTAATTAAAACCAGACTATTTAAAGAATGACATTGGATGCTTAGTATACAGTTACTAATGAAAAACACGTTAGCACTGGTTAGGTACAGTAATACAGTGGACAGTGTAGTACAGTGGACAGCTACAGTAATTACAACTGAATAGCTATCAGTAATGGGGAAACTTTAATAAAAACTATTTAGCAGACAGCTGTTAAGCCACAAACGCAGCTGTAAACACTGCTAAACCACAGCTAAACCCTCAAATTAAAATTAGGGCATCTTTGGCTTAAATAGTTGACCGAAATAGCTCTGCATTTCCTGTTAGGGAGCAAGACACAGTCATAAGCGACCTCCAGTGCAGCTCACATCACCCAACATAACTATTTGAAACCAAGATGCATTTTTATTTTGGATGACCACAATCCCACGTTTGTGATCTCTAAGGGCATTTTCCCACCACACCAAAAACCGTATTTTTGGTACTTTCCCTTTTCCACTGACTTCCGGTCGAGGACCGGTACTAAAAGTGCCAAATTAGCTGGGATATTTCTTTGGTACTTCAGTACTTTGAGGTGGGAAGCGTTTTCTTTGTCGATTGGTTGTGCAAACAGCCTACCGCTAAAATACAATACAACCGCCGTCTTGGGGAAAAAAGTTACAAACTCAAAAAACAATGATAAAGAAAACACACAATAACTGATCTAGTCAGAAGAAGATACAACAAAAAGACCTGGATGGCATGACAAGAAATGTAAAAGTATTCTGTGTAATATACGAGGACAGCATGCATATGGCAATGTAATTTTATTGTAAGAAAATACTGGGGTATTTAAAAAGCAAAAATAAGTTGTTGAACCCATCTAGGAATGATTTAGACAGCAAGGATGAAAATGATTTTGATTGTATTTGGAGAACACATGCAGCTCTCATGCAAAAGCAGCAGAGATAAACTTTAAACTGATTTTTAGACATGTCCTAAAATATATAATAAATAAATTTATATAATATATATATATATATATGTATGTGTGTGTGTGTGTGTGTGAAAGGAACAATAACTATAATTGCAAAACTAGTTAAGGCTTTTTTTCTATGGCAGTAAAAATGATTTAGTGAAACTCTCTGCACTATAATGTCCATACAGAATAGAAAGCAATAAAAAGCCTGATGCTAATCTAGCTGACTAGTGACGCATGACTTGCATGTGCACAACGTGCGGGGTTGGTATTAATATTAAAAGTATTAATATTATCGTTCAAGTGCCAAAAGTACAGAACCTGGTGTGATGGAAAAGTGCCCTAAAACGCACTCGGTGTGACATGGGTCATTTGCAATGACTGTTATATTGAGATAAAAAAAAACCCAAGATGAATATTAACATTACTATTGTGCTGTACTGTTGGGTTGAAAATTCCCAGTGAACTCTCAATGCCCCAAGATCAACTGGAATTCAGACCTAATATTTGTCTAGACTTTGATGCCTCTGTACAACTAACAACTGCAATTTAGTGACTGAGCAACAGCATGATCGCAGTGAGCTGTTAAAACCAGTACATGTCCAACATTAGTGAAAACTACTGTAGCAATTCTGGAATTAGTCATACAGGCCGAGGCACAAAAACCAGACGATTTAACTTCATTTTGACATCTAAAAATCGTTTCCCGCAATGCTATTGATGACTTGGATTTGTGCACTGCAGGGATGAAACGCTTTGCTGAACAGCTGTTTCCCACCCTGGAAAAAAATTGTTTTGGTTAAACTAGCAAGTTTTAAGGAGCATATAAATATCAAGCCGTTTGTTGATTTTTCCCCTCAGTTTGCTGGCACACAGAAAGACACACAAATGTGCAGAGGGAAGACGTGGAACTCGACCAAAGGAAAAGGCCTTGTTCACTGCAGAGAAGGCGGCCTCGGGGGGTTACGCTTCAGCCTCACAAGCCACTCGTAAATTTAGGCTAAGATGTGGTACATGTTGCTTTGGGGGGTCATTTTCTAATCACCTGTCCATTATAGCAGTGATTTCCAGCCACTGTGCTGCGAAAGATTGTAAGGAGGACCATGGGAAATTATCCAATTTCACTTAATTGATCTAAAAAAAACTTTTTGGAAAATTAATTATTTGCAAATAATATGTCATTGTCGAGTATCTGTGCTGTAACAGTGATGTATTCTAAACAAACAAAGCTATTTCAACATTACTCCCATTTTCCACAACATATCTGTGTGAGCTGAGTTTTTCAAGCCCGACTTGATATAAAAACTAAAAACGCGGAGAGAGACCAAGAGCTGTTGAAGAGCTTCGTGTGTGTGCCTGTCTTCAATTCCTGCCAGAATATCAGCTTTGTGTTCATCCAAACAGGCTCAGGTTTCACACTGAGTATAAATAAATTGAGAGACTATTTTCTCATTACTAGGCTACAGAGTGTCATTTTGTAACATTTTTGGTTGGTGTGCCGTGGGATTTTTTCAGTGTAAAAAAATGTGCCATAGCTCAAAAAAAGGTTGGAATACACAGCATTACAGGACCACGGGGGGAAGCCTATTACAAGGAACAGACTTAAGGTAGAAGACCAATCTGGATGGGATGCCAGTCAGTCTATCAGGATGATTTTGTCTCTGACTGCATGTTTTTATATTATTTATTTATTTATATATATATATATATATATATATATATATATATATATATATATATATATATATATATATATATATATATATATATATATAAAAACATGCAGTCAGAGACAAAATCACACACAGAAAAGGTCATTTTTGGATTCCAGGTCAGGCAACCACATATTTTTTACACGTTCTCCCTGTGTTGTGTGAATTTCTTCACTGTATTTCCACAGTACAAACTTCACAAAACAAATAACATACTTGCAAGAGCACATCTATGTAATTATATACCTTATTAGTTTAACATACAGGGAAACTGACAGATATCTTTCCGAAGACAATGTAATCCATAACATCTTTTCCATAATTCTGCAGAGAACATTAAGAAGTCCCAGGAGACTTAACTGTGCTACCAATTGTACTGTAAATTAATAATAATAATAACAATAATAATAATAACAATAATAAATAATAAATGGAATCACAGGGTTTCAAAACCAAAAGAACCATGAGAGCTACCCTAACCCATTATTTTTTACCATAAAAGTTGAAATTGAACTTGTCCTAATACATAATTGCTGATCATTTCTTGCCTGGACACACACCCAATTGCAAATCCAAGTAAAAAAAAAAAAACGACAGTTCATTTTACTCTGAAGGAATATAACTTTAGACTACACTGAAAGTGAGACGTGTACAAACATCATAAAATGCAGTAAAGGTCCGAGTCAATTTTACATCGAGAGACGCACGTCTTGACAGGAAACATCACAGAGGGCGTTCCAAGATGAATACGACTCACATTCATCCAGACCTGCAGCCAAAGCCCTTGAGGGGACGAAACCTCCCACCTCCCACTAACGTCAGAGCAGGTACCCAGCAACGCTACAAACACACACACCTGTCGATCAACCCCACACAACTTTTCCTACAAATAAATCCTGTCATTTCCATGGCGACCATTTAGCAATGACCCATGACGCCGTCGACATCGTGCTCATCATGCAGCCTGCACAGGTGCGCAGATCCCTAGGGATGCGTCCTTAGTGAATATGGCAGGTGTCTGACGTTAGCCACGGCAGCAAGATTCCCCTCCGCAAAATGACCAGGACAGCAATGCGTCCTCATCAGCCTGTCCTTAAAGCAGTACCCCCGAGGGTAGAGAATACAAAAATGCACACTGAAAGCACAGGGGTGCGTACAGAGACCCGCAAGACCTCCCATCTGGCCCACCTGCCCCTCTGGCAACTGGCCAAGACTCTTGGGGGGGGCAGACAAAGTATCCACAAAACGCCACACACACACACACACACACACACACACACACACACAGGTGCCATTCAGTGACTTCAGGAGAAAAATAAATACTCATTCCAGTCGCAATGAAACTTTGTGGAAAAATCTTGAGCTCCTCAGAGCCACGCAATACGGCGCTGGAGGCAGGCGAGAGACAGCAAGCGAGAGGGAATTCATACAGCAACAATCTGCTGCCCCAACACAGTATTTCCTGGCACGTGCCAAAGGAATGTCTGCCTTTGGGTCAGTAGTTAGGGGGAAGCTGTTTGGCGGCTGTGTGTCTTTACTCACTCAGGAACTCTGGAATGCTAATTACACTGCCAGCTCACAGCTAGCCCAGCCGGATGTGGCGCACGTGAAAACCGTTTTTAGTTACATTTTAAGTGTATTTATACATAAATATACAGTCAGCGTTATACTACAGCCAAATATTTTGTAGGAAACCCCCAAGCATTTTATTTAAACATCACTTTTTATCCCCTTCAGAAATTAAAATTTGGTAATCAAGAGTAACCTGTTTACCAAAACAATCGCTACTAAAGTACCCAACGTCCTTAATTCACCATGGAATCTTACCCTCAACTTACAAAGGTGTAAAAAAATAAGACAGATTCTCTTGCGTGCGCACACACACACACACACACACACACACACACACACACACACACACACACACACACACACACACACACACAGACACAGACACAGACACAGACACACACACACGCACAAGCTAGAGGGGCCAACGACAAATTCCACAAATAATTTAACAGGGGAGCAGAGTGAGGTTAAACACCACTTCTCACAAGTTACTGCTTCCAAACCCTGTAATTCCTACAGCACCAATGGATTAAAAACAAAAAAATCCGGAAAAGCCCCAAAAGAGGGATTACAGGCTTCAGGAAGACTAAGAAATTTAAACTGAAACCAGACTACAAACTCCTCTTAAGTTTTTTTGTATGAAATAAAATAAAACCATTCCATAGATGACAGGATGGGGCTTGAAGTTGGCAAGTCTGGGAGCCAGCAAGTTAGTAGGTGGTTGATTAAGCCACTGACGTCAAAGTATGAGTAACATTTACATTCATACAGTTCATTTCGAACCCAAGTTCACCAATGTATTTAGTGAAACACGTATAATGAGCTGATAAACAGCATAAAAACTACAGAAGTTTAAGGATTTATAACGTTCGATTTATTTTTAAATTTCTCACTGGAGTAAAATTCTGGCCTTCATTCCCAGTGCAGCGTAGTGTTGCGTCTGCGCTCAGCTGTTCTTTCCGGTCCCACGCTGTTGTGTCTGAGTCAGGATGTCAGCCCCCACCCACCACCGCGCACACACACACACACACACACCCAGTGACAGCCAGTGACGGGCTTCTAAACAGCCAGCTACTTTCGCCTCCCCAGCTATTTCTGATAGCGATGGGGCTTCAAAAAGGAGACCTCAGTCACAAGAACCTCTTCGGGTAGCATCTGTGTGAGATGACCGGGACTCCCACACCCCAAATGTCTCACAAAAACCTACAACCTTTTGCCAATTTATCCATTTATGCCACATAGCAAATACTTCAACTGAAGGACATCGGAATGCCTGAAATGTGTAGGAAACAGCAGGTCTGACATGGCAGTTGATGAAGCTCAAGATTCCAATCAAAAAATAGCAGCTGTTTGTAGAATTGGTTAACACACTTCCTGTCTATACTTGCCAAACTATGAAAGTAATTGGCCATAATACTATTAATCCCACACATCAGACACAATGTGGAAACACACTCCTTCAATTTTTACATAGTATTAAATAGGTACGTGCACAATTATAAACTATGGAAATTAGGTAATAATTTAGAAACATCTGAAAGGCATTCAACAACTGATGTAAGCTTCCTAATGCAATTCAATAAGGGGCCTTTATTTTCAAATGGGAATACATTAAAACATTGCTAAAATTAAATGACTGTATAATTACTTAGCGTTGTCAGTAGTTTTGAGCAAAACACATTTAAGTCTTTACAGCAAGTCGCGCATTTATTAACTTTGCATGCACTACTATGAAAATGAGATCTCAAGATGTTTAATCAGATCCATGCACTGAATTAATAAGTCTGTCAGAGAAATTATTACACCACAGCAAAAATGCAGAACATGAGTAGTAGACTTGGAAATTAAGGGCCTGTTTCTTCATCACTGGACTGAGCCATCTAACCTGTTCCACAGAGAAAAAAACCTCATAGCAGATTATTAACACAAGGCATAATTACAATATATCTGCATTGAGAGTGCCTTTGAAGTCCTTCAGTGTTATTAGGGCTGCATGAATACATGTTCTTTCTGTTCACATGATGTACAGAAAGAGAGACTTGCAGCATTTGGCTGGTTTATTAAAACTAAGGGTAACGAGATGGTAATTAGACTAAGGAAAAACAAATGACAAACAAAATTAACACACTTTATTATATTCCAGTAGGGTTTATTTTTAAACATTGGTGTAAATTGTTAATGCATAAAATAAATGCGCCGATGAAATATACTGTTCCCCTATCATGTAAACATTTAATCCAAACTGACTTTCAGATTTAAAACACCCTCCGACTGACCTTCCAAATTCCAGCAGCACGGGGAGGGGGAACGTGGTGTACATCCAGTCAGATGAATCAAAACTTCTCAAAAGTCCTATCTTGAACATCGTTGTTTAAACAAAGCCTCGGAAAATGCATAGAGAACCTTCTGATGCAGTTGAAGAGTTTCCAGTGGAAAATATACAGATATGACTATCCCCCTTAGAAAGTCAGGTGGGCAAGTTTAATACAGCTGAAAGTCTTTGCTCCTCAGTACTACTTCACAGTACGAGTACAGCTGCGCGTTTTCTGGAGACGTAATCTGGGTCTCACTCCCAGTTTTACGTACGGGGCGGGTCACACATCATCTTTACAATTATTGCCAGGCCACCAAGCACATCTCCATATCTACATCTCTCTGTGTGGCACAGAGGGAGCCGCATAAATATATGTGAGTGTAAAAGGCAGGCACACACACACACACACACACACACACACACACACACACACACACACACACACACAGTAATCAAAGCAGGTCAGTCAGCAGGAAAAATCTTTTCCACTGGAAAACAAACTACCCGACGTCATTTCGACGCGCCCAATGTTATAACCTAATGCAATTTGCATTTTTCATGTGGCTAAAAATGTTTTACACAGGGAAGGACAAGTTGCACGGTGCTTTGCTTTAGTTACAGCTCAGGAGACATGACCGACTGACTATGGCCAATAGTCTGGAAAGCATCTGGTGCTTCTGAACACCGATTCACCCTCTCGAATGTCACAACTTCTTCCATCTTCTAAAGGAGAGCCAACGGCTGGGTTAGACTAGAGAAACTCACGTTCGCAGACATATAGCTAAAGTCAAATCATGCCTTTATATGGATATGTATTTTTATCTCCTTTTTTCCCCTCCCTTTTTGAAAAGAAAAACCCTAGTCGTCATCGATCACGTACCGTTAAGATAACAGTGTGCCGTTTTAGTTAAAACACCGTATTTTCCCATATATAGTAAAAAAAAACAATGTTCAATATACATTTACCACAAAATTATGTGCGGGAGGGAACCCACCAGGTGCGACGCATAAAGTCAATTCTTGTTTTTTAGAGGTAAGCTGCAAAAACAAGGCTTTCCTGTGTGTTAACAACGCTTTCAAAACACAGCAGAAAAAGCGGCTCCATCCAGTCACGTCGCTCCCAGGAAAAAACCAAGAGGGCAGCAAACCCTGCACATCCTCATGGACACAGCAAAGCATCAGGCTGCTAAAAAGTTAAGATTGCCAAAGAGAAACGAATCACCTACCAGACAACAATTCTCAGTGTTGTACATGTCATTTCGGAAACATCCTGCCACATTAGTTCAGTTAAGCAAATTAAAAGTATTCCATATTGGGGAATATAGTGCACTACACCGGGATTAACGGTGTTCCACCTTGGGCGCTGTCGTAATTAATCAAACGTCATAATGAATCGCAATTTAAATTCCGTTTAAAAACTTTAAAACTAAACCAAGAAGCCAATGCAACACAACACGGTTTAAACCATGATTTTGAAGACGTTTTAAAAGCTACCGATCAAGGAGGAATAGCACAAACGTGGGCAGAATGTAGAAGAGGACGCGGTGACAGAAAACGCCGCTTTTCCTTTCCTCCGTTCGCCGTGATTTATAACAAATTCTTCAAGGAAAGAGGCCCCACCCAGCGGAGATTTACTCAAAAGCGTGATCCATCCAAATAAATAACACAATACTGCTTCAGAGCAAAAAAGAGCAACTTATTATAAGTCTTTAAATCGATAGGAGCAACAGTTAATACGAACTGAAAGTCTGCAGATATACAAAATATCCACTCACCAAATTGTACTGAAAGTTCAAAGCGCTTCTGACGCGATAATCCTCAACAGTCACACGTCACGGGTTTGTTTTATACTATTTTTGTAACTATTTTGTTACTTTTCCCCGATTAACTCCGACAGCAGCCCAGCGGTCTCCAGTCCTTCCACCTTTACGCCATGTCGAAAGCGGCCCCCAAAGGCAGCTACGTCACCAGGGACACACTCCCCGCCCCCGAAGACATTCTTCTTAGGACTGCTGTTCGGAAAAGAAGGAGAAAATACGCCTTCATACATTTAACTATGTTAAACTATCTTATTATGACTCAAGGGTCTATTACTTTAATAAGTGTAAAACTAATATTCACAAGTTAATGGAATATTCCACAGCTTAATCACACATTAGTTGATGGAAGACACGCATCGAAATGCAAAATGAATCCAGAAATAAATGTATACATATATGTATATTATGCAAAATAGTATTATTCTCCGTCTCGTTATTTTGTCACTGCGCGGCTACTAGAGACTTATCCGGCCTTTCAATAATGTCAGTTTATAGTTTGCCACGTGGAATAATTTTTCGAAATCTGTCATTACTTTGTGTATTTGTGGAATATTTGATACAGACTTACAATCCGATATTCAAGGGGCTCAAACTAAAGGCTGTCTCAAAAAATGCAGGTCATACATTCATTAACTACTAGATTGGAGATATATTTTGTCCCAATGAGGATTTTTCGTGTATGGGGCAGGCTTGCTGGTGCCCTCTTGTGGAAGGACACTTACAGGATCATCTCTCCCTGCAACATATAACCAATATCAAACGAGGTTATAAGTGCAAATACGGCCTTTAATACGGTATGCTCCTTACTTGGGGAATTACTTTGGACCCTTTTTTAATAGGTAAGTTTATTTTGTTATTGCTAAACGTGCTTAAGGTGTTATTTTAACTGTACATTGCATACCTTTTTGCGATATCTAAATACATCAAATATAAAGTATCTATTTATGTATGCTCTATATATTTTCACGAGCCGATGATCTAAATCTGCATGGTGAAATTTATGGACCAAATGGTCTCCTCTCGTTTGTAAATTTCCTAAATTTTTATATTCTTATTGAGAACAATGCAAAACCAGTTTATAAACATTCCAAAATTTCGACAATGCTGACACTAGCAAAAATATTTTAATTACGTAGCAAAATTTATAAAAACAAAAGAACCTGCATTCGTGACATTTAGGTACTTGTGATTCAAAAAGTAATAATCCTTTGGCTAAAGCTATTGATATAGACCTACTTGAAAAGGAAATGGACTTTCGAGAGAAGGAACCGTGACATCACAGAGGGACGTCAGCTTTAACGTTGCTGCACTGGAGGCCCGGGCAGGGGCGTGGTTGTCATCAGTGTCCTTGCTGGCCATGCATTTATAGTGTCCTGTCTAAAAGGGCTTGATGGGCATTATGAAAGCAGGCATCAAGATGGCAGAACCAAAGCTCTAACGCACAGCATGGAGAGACGTTTTTAGCGTAAGAAAAAAAAATGGCAGCATAAACAAAAAGCTTTCTGGCTCCCACAGTCACCTAGATTGGTCATGGCATGTGTCCCTCAGAGTGACCACCTAATCCATGTCAGGAAGGACACTATGAGCCAATTCAGGTCTTACAAGCTACTTTAATGGAAGGCTCTCTTACTCGGCTAAATTGTTTGGTTCGTTTTGTACTTTTACTACTTTCACTGATTGAAAGACTCATCCAGCTGTTTCACTTTAACAGTGACACATGCGTGATTATAGGAGACTGACCAATCAGCACACGGCAAGAACTCGGGGCTGAAATTAATTCCAGGTCTTTTTAATTGAAATGGTTAAAACGGTAGTTTACAAATCCTGGCGTGGCTCAGTGTCCCTCATGACATGGATTAGGTGGTCACCCTAATCCCTACACACTATGATCGCACAGTGACATGCGATCCCATCCAATAACGTCACTCAGAGAAAGAAATGTGCTCGTCTTCACGCTTTCAAACTCTCTAAGTATGAAAAATAAGAACCACATAAGGTTTTGAGGCTATCACTGTTCTATGACACACAAGTAACACTGTGTCCTAATTCCAATCATTTGCTTTCTGTGAAGAAATAGGCAATGTCTTCTGTGTTTAAGACAGATCTTTTTGTTCAATACAATTATGCTATTAAAATGTGTATTTTTCCATCTGAGTATCCGAGTGACTCATTTATATTAATCAGGTGCAGAGATCCGCTTCTCCCATCTGCTTCCGTTATTTTTAGGCCATTACAAATGCTGATCGTGACACTGACATATCTGCTTTCTTTTACAAGAGCATAACAGCGTCTCCTATGTTCCAGTTATAACTGTTTATAATTAATCAATTTACTTTTTACAATTAACTGTCCATCTGCACTCTGTCTCTGTGCTAAATTTGCCAGTCAGTGGATTAATCAGTGGCTCACTTTCTGACACTTTAAAAATTATTGTATCAAAAGTGACTGGCTATTTCTTCTATAATGTATAATATATTTTAAGAATTCTAAACCTTTCCACAGTGTAAGATGTCGCGTCTGTCATTTGGACTCAAACATGCAGTTCTTTAACAACGCATGGGGCCCCCAGTAGGCCTCTTTGAAATTTTGTTCCCCTGCCTAAACATTAAATGTTTACAGCTTCCATAAAGGTCTGTGGGTATGGATAACACCCAGTACACACCATTACATCCTAGACATTCAAGGATTCAGGCCGGCACTGGTTCCAATTTAAGCTACAGGGGTGACTCAGTAACTGCCTGCTTTTACTTTTGCTATAATTATCCTCAGCAGGGGCTGTAAGGTTACCACCCGTCTGGAGAGAGGGATAGAAGCTCCACTGCTAAAACTAGTATGCTCCAAGCATGCCAAATAATGCAACTACAAATGAAGCAATACCCTCCTATTCAGCCATTCCGCACCAATAGAACAGGGTACTTCACCATGCAATATATTTAGCAAGAACCATCTAATATAAAACTGTTCCTGTCTTTATGTTCTTAGCATCACAGTTAATGTTTAATTTGAAATGAAGACGTAGATGCTGTTGTCCTAATATAGACTCGTGTCATACTTCTGCATATATCAGGTCGATCTTTGATCATAGGAGAAATGAGTGGGGCTGAGACCAATTACCATACAGCATTCCATTTGTTGTCAGCATTGACTATATACGCTAACCAAACAGTAGTTTAATCACGACTTCCACGCATTACCAGATCTTAAGTCGTCATTTTTCTCCTCCTTATCAATCCTTTGCATGCAATAACATGATTTCTCTCTCTCTCCGGAAAACATTTAGCAGAGCATAAAATACGTGGCCGTAATTTTCAATTAGAAAATCTGTACTAATTACAATTGCAAGTGTGTAATGAGAAGGGAGTTGCACTTTGAACTGTAAATATTCGGATGAAACTGACTTGGTAAACCTTCAACCAATAGGTGCTTGGGAGGATCGCAACTGTTCGCACTTGACGCAATAGACGTGCAGCCATCGCCACCTACTGGAAAACAGGGCAGCCAAAAACAGTTAAATGTCAGCTGCAATATGGGAAAATAGGAAGAAATGCACCACGATCCAGAAAATTATTTCCCTTTCCTTTACATGCTTAAACAGCTCGTCGCATTCATATATGGATAATATGCTCCGCAACTCTGGAAAAATCCAGCGGAATTGAAAGCGCATGGCAAATTTGGTCCCCCTTGAATTGTATTTCCTGGACCCTCCAAACCAGAAAAGCTACCACTACACCATGCTCCTCGCAAGCTTTAGAATCAGGGGTTTATACAGCGCTGTAGTCACACGGGACAAAAATCACTGCGAAATAAGGTAAAAACCATTTAACGCATGTTAAACGTAATAACCATACTTCCTGTAAAAGGAAAAAAAACACACACACGTTTACGTACAGCTACGTAAACTTAGCCAGGACCCTCGCCCACGAGAACAAAGGGAAGTGAGTCATACTTGAACTTCTACAATGTTCCCAAATTGCTCGAGCGAAGTACACTCCACGTGAACAGCGAAAGCCAGCCGCTGTTCTCATTAGTACAGCATATCGTGTGGTAATGCACAGATGACAAGACTTTTTCCGGTAAAGATATACCTATGAGTACTTGCGACATACAGAAAACTAGAAGACGTTTCGTTCGATACTTCCTGCAAACACATTAGTAGAAATTTCGACATTCCCCTCATCCCCAAATATAGAGCAGTGTAGAGATCAATTCAACAACTAGAGATTTCGCTTTTCTACGACTTCTGAGGTGGCTCTTAAAAGAGCCTTTGGGTTTCCGAAATTTGATAGCCGCCCGCTCAACTTTATGCGCGCTCTCCGCGGATGCGACGCGCCAGCTGGATGTCCTTGGGCATGATGGTCACCCTCTTGGCGTGGATGGCGCACAGGTTGGTGTCCTCGAACAAGCCAACCAGATACGCCTCGCTCGCTTCCTGCAGCGCCATGACGGCAGAGCTCTGGAAGCGCAGATCCGTCTTGAAGTCCTGAGCGATTTCGCGCACCAGACGCTGGAATGGCAGCTTGCGGATCAGCAACTCGGTAGACTTCTGATAACGACGAATTTCTCTCAGAGCCACAGTCCCTGGCCTGTAGCGGTGAGGCTTCTTCACGCCACCGGTAGCCGGAGCACTTTTGCGCGCAGCCTTGGTGGCCAGCTGCTTTCTGGGGGCTTTGCCACCAGTAGATTTGCGAGCGGTCTGCTTCGTTCTTGCCATTTTAGCAAAATGCCTACACCTAAGCGAAGAGAGGAATGCTTCACCGTATTTCAGCGCCCACTTTTAAAGCATGCAGTCAAGGCGCTGATTGGACGAAAGTCTTATCGAGCCCTCATTGGCGCGTTCAAAGTAACGGTACCATATCACCACTCCTTATTGGATCGTTTGGGCGCCACATACAATCCAAATTAAGGCGCGGATCTTTTTTTTTCTTACTGACGTTACTTAAGCAAATTAATAGTTGGACTTAATAGGAAATAAAACCAACCATATTACTATTTTCCCCAATCCATGAATAGCACTGCCGTTTAAATACTATTTGACCCATAGCTTAAATACTTTACGTCGCCCTGTTATCGATATAGGTTTCTATAGTGAAGTACCATGACTGGCTGTCCGCTGGTAGAATTAAATGTTTAGAATTGAGTGTCCGCACATTACAGACGGAATCAAAAGAAACAAATGTGTAACATGAAATCATGCAATATCAAGCTCAGTACAAATGCGTGAATGTGTAGATAAAGCTACGTGCCTATAATTAAAGGAATACAAAGAATCAAGACGACGTACAGTGAGCTCTTCGGTATTAATAAACCAAACTAGTATCTCCATATATCGCATACCAACATACCACGTGTCTCACGCGCATCCGTAGAGCAACTTCTTATTAGTAAAGCAAATCAAAGTTACTCGCTAAGAAGGACGGTCGCTAATATCGGTTTAGAGTACAATGCCTCTTATGATAATATAGGTGGCTCTTAAAAGAGCCTTTGGGAAGATTTCAACGTGGGTCACACACTTATTTGCCCTTAACTGGCTTCTCGGTTTTCTTGGGCAGAAGCACAGCTTGGATGTTAGGCAGAACACCACCTTGGGCGATAGTAACACCACCCAGCAGCTTGTTCAACTCTTCATCGTTGCGCACAGCCAGCTGCAGGTGTCGCGGGATAATGCGAGTCTTCTTGTTGTCCCGGGCAGCGTTCCCAGCCAGCTCCAAAATTTCAGCCGTCAGATACTCGAGCACAGCAGCCAAGTACACCGGAGCGCCAGCACCAACACGCTCAGCATAGTTGCCCTTGCGTAGCAGCCTATGCACACGGCCAACGGGAAACTGAAGACCAGCCCTAGAAGAACGGGTCTTTGCCTTGGCTCTAGCCTTTCCACCGGTTTTGCCTCTTCCGCTCATTGTACCGTTCTACTACGAAAAATCGAGAGTGAGCTACAAACGCCTGGGCTACCTTCTTGTAGGAGCACGGAGCGCGTTCATTGGCTTGTGCAGAGAGGAGCCGCTATCCAATGAAAGCAGAGAACAAGTCCGACCCAACGTTGACGAGTAATAGGTCATAAAAGTGCTAGTTTAGCAAGTGATAACGATGGAAATCTAAAAGGCATTGTGTGAAAATATTCTAATTTTCTAACAAGTTCTCAGCCCTTTCTTTAATCTCGACCAAACATTTCCCCTTACACAGACGTATTTCAATACACTTGACAGATATCCGCCTATGTCGTTAGGGAAAAAATAATGCACCTTATGCTGGCGGGGAAACTGAAAAAGCCCGTTTTTAAAGAAACGTCTCCAACTGTCTCCAGTATCCGTCTTTACAAGTGTCTTCCATGTTTAATGACATTTATTACATTTAGCAGACGCTGCTGCCCAAGCGGCGTACAAGTGAGTAGTAGAGAACAGGGTCAGAGACAGCGATCACGCGCCATCACAGGCACGGCGCCACACACCACCCATGTCAGTGCAACATGTGTCCGCACACGGGCTACAGCTTCCCCTGATAATCGAGTATGGATTTCGCTGGCCACACACACAAAAAAAAAACGAACCAAGTACACATCAGAACGCACACACCAGCTGTCTCACTATAGGAAAAGCGGAGAAATTTTGCGATCTTTATGATGTTGGTGGGGTGGCTCTTAAAAGAGCCTTTGTGGTCAAGAGAGAAATTCACTTTGCACGCTCACTTCTTCTTGGGAGCGGCTTTCTTGGCCTTGGCGGGCTTAGGCTTGGCAACTTTGGGCTTAGTCGCCTTTGCCTTCTTCGGGCTCTTGGTTGCCTTCTTGGCTGCTGTCGCCGCTGGCTTCTTAGGCTTCTTGGGGCTCTTAGTCGCCTTCTTGGGTGCAGCTGGCTTCTTGGCCTTCTTGGGTGACTTCTTGGCGGCCACGGGTTTCTTGGCCGCTGGCTTCTTGGGCTTCTTAGCCGCGGCAGGTTTCTTGGCCGCCGGCTTCTTGGCTTTGACAGGCGCTTTCTTGACGGGCTTCTTGGTAGCTTCGGCCTGCTTCTTGTTCAGCTTGAAAGAGCCAGAGGCGCCGGTGCCCTTGGTCTGAAGCAGGGTGCCTTTGGTCACCAAGCCTTTCAGGGCCAACTTGACGCGGGAGTTGTTCTTCTCCACATCGTAGCCGCCCGCCGCCAGAGCTTTCTTCAAGGCAGCCAGAGAGAGTCCGCTCTTCTCCTTGGAAGCGGACACGGCCTTCACGATCAGCTCTCCGACGCTGGGACCCGCTTTCTTGGGTTTGGCGGCGGCGGCGGCTTTCTTCTTGGGGGCCTTGGCCGGAGCGGCCGCGGCGGGAGCAGGTGCTGCTTCAGACATTTTCTCGCTCGAACGCTTCTCTACAAACAGTCTCGAACTCGGGAAACTCCGCTGTGTGTGAAGCTGACGCGTCACGGTGGGTTGTCCTTAAACGCGCGGTGAGAACCGTGTAGACTCAACTCAGCCAGCACAGCGCTTGCACAGCACACCGAGGCGCTTTCTCTTGTGTTTTCTCCTCGCACAAATCTGCAAAATAATCGCCAGTGAAGCTGCGTTACACGCAAACAACCCACAAAATATAAGCCCGGGGCCCTCCTCTTGGAAAACAAGCCATATGTTTCGAGAGACACCGCTTAGTTTTCTTCCGATTCGCCCAAAATCGCTCCCTTCGGTGGTTAGATCAGACCGCTCACAGGGCTTCTCTCTCCATATTACGAATATTTAAAAAATAAAACGCCACAGTTAGCTGGTGCCTGTTTGATGGACATTGTCAGAAAGGCCACGTGTATCGGAAAAGACTGTTCTGATCCCAAACTTTTAAAGCTAAAATCGTAAATTTCAACTTTTGTGAGTGCAGTAAAACACACCTCGAACTGGGGCACCGATATCTAAAAGGACGTCGCGTGTTCTATACACCACCTTAGTTTAAAATTATCATCGTCTCTGACACTTGGTATAAGGCAGGGAAAAGAACCCCTTTTGATCTGTATTCGTTTGCTGTGAATGTTCATTTCCATATAGAACGTTTTACTATAGCTGGCCGATATTCACGCCTCTTTCGGTATAGCAACTAACGCGAACACGCGACCAGGACTCTATCGAGCACCTTTAAATTAAATAATAAAAAAGGTTAAATCGCTCGAAAGCACAGCATTCACGCACCGGGATAGAATTAGTAAATCACTAGAACTAAAGTGTCCTGTAAAATTAGTTTAATTTGTTACGGTAGAGTTATCTTGTGACAACTTTAACTGGCCACACGTTTCGCTTCCTAACTTATTCAGGCGATGTGCAATTTATGGACATGAATGAATTTTTCAATGATGTGCGTACATTTTTACAAAATTAACAAACATTTCATAGGTATTCTAGGTATCACTGTCGCTTGACGATCAGACAAACAAAATGTCGGCGCATGTCAAATAGGTGAATTTAAAGATACGACATGACAGACAAAACGTATTCCACATTTTTTGAAGAATCACAGATGTTCCGAATGTAATGGTCACTTCTTGGACTGCATTCTGAAAAAATACGTCATTTGGGGAGATCTACTTTAATAATAATCGACGTTAAATACAGCACCCTACCCTGACTGAGCGGCAATATGTCCGCTTTCCCTGTCGGAATATCCTTATTATTTGACTTTCTATTCTGACATCGATTCACTGTCGATTTTCGTTGGAGTGTCTCTGGGATAGAGATGCACGGGAGTTGTCCTTTGAAATTTCATTTTACTAAGAACGGCCGGGATTTTCAGTTTTACATAGGATTGAGATTACGTTTTTTACGTCGGTTCTTGGGGGTAGTTCCCCTATGATAACACTCATGGTTCCCATAAATACGCATACTACTTGGGTCTAAAATAAATGTATTATTATTAATATTATTTACATTTATACAATACTGTGCAACAGTCAACAGAAATGTTTAAAGCTATTTATATGGGTAGTAAGTGCACTTTTGCTCAGGAAAAAAACACACAATTTAGCATTAGAACATGTGCAAATTAAGAATACCGCATTAAAAACTAGTAAGATAGAATTTCTTCTGTTCTACAAAAACGTTACTGATATCTAGTTGGATGGCTAGAAGACAGCTTCAGTTCCGAAACGTCTCCTCAGGGGCATCGCAGCCATTTCATGTATTTATTAAATTTCAGCAGCAGCTCACTTAATTTAATTAGTTTTAAAAAGTTCCTGTGATCGAGTCAAAAAATACATGGGTGTGCGGATGGTTGCTGCTAATAAATGGAGTGATTTTGGCAGAAGTTTTGAAATGGCTAAGCTAACAGACTTTGACAAGCATACTATCATGGCTTTTAACCAAGATGAAGCTCATTTTAACACAGTTTTCTTTGGCTGCTTAAGGTTTCTGCACAGTCACGTATATGTGGGATATGCGCTGGGAACAGGCGAAATACGAACGTAAGCATATTTTCTTGACGGACTCTTAACGTGGGTGCGCTGGATGGGAGTATGATCGAGTCGCTTCGGTTCTGTTCTCAGTTTACCTATTATCCTGGTACGGACATGAATAAAGTTTATTGCAGGTGTTTGTGAAAGGTACTGCCTGTGACATTTGTGAGTATTCTTCTGTTAAGACTGAATGTGTGAAATAGCCCATATTATAACCGCAGTAGTCGAATTGTTTAGCAACTGACTAATTACTGCAGAATTGTACTAGTTTTTACGTTTTACTCTTTAATTTTAAATATACACACTTATGAGAGCTACATTATAAAATAATGTGTCACTATATACAGTGCATCCGGAAAGTATTCAAAGTACATCACTTTTTCCACATTTTGTTGTTACAGCCTTATTCCAAAATGGATTAAATTAAAATTTTCCCTCAAAATTCTACACAACACCCCATAATGACAACGTGAAAAAAGTTTGAGATTTTTGCTAAATTTATTAAAAACAACAAAAAAAGAGAAAATCACATTTCCATAAGTATTCGCAGCCTTTGCTCAATACTTTGTTGATGCACCTTTGGCAGCAATTACAGCCTCAAGTCTTTTTGAATAGGACACCACAAGCTTGGCCACCTATCCTAGGGCAGTTTCACCCATTCCTCTTTGCATCACCTCAAGCTCCATCAGGTTGGATGGGAACTGTCGGTGCACAGCCATTAAGATCTCTCCAGAGATGTCCAATGGGATTCGAGTCTGGGCTCTGACTGGGCAAAATGTGGAAAAAGTGATGCGCTGTGAATACTTTCCGGATGCACTGTAGAAACACAGGAATAAGTGTAATTTATTATTATTCAAAGTCTTTCCATTGTGAAACACAATTTTTGACAGGTCTTGTTATGTAACATATGCATACCCCTTATATTTAGCAGTTTGTTACATTTTCCTCCCCTCATTCTATAAACCCCTGCCCATCTACTAAAGTAGTAGCATTTGATATGCAATTATAGGTGTCTTGGGGATGAAAGCTAATTAGCATCAGGTCTAGCTGTTTATTTCAAGTGAAGTCATTTATTTATACCTGACTGAAGAAGTAACATGGGTCTGCCCTTCTGTGGGCCCACCACCTGTAGGCGGAGCCGTGGGGGTTGGGTGCAATGGAGATAGGGTGGCAGTCGAAGGCGGGGGCCTCGGCGAACCGATATTCGGCTATTAAAATTGGCTTTAGGCACATGGAATGTAACCTCTGGTGGGAAAGGAGCCTGAGCTGGTGTAGAGAGATACTGACTAGATGTAGTCGGGCTCACCTTGATGCATGGCTTGGACTCCGGAACCACTCCTGGAGAGGGGCTGGTCTGTTCCACTCTGGAGTTGCTCATGATGAGAGGCGCTGAGCAGGGGTGAGACTACTTATAGTGCCCCGGTTTGGTGTCTGTGCATTGGAGTTTACCCTGATAGATGAGAGGGTTGCCTCCCGTCAGGGGACAGACTCTGATGGTTGGTTGTGCGTACATGCCGAGTATCCGGCCTTCTTGGAGGCCTTGGAGGGGGTACTGGAAGGCGCCCATTCTGGGAACAACATTTTTCTGCTGGGGGATTTTAATGCTCACATGGGTAATGGTAGTGAGACCTGGAAGGGTGTGATTGGGAGGAATGGCCTGCCTGATCATAGTCTGAGCAGTGATCTGTTATTGGACTTCTGTGCTAATCACAGTTTGTCCATAACGAACACGTTTGAGCATAATGCTGTTCATAAGTGCACTTGACACCAGAGCACCAAAGGCTGGAGTTTGATGATCAATCCAATGGATCCAATGGTGGTGGAAGATACCAGATAGACCTGGCAAAGATCTTAAACTCGCACCTCTGGCAGAACAACTTTTCTCTGCTGAGGAAGTCAGGGGACATGGAGACTGAATGGGCCGTGTTCCGGGACTCGACTGCTGAGGTGGCAGTGTGGAGCTGTGGCTGTAAGGTTATTGGTGCAAGTCGTGGTGGCAATCCCCAAACCCGGTGGTGGACACCAGCGGTAAAGGGAGCTGTCAGTCTGAAGAAGGAGTTGTTCAGGGCTTGGTTAGCTTGTTGGACTCCAGAAGCAGTAGATGGGTACTGGCAGGCCAAGCGGGAAGTGGCTATGCCAGTCGCTAAAGCAAAAATTTGGGTCATGGAACACTGGACCTCTGAACATCTCTTCACCCTCACGGGGATATTGGAGGGCTTGTGGGATACTTCCCAACTAGTCTACATGTGTTTTGTGGATTTGGAAAAAGCATATGACCGTGTCCCTCGGGGGTCCTGTGAGGGGTGCTCCAGGAGTATGGGGTATGAGGTCCATTGCTGCAGGCCATCGGATCCTTGTACAAATGGAGCGTGGGTTTTGTTTGCATTGCCAGCAATCAGTCAGACTCGTTCCCAGTGGGGTGTTGGGCTCTGTCAGGGCTGTCCTGTCTCATCGATTCTCTTCACAACTTTTATAGACAGAATTGGCGGAGGGGGTCTGGTTCGGGGGTCTCAGGATGGCGTCTTTGCTTTTTGGAGATGATGTGCTCCTGTTGACATCATCAGACTCTGATCTTCAGTTTGCACTGGGGCAGTTTGCAGCTGAGTGTGAGGCCACCAGGATGAGGATCAGCACCTCTATGTCTAAGGATATGGTTCTTGACCGTAAAAGGGTGGATTGCCCTCTCCTGGTTGCTGATGGAGTACTGCCTTAAGTGGTGGAGCTTAAGTATCTTGGGGTCTTGTTCATGAGTGAGGGATAAAGGGAGCAGGAGACCGACAGACAGATTGGTGCAGCCTTAACAGTAATGCGGACATTGTACTGTTCTGTTTTGGTGAAGAGGGAGCTGAGCCAGAAGGCAAAGCCATCAATTTACCAGTTGTCCTACGTTCCTATGCTCACCTATGGTCATGAGCTCTGGGTAGTGGCCAAAAGAATGAGATCATGGATACAAGCGGCCGAAATGAGTTGACTGGGCTCAGCCTTAGAGATAGGGTGAGGAACTCGGACATTCGGGAGGGGCTCAATGTAGCGCCACTGCTGCTCCACATTGAAAGGAGCCAGTTGAGGTGGTTTGGGTATCTATCTAAGATCCCTCCTGAATGGCTCCCTGGGGAGGTGTTTTGGTCATGTCCAACTGAGAGGAGGCCCCAGGGCAGACCCAGGACACACTGAAGAGATTATATCTCTCGGATGGCCTGGAAACGCCTTGGTATTCCCCCGGGGGAGCTGGAGGTGGTGGCTGGTGAGAGGGAGGTCTGGGAATCCCTGCTTAGACTGCTGCCCCTGCGACCCGACCCCAGATAAGTGGGGAAAAAATAAATGGATGGATGAAGGGTAAAACATATATATAAAAGAATACGAATAACAAATTGAAATATGAAATATATTAATAAAATAACACGAAAACGTGCATACAAGAAAATGAAAATTGCATTTTAAAATTAAGGAAATGAGTGTGTGAGTGTGACCTGCGATGGGCTGGCCCCCCATCCTGGGTTGTTCCCTGCCTCGTGCCCATTGCTTCCAGGATAGGCTCCGGACCCCCATGACCCAGTAGGATAAGCGGTTTGGAAAATGGATGGATGGATAGAATAAGGGAAATGTAAAACAGTAAGCAACAGGAAAAAAAAGTAGAGCGTAATTAACATTAATGAAAAGAGTTATTAAAATGAATTTGAAAGTAACTTAATGGTGGAAATGACAAAACACTAAGAGAACCTCAAACCGAGAGAAAATAGGTGGGTCTTAAATTCAGATTTTAACTCATCAGTAGAAGAGCAGGACTTTATGCAGGATGGGAGATTTTTCCAAAGTCTGGGTTCAGCTACTGAGAAAGATGGGAGTGAGGAAGGGAGATGAGCTGTTGTGCAAATGACCAACGTGACTGGGAGGGGAGTGGTAAATATGGAAATAGCAGATCTGAAATGTATTGTGGGGTTAATCCATTGGGTGCTTTAAAAACAAATAGTAAAATCTTAAAGTCAAATCTGTAATTCACAGGCAATCAATGCAAATGAGCTAGAACAAGAGTGATATGTTGTCTTTTCTTTGTCCCAGTTAAAAGTCTAGCAGCCACATTTTGAAACATTTGAAGTCTAAAAAGTGCGGAACGGGACAACCCGAAAACAGGGAATTACAGTAGTCAAGCTGAGAGGTGATAAAAGCATGGATAACTATTTACAGGTCCTTATGAGATAAAACCATTTTAACACTGGGCCCTGCAAACCAGCCTCTGTCTCTAAGCGTTTTAAAAGAATGTCATGGTCAATTGTGTCAAAAGCTGTGCTAAGACCAAGCAGGACTAAGACTGCTCAACAACCAGAATCCGTAGTGAGAAAAATGTCGTTCAGTACTTTCAGCAGGGCAGAACTCTAAAGCCAGACTGGAATTTATCAGAGATTTTAAATTTGTTCAGGTAGGAGGTGACCTGGAAGTACTTTTTCTAATATCTAATATATTTTAATACCGTAAAATATAGGGTAGCTTAGAGATGGTCATGAAGTTTTCATGGGGTGTAGACTAGGTTTTTTGGTGCCACTTTAAAATAAGAATACCCTTATAAAGGGATTATGAATAGTTTATAAGCAGGTTATTAATTAGGTTGTAACACTTCGTAAATCATTAATAGACAATTATAAACAAGTTATACCACAGTTTTCTTCCTATTAATCGGTTACTACCGTTGTTTTAATAGAGGTTGCACTCTGGAAGGCATGACTCCAATAACACTGATATACAGTGATTTTGGTGCCAACGATGTCTGAATGATTTTATATTAAGTTTATGGTGCTGATTAAGAATATGACTTCAGTTTTGCCAGATTGGCTATAGATATCTATCCATCCACCCATTTTCCAAACTGCTTATCCTACTGGGTCGCGGGGGGTCCAGAGCCTATCCTGGAAGCAATGGGCATGAGGCAGGGAACAACCCAGGATGGGGGGCCAGCCCATTGCAGGGCATAATTACACACCATTCACTCACGCATGCACTCCTATGGACAATTTAGCAACTCCAATTAGCCTCAGCATGTTTTTGGACCGTGGGGGGAAACCGGAGTACCCGGAGGAAACCCCACAACGGCATGGGGAGAACATGCAAACTCCGCACACATGTGACCCAGGCGGAGAATCGAACCTGGGTCCCAGAGGTGTGAGGCAACAGTGCTAACCACTGCACCACCATGCCGCCCCCGGCTATAGGTATTAATTAATTGTTAATTAATTAATTAACGCAACATGTTTGAAAAGCATTCAGAATTGCAAGAATATTTTAGTTAGAACTAGTAGGTAAACAGTCTAACATCATACAAAAATCATACATTAATGTCAATGCTTCAAAAAACGCTGTTTATGCGATTTACTTTTATGTGTGTCATCAGAACAATCACGTTGGAGACTCCAGCAGCAGCCTGCCATCATGTGTATGTCCCCTCTGCCTTGATATCGCTCCTCCATCACCTTCATATCCTGGTGGAACCTCTCGCCTTGTTCCCTGCTGAAGTCTCCAACTTTATCCTGAAATCTGTTTAAGTGGCTATGGAGATGTGCATCTTTATGCTCATATTAACTCTCTGAAGAGAGTATTATCTCTTTCTGAAGTTAACAAGCATATCTTGCACCAGTTCTTCAAAATTGTCTGCTCTGTGATTACCCAAGTAGTTATTCACAACAGAGACAAAACTCTTCCAGGCCGAAGCCTCAGTGTCATTCATGCATTTGGTAGAATTGGAATCGTGCATGAGTTTACGAATCTGACGACCATCAAAGATTTCAGCTTTTAGTTTTCCATGCTCAGTCAAGGGAATGATCTACAAATGTACTCGAAGTACATTCAAGTTGTTGTTCTTCAACCATGTACTCTCCACAGATGCAGCAGAATACATCAGGATTGCTGATGCAGGCTCTTCTTGGTGAAGTCATAATTTTTACATGTATTTATATACATCTTAAGGACTTTTTGGGTATAAACCAAGACTGGATTGACAAACTTATACTGCGGCCGACATCTTTCCTCTGCAAATTCAAAGTTGCATTCTGGCTTCAAAATGTCACTTTTATAGAATTGTAGGCCTACAAATTGAAATACAAAATTTCATATGGGATATTTCATTACCTAAGATAACCTAAAGAGTCAAAACACATCAAAAGCTATTGCATTTGTTATCACACACAAGTTGCATTGGGGGAATGCATTATTTTCATGGATGTCCATTATCTCAAAAACTAGAACCGATTTAGCAAAAGTAATGGGTTTTTTTAATTCAGCACCCTCATAATACCCTAAATCCATTCAAAAAACCTTGGCACCCGAAAAACAACAAAAAAAATTGTACAGCTGTGTAATTAATGAGCTAATTATTATCTCCAAAATAAGAGGGCAGATTGTAATAAAAACTTCCTTAAAAAGATGTGATGGTTTCATGTCTAAGGAGCAGTAAGTGGCATTTATTTGGACCACCTGAGAGAGCTGAGCAGATGACACTGGCTGAAACTGCTGGAGGAAGCAGATTGGATGATGTATCTTGGAGGGGTCTGTGTCTGACAGTGAAATGTTAGATCTTATGTCGTTAACTTTGTCATTGAAGAAATTCAAAAACTTATCACAGGTTTCAGCAGTAGAAGCAAAGGCAGCAGTACCAGCAGGAGGATTTAAGATGGAATTAATTGTGCTGAATAGTATTTTGGTTCTATGGGCATTTTTATTGATTAGTTCAGCATAATAATGTGCCTTAGCAATCTTAACAGAGCTTTGGTAGAACTTTAAACAATGTCTTAAATTTCAAATGAGACCTGAAGTTTGTCTTTTTCCACTTGTGCTCTATGCACAACCGCTCATATTTGCATAGAATTATTGTACGAGGAAATTGCACAGCAGTACATGTCTACACTAACTACACTGCCAGCATATTTGCACAGTTCCTCACAGTCCATAGTGTATGTGTCATGCCCTGCTCGTCGGCTCCTCCTGTGTGCCACACCCCCTGCCTACCCACGTGTGTTTCCCGAATTGTACCCAGCGGTGTCTGATTATTTTCAATCAGTCCTGTGTATTTCAGTCCGTGTCTTACTGTTACCGTGTCTCATTGATGTTCATTGATGTTTGTGTGCGTGAGATCCCCGTATTCCCAATTAAACCCCGTTCGTCCCGTATCCTGCCTGCCTGCTTCCTCCTTCCGCACAATCGCCGCTCTCCGCCGCGCTCGCGCACCACGACCCGTGACAGTATGTATGTATGTACAATTATTATTTATAATTTTCCCCCCACCCCCCATTATCCTCACTGTATCTGTGTGTGTTGTTGTGCTGTTGTGTTATACGATGCACCTTTGGTCCCTGGAGGACGTCACTTCATCTCAGTCTGTGCTTTAATGTATGACAATTAAGCTTTACTACTTCCACTACTACTACTACTTCTGCAATCTTGTCTAAGATCGGGGGGGGAGTCACTTAACCATGGATCTTTTTAGTTTTAGGAGTGACACAATCTAGAGTGAGAGCAAGATGAGACTAATGTCTCAGTTTCAGTGCTTGAGAAAAGGGGATCTGGGGTGAGTGAGTGAGTGAGCTTAAACGTATTTGTGAAATGAGTGGCTGTGGTAGAGTTTCACCAGAATCAACAACTTTCAGTTTGGAGACAGAGAAACCAGACAATAATACAAGATCTAGTGTATGACCCTTTTAATGTGTTGTGTGTCAACCGATACTGGATGGATAAAATTAAAAGAATCCGCAAGGCATAGAAACTCCTTCACCATACGTTTTGAAAGACAACAAATATGGGTATTAAAATCCCCTACAACCGGTACCAGAGTGTGAAGCCATAAATGACAGGAGATCAGAAAACTCTTGAATTATAGTATTGTTGTTTTTAGGTGGTCTGTACATCAATGCACAAAGGATATTAACTATGCTGAGTTACACCTCAAAAGACAACTAAACATCGACAGACAAAAAAAAAATAAATAAACTGGTTTTTAAAAACGGTGGTTAGGTCACCACCACGACCAGTGGTCCTGCGGGACTTTAAGAAGCTGCAACAGGAAGGACAGAGATCCAAGTGTGGTGACGTCACCAGGTGCAGACACTCGTGGTAACAAATAAAAACGTGAGATGTGAAATGGTCATTTAAAGCGAAAGTCTTGTTTGATAGGGTCTGACCAAATTTGACTGGTGTGGAATTTCTGTGCCGTTTGCTCCGTCAGCATTTTAGCACAGAATTTTAACGAACGTAGATTTGTAGCATTTTCTCCACCACTCGAAGGAAGGTAGTTTGGGAAGTCTAGACTATTACTCATGAGAACAAGGACGGAATAATGTAACGCGACAAACCTCTTAATAGTACGTAGTCACGCATGTGGACAATAAGAAGTGGAGTGCAGTACCAACAATTAATAAATAGTATGGTATACAAGTGGTATTTATTTGACCTCCATCACTAGGTTGCAGCCGATTTAGCAGAAGCTTCATTGTGTATTCTACCTCCACAATATCGCGATAGAATGGTTGCATGATGCATTTTATCCTGGGATTACATGCCAAGGAAATTTACTGCTAGACTCTGAACCTCAGTGATCTCATAGCGACGGGCCAATAATGACAGCAATGACAGGCGAGAATTTAGCTTCATTCACTTGATCTGGTATTGAAAATATAACACTATAATAAACAGCATAAGTACCTACATGAGCACGTGGTAACGATTACAGAAAATGTATTATATTGTGCTTAGATAGCACTAAATTTGTAATTTCCACGGATAAATTCCTTGTTGTGGCGGAGTGCAGGTACTGCAGCCAGAAACTCTTGGCTTCAGTTGGTGAAAAGCGAAGAAAGAAAAACAAGCTTGTGGAAGGAAGACAGTCTAAAGATATCGGAGCGAGTTTATCTTTGTAAACACTGTACAATGTAGCTGCAAAGCATTGCAGAAATAACGTATCGGTTTTCAAAATTGTCTATTATTTCTTATTTCTGGAAAACTAGCCTAATACTTGGCGGACATAAGATAAAATGCATCCGCGCAGCCCTAACAGAACAGCTGGCCCAAGTCTGCCCTCGCAGCTGAAATTATCTAGAACAGCAACTGTTTTATTCACCAGGGATCCGAAGTGTCTGAAGAATTTGTTATGAATCTGTCACAATGAGTACATTTACTATATAACAAACAACACACAGAAGTTAACTTAAAGTACTGTACAAGGTATACAGGATTCGAACTGAATAATATACACAATGTATGCAATGCGCAATATGCAGCATGACACAACAGACGAACAATGGGCTATAACTGTATACGATCGAAAACTGTATATCGTATTTGATTAGTAAGGGATAGTGGGTAAAAAGCCTAGTAACGAGTAGAATTCACTTTTACGGACTAACTGTAGTGTTTACCAGAAATGAGTGTTTGGAACAGAATGAAAACGACTTGCAATGATCCTCTCTCTGCAACTTTTTTTGGGGATTACATCTGCGTTTAATTCGCTAGATAAAATTATCCAATACTAATGGTAGCCCGATAGTGGTAATCTGATTAAAAACGTGTTAAATCATCTTACTTGAAGTATTTCGAGCTCTCTCCCTGATGTAAAGGAAAATTGCCCATTAATTAATATCCATGTAATTTCATAATGACATTATGGAAATGACAGAATTAAGTTAAACACCGAGATGTATTTATCATCAGATGCATTTAGATTTTATGTTAATTTTGTAAAAATGTACGTACATCATTGGAAAATTAATTGATGTCCATAAATTGCACATCGCCTGAATAAGCTAGGAAGCGAAACGTGTGGCCAGTTAAAGTTGTCACAAGGTAACTCCACCGTAACAAATTCAACTAATTTTACAGGACACTTTAGTTCTAGTGATTTTCTAATTCTATCCAGGTGCGTAAATGCTGTGCTTTCGAGCGATTTAACCTTTTTTATTATTTAATTTAAAGGTGCTCGATAGAGTCCTGGTCGCGTGTTCGCGTTAGTTGCTATACCGAAAGAGGCGTGAATATCGGCCAGCTATAGTAAAACGTCCTATATGGAAATGAACATTCACAGCAAACGAATACAGGTCAAAAGGGGTTCTTTTCCCTGCCTTATACCAAGTGTCAGAGACGATGATTATTTTAAACTAAGGTGGTGTATCGAACACGCGACGTCCTTTTAGATATCGGTGCCCCAGTTCGAGGTGTGTTTTACTGCACTCACAAAAGTTGAAATTTACGATTTTAGCTTTAAAAGTTTGGGATCAGAACAGTCTTTTCCGATACACGTGGCCTTTCTGACAATGTCCATCAAACAGGCACCAGCTAACTGTGGCGTTTTATTTTTTAAATATTCGTAATATGGAGAGAGAAGCCCCGTGAGCGGTCTGATCTAACCACCGAAGGGAGCGATTTTGGGCGAATCGGAAGAAAACTAAGCGGTGTCTCTCGAAACATATGGCTTGTTTTCCAAGAGGAGGGCCCCGGGCTTATATTTTGTGGGTTGTTTGCGTGGAACGCAGCTTCACGGGCGATTATTTTGCAGATTTGTGCGAGGAGAAAACACAAGAGAAAGCGCCTCGGTGTGCTGTGCAAGCGCTGTGCTGGCTGAGTTGAGTCTACACGGTTCTCACCGCGCGTTTAAGGACAACCCACCGTGACGCGTCAGCTTCACACACAGCGGAGTTTCCCGAGTTCGAGACTGTTTGTAGAGAAGCGTTCGAGCGAGAAAATGTCTGAAGCAGCACCTGCTCCCGCCGCGGCCGCTCCGGCCAAGGCCCCCAAGAAGAAAGCCGCCGCCGCCGCCAAACCCAAGAAAGCGGGTCCCAGCGTCGGAGAGCTGATCGTGAAGGCCGTGTCCGCTTCCAAGGAGAAGAGCGGACTCTCTCTGGCTGCCTTGAAGAAAGCTCTGGCGGCGAGCGGCTACGATGTGGAGAAGAACAACTCCCGCGTCAAGTTGGCCCTGAAAGGCTTGGTGACCAAAGGCACCCTGCTTCAGACCAAGGGCACCGGCGCCTCTGGCTCTTTCAAGCTGAACAAGAAGCAGGCCGAAGCTACCAAGAAGCCCGTCAAGAAAGCGCCTGTCAAAGCCAAGAAGCCGGCGGCCAAGAAACCTGCCGCGGCTAAGAAGCCCAAGAAGCCAGCGGCCAAGAAACCCGTGGCCGCCAAGAAGTCACCCAAGAAGGCCAAGAAGCCAGCTGCACCCAAGAAGGCGACTAAGAGCCCCAAGAAGCCTAAGAAGCCAGCGGCGACAGCAGCCAAGAAGGCAACCAAGAGCCCGAAGAAGGCAAAGGCGACTAAGCCCAAAGTTGCCAAGCCTAAGCCCGCCAAGGCCAAGAAAGCCGCTCCCAAGAAGAAGTGAGCGTGCAAAGTGAATTTCTCTCTTGACCACAAAGGCTCTTTTAAGAGCCACCCCACCAACATCATAAAGATCGCAAAATTTCTCCGCTTTTCCTATAGTGAGACAGCTGGTGTGTGCGTTCTGATGTGTACTTGGTTCGTTTTTTTTTTTGTGTGTGTGGCCAGCGAAATCCATACTCGATTATCAGGGGAAGCTGTAGCCCGTGTGCGGACACATGTTGCACTGACATGGGTGGTGTGTGGCGCCGTGCCTGTGATGGCGCGTGATCGCTGTCTCTGACCCTGTTCTCTACTACTCACTTGTACGCCGCTTGGGCAGCAGCGTCTGCTAAATGTAATAAATGTCATTAAACATGGAAGACACTTGTAAAGACGGATACTGGAGACAGTTGGAGACGTTTCTTTAAAAACGGGCTTTTTCAGTTTCCCCGCCAGCATAAGGTGCATTATTTTTTCCCTAACGACATAGGCGGATATCTGTCAAGTGTATTGAAATACGTCTGTGTAAGGGGAAATGTTTGGTCGAGATTAAAGAAAGGGCTGAGAACCTGTTAGAAAATTAGAATATTTTCACACAATGCCTTTTAGATTTCCATCGTTATCACTTGCTAAACTAGCACTTTTATGACCTATTACTCGTCAACGTTGGGTCGGACTTGTTCTCTGCTTTCATTGGATAGCGGCTCCTCTCTGCACAAGCCAATGAACGCGCTCCATGCTCCTACAAGAAGGTAGCCCAGGCGTTTGTAGCTCACTCTCGATTTTTCGTAGTAGAACGGTACAATGAGCGGAAGAGGCAAAACCGGTGGAAAGGCTAGAGCCAAGGCAAAGACCCGTTCTTCTAGGGCTGGTCTTCAGTTTCCCGTTGGCCGTGTGCATAGGCTGCTACGCAAGGGCAACTATGCTGAGCGTGTTGGTGCTGGCGCTCCGGTGTACTTGGCTGCTGTGCTCGAGTATCTGACGGCTGAAATTTTGGAGCTGGCTGGGAACGCTGCCCGGGACAACAAGAAGACTCGCATTATCCCGCGACACCTGCAGCTGGCTGTGCGCAACGATGAAGAGTTGAACAAGCTGCTGGGTGGTGTTACTATCGCCCAAGGTGGTGTTCTGCCTAACATCCAAGCTGTGCTTCTGCCCAAGAAAACCGAGAAGCCAGTTAAGGGCAAATAAGTGTGTGACCCACGTTGAAATCTTCCCAAAGGCTCTTTTAAGAGCCACCTATATTATCATAAAAGGCATTGTACTCTAAACCGATATTAGCGACCGTCCTTCTTAGCGAGTAACTTTGATTTGCTTTACTAATGAGAAGTTGCTCTACAGATGCGCGTGAGACACGTGGTATGTTGGTATGCGATATATGGAGATACTAGTTTGGTTTATTAATACCGAAGAGCTCACTGTACGTCGTCTTGATTCTTTAATTCCTTTAATTATAGGCACGTAGCTTTATCTACACATTCACGCATTTGTACTGAGCTTGATATTGCATGATTTCATGTTACACATTTGTTTCTTTTGATTCCGTCTGTAATGTGCGGACACTCAATTCTAAACATTTAATTCTACCAGCGGACAGCTAGTCATGGTACTTCACTATGGAAACCTATATCGATAGCAGGGCGACGTAAAGTATTTAAGCTATGGGTCAAATAGTATTTAAACAGCTGTGCTATTCATGGATTAGGGAAAATAGTAATATGGTTGGTTTTATTTCCTATTAAGTCCAACTATTAATTTGCTTAAGTAACGTCAGTGAGGAAAAAAAAGATCCGCGCCTTAATTTGAATTGTATGTTGCGCCCAAACGATCCAATAAGGAGTGGTGATATGGTACCATTACTTTGAACGCGCCAATGAGGGCTCGATAAGACTTTCGTCCAATCAGCGCCTTGACTGCATGCTTTAAAAGTGGGCGCTGAAATACGGTGAAGCATTCCTCTCTTCGCTTAGGTGTAAGCATTTTACTAAAATGGCAAGAACGAAGCAGACAGCTCGCAAATCTACTGGTGGCAAAGCCCCCAGAAAGCAGCTGGCCACCAAGGCTGCGCGCAAAAGTGCTCCGGCTACCGGTGGCGTGAAGAAGCCTCACCGCTACAGGCCAGGGACTGTGGCTCTGAGAGAAATTCGTCGTTATCAGAAGTCTACCGAGTTGCTGATCCGCAAGCTGCCATTCCAGCGTCTGGTGCGCGAAATCGCTCAGGACTTCAAGACGGATCTGCGCTTCCAGAGCTCTGCCGTCATGGCGCTGCAGGAAGCGAGCGAGGCGTATCTGGTTGGCTTGTTCGAGGACACCAACCTGTGCGCCATCCACGCCAAGAGGGTGACCATCATGCCCAAGGACATCCAGCTGGCGCGTCGCATCCGCGGAGAGCGCGCATAAAGTTGAGCGGGCGGCTATCAAATTTCGGAAACCCAAAGGCTCTTTTAAGAGCCACCTCAGAAGTCGTAGAAAAGCGAAATCTCTAGGTGTTGAATTGATCTCTACACTGCTCTATATTTGGGGATATGGGGAATGTCGAAATTTCTACTAATGTGTTTGCAGGAAGTATCGAACGAAACGTCTTCTAGTCTTCTGTATGTCGCAAGTACTCATAGGTATATCTTTACCGAAAAAAGTCTTGTCATCTGTGCATTACTACACGATATGCTGTACTAATGAGAACAGCGGTTGGCTTTCGCTGTTCACGTGGAGTGTACTTCGTTCGAGCAATTTGGGAACGTGGTAGAAGTTCAAGTATGACTCGCTTCCCTTTGTTCTTACCGCAGAGCCGTTGAAAATAATCGATTTTTATGATTATTCTGAAATTGATGCGTACGCTGCTGGTATGAGTGTCACTGTAAAGCTTTACGACCACTACAATTGGCGCCATAGTGTTGCTGTTCGGAGACGGTTTTATGCTTTAGTGCTGTCTGCGTCTGTTAATGTGTTGTGCGAGGGAAACCCTGTGACTGGTAGCTGACAGTTTTATGGGGTAGTACCGAGGGGACGAAGGGAGGGCGGTATAGCGGTAACTTGATCTGGTTTGGGGATCCAGGAAGTGAGGACGAACGAAAGCGATTAATGGGGGACAGTCAGTGTCAGGAATCATGAACACATTTTGGGCTTGTTTTAGACAGCATTGTGCAGTACTTGTGCTGATAATTTTACCGTAGTCTGTCAATCCGCCGTTGTCTTTTTCAGTTACAGAATAGCGACAACACAGCACTTTAGCACAGATCCAATATGTTAATTTGAAGTCCAGAAATATTCAGTATGCTAGTTATAGCAGCTTAAGTGGTTGTTAGGTTTCGTTTCACTTATTTTATCTCTGACGAGTTTTAGTGCATGCAACTACCGTCACCTGCTGGCAGAGAATTTCACCAGCCCATTTCTAGGCCTGTTTGCCAAAATGTTATAGATTGTCATACATCCTTTTTTACCTTTGAAGAAGCAGAACGCAACCCCTACATTGTTGCTAGTTTGGCGACGTTTCTAAAGAAGGAAAAAGCTTGGGATCATATATTGTAGTACAAGATCATAAGTTCGGCCCTTCAAGCTCATTTGGTTTATCGTTTGGAATTGTGGAATGTGGAAGGGTTGAGTTCATCAGGTTTTTATTCAGTTTCCAAGATATGGGTCAAAGGGAAGTGTCAGATAATAGCAGGGGTCTTCATGGGCTTCTCCACTTTGACCGTGTTGGGGTCACACTCCAGCGTCTCGCGGATCCACTTGTCATCCATAGCACCCTCGATGAACTCGTCCAGACTGATGATGGCTGCGAGGAGAGACGGTCATGCAATGCCTGAGCTCTCCACAGCCTCACCGGCTTACATTGTATGCATTAAAGATTACACTAGCTGTACAAACCCACTATTGCTATTTTAGGTTTAAAAATTCCAATTTGCTTCAATAATGTGACACAAGACAATTTAACAGTAGCAGTAAGGTACCTGTTTTTCCCCATTTTTTCATTTGGTACATGTGTATTACGACTTTAACATAAGGAATAATAACAGTTTTTAGTTACCCTAAAATGCTTTTTTACGCCCCCTACCAAATAAATGGGTATTTATTGGCTTATGTCATGAATATATTTCTATATTATATGTTTGTGATCGCTCCCCAACCAAGTATCAACTCGGCTCCCCTCTCCAATTCTAGCCATGCCCCTGAATTCTATGTACTATTGCAATATTCCATTAAATAAAATGATTGTATTAAAGATCATTTGGTAGCTGTTCCTCATTTTCCATGTGTCCTTACCATTATTGTCCTTGTCCAACCTAACGAATATCCTGTTGGTGCACTCTTCTGCCGTCGGTGGGTTAGGCTTGGTTAAAGACGCAGCCACACTCATTTTGTAAACAGCCTGTTAAAAATGACAGCGCCGTTATTGTGGTAACACAGGGTCATGCAGTATTTACATTCGAGCAGAATGTGGTGAGAGTGGCAGGGGAGCATGGATGTGTTATATTCCTTCGAGGAGCAGGATGGGTGCCTCACCTGCATGATCTCCAGCATCTCCTCGCGTGTGATCGAGCCGTCCTTGTCCTTGTCGTACAGCATAAAGGACCAACGCAGCTTCTCCACCGGCGAGCCCTTCGTCAGCATGCTGATGGCTGTCACGTACTCTCGGAAGTCCACCACTCCATCCTTCAGAGGCATTCGTGATGAACAGGAGTATTTACTCATTCAGACAACATATTTCGTCCAGGTTGTTCCCCAACCTTGTTCCCTATGCAGTCTGGGAAATCAAATAATGGTTGCATTGTTATGCACATTTTCCTCTGAGCGGTACGGCGGTAATTCAGTCGAGCACCTCGTTGTGATCCAGGGTGCGGAAGACCTGCTCGGCGTATTCGGCGGACTCCGTGCCTACCGTCCCGTCACAGAAGTGTCGCCGGAACTCGTGGAGGGTGATCAGGCCGCTCGGGCATTCCCTTATGAACTTCCTGGGAAACAAAAGGCGTACGAGCAAAGGCTGCCTCACAGCGCAGGAAAAGAACCGTGAGAATTGACGCGTTTTCAGATTAATATACCAATCCAAGACACATAATGTTTTTTGTTTTCCCAACAACACTTTATTATTCACACATACCAGTAGTATGATTCATAGATCGCTCACAATTCTCTCAGAGCTAAAGGCAGCAGCAAACGTCCCTCAGCCTTTTTCTCTAATGTTCCGTAGCCATCTCAGTAAAAAGCAGGTTAAAACGGCACTCAGACCATTTCTCGTCTTAAGTGTACAATGAACAAAACCAGATTTTACATTAGCACATTCTATAAGTCAAATAGTGTTAGATGCACAGAGCAACTGTTATCCCCACTAATATGTTCGCATCTCTAAAACAGTGAAGCATATTTAATTTTGTGATTATGCCTAAGAAGATCGACCGGAAACTGAAATAAGATTAAATTGCAATAAACCGGAAATCCAGCAGGTGGAGCCATCCAAGCATTTACTTCAGGTAAAATAACTCAGACGTGTTCAAAAAAGGTAGAGATTTAAGCCAACATGAGCCAAAAGAAGCCTTCTTTAGTGTGCGATGACTGTTTAGTCTCAGTGATTCTTTTTGACTTACCAGCAACCAGCGTTTCATGACACTCGTTATAAGTTGACACTAATAAATCAAGAATTCATAAAAAATGTTCAAAAACAACGTTAACTTTACAGCTACTGGTGCCAATAAGTATCTTATAGTGAAGATCACTTGTGAAATATTACCTAAACCATTCATATAGCTCCATGACATACGTTCCACCTTGATGGGAGGGTAAAGTCGCTGCCTGGCCCATCCCAATGCGTGTACACCTTCCCAGGTTCCCTCTGAAGAGACAGGGGTCATTATATAGCAGATATGAGCTTACCTTCTAATTCCTGCTTAGCATAGGAGGGGTTGGGGTTTAGGCAGTGTAATCTTCCAGGCCCTGGGGGAGTGTGGGTGACGCAGGTGGAACTGATCACAAGCGACTGTGCGCGGTGAGCTCGAGTGAAATCCACAGTGCTGTGTTGTTTGATATTTTTATGTAGACACTAGATCTCAGTTTAGATCTAGATTCCACAATTTATGGACACCAGACACCCCCTAGAGAGCATATACACCTTAAACACATATATAAAAATGTAATATATAGACCTAGCAGATATTTAGTATATTTGGATGAGTGTCAAGATGTGTATTGGTGAACATTTTGAACTGGACGTCATGTTCTGTGAGATTGTAAATGGAGTTAAAAAAAACTGCCCATATGGTCTTACTTAATGCGGACACCAGTTTGCACGAGGGCTTTAGCATCCACCAGCTACAGAAGGAGCTGCTGTGTCTGGCATGGGGTCCCCTGTAACCCCAGCTGACCGCGACACTGGGGTTAACTTCAGGTTCACGTTCCATCCTGAGGTTCCACCTGGGTTAGCTTTGGGCTCCACCTCTTCTTTTTATCTAGTACTTTATCTGATTAAATGAGGTCAGTTCAGAGACGTGGTGACATTTTTTTCATGGGCTTTGGAAAATTATATCGGTAAAAAATACTGGGCACAGGAGTACCTCAGAACCTGGATTTCTGGTGATTTGAATCTCATTTTTCAATTCCTACAATAAATTTGCTGTTTAAATCTCTGTCTGCTTTTTTGTATTGAGGTCTCAAATTAAGAATTCTTTTAATTCTTCTGATAATCCAGTCTTTCTGTATTGTCAGGTGAAGATGACAATTATAATCAAGGAGGACCTGTGACAAAAAAAAATACTCCACAGGCTGTTTACCTGGACTCTTCCCAACATCATTAAAAACAGCACAGAATCATTTGTGGCTCAATCTCTTATTTTACAAACCTGAGTTGTGTATTTTACAGGCTCATATATTAACTGACTATCCATTGCTTGTTCAAACTTGGGTCAGGAAGAACGATCTGGGCTTATTTTTTTTAACCTTTTGGCCTTCATTGACCCATCAACATCGCTTTAAGTTTTGTATGCTTGGCAGCACGCAAGTGGTCCTGAAAGTTTGTGTTTTTGTCCTAATCCTTGTGGCATTGCCTCGATGGCGTACTTTCTGGTGCCTGAATTGATATGAATGGACACCAAAGGAAAACCACTGTGTTGTGAAACCCGGAGCTCAATACTTTCTTGAGTTTGGGAATTGGGGGGAATGTAATGTGTGTATTAACAGGGAATTCACTCATAAGAGTAGTTTCTTCCATTGATTTGTTTGCATTAATCACTAGTCGTGTGGATTTGTCCTGGCCTGATCAAAGGATTGTCTTAGCTATTCCCAAAATCCTATTAAACCCCATCGTCACCCTGCGACCTCCTAGAGGATCAATGTCTGATCTCCTTTTCTTTTTATCATTGCTTATCCTTCACGTTTAGCAGGTTTTCCAGGTTTTGACAACTACATGCATATTTCGAGTGTAAGTCCATTATAAACCTGAGATCTGTGAAGTCGCAAAGTAAACATATATGTATGTAAAACATTAGCTGCTGTTAGCAGTTATAGTTTTATGTGAGAAATTAGAATATGTGTAATGGACAGACTATAATATATAAAGATAAAGGTGTGGAATGGGAAAAGAAACCAGATGTGAATGCAGTACCAGTGCTGTGTTATAAAGAGCTTAGAACAGAGGGGTGTGTCCAGTGTTAGTGAATTCTGTGCTGTTACTTATTAAGTACAAAATCAATAGTGAGGCTTTTGGTGTGCTACCTGGCTGGGTCCTCGGGCCCAGTAATGATTAAATCAACTGCAGGATAGCAGCCCATGATTTCCCTTTAGACTCACTCTGGAAGCCTGATTTATTTACGTTCCATTCCTGCAATCACATAATCCCAAATGTGATCCTTTTTAAAGGATGTGGAAGAATGAATTTTCCGCTAATTCTGCCAGTCGATACCAGAGGAGTTTAAACTCCATTTGGAAGAACATGCTTGCCAGAATTTTTATGAAAGCAGCTGCTTTAATCAGTCGGTATTTGAGCTTTTATATCCATTGTAATTTACTTATTCAGCATTAAACGAAAAGCAATCACACTGAAATGATCAAATCATCAAGTCGTGGAAATCTGCAATTCATAATTTTACATAAGCATAAATTACGTTCTCTAAGTGCTTAAATTTACAGACTGCAGTCTTCCTCACCTGTGACACACATTGCAGGTTGCCAATATTAATGAGAAAGATGGTAAAGGATCTTCACTGTGACATCATTTTTTGTCTTTACAAAGACTATGCTAATAGCATTAGAAGCACGTATGCGCAGTTGTTACTGTATCACCCACTGAATACAGTGCTCCCTTATCCTCAAACATTCCAGGAGACCAGGAGATGGTGCTATACACACACATTGTCAGTCCACAAATACTACTGTTAACAAATTGGGTTCGTGCAAGAAATAATCACATTATTTTTCAAGGCATAGGGTAAACAATGTTAGTAAGTTGCTATAAGGTAAGAATATTTCAGTGTAAAAACAAGCTAACCTTTCCCAGCTAGTCTATACCTAACTAGTTTCCAATAAAATCAGCAAGACTACCCACAATTCCCTTCTCTTGTTACAGCGCAGTATACAGTATGTAAGAGATACAACTTTCTCTTTAACACAACAAAAATGCAGTCATATACAGTGTTGAGCAGTTAAAAAGAAAATGAAAAACATATATAAATAAAATGTTTTGATAATAATAACAATACCTACTGTATGTTATGTAATGGGCTTTTCACCTGTGTGAGAAATAGGTATGCTAAATCTCATTTAATGCTAAATCGCGATTCATAAAACGTTTTGTTGCAACACATATTGTTATCATTACACAAACATACCTACAAGGCCCCAATGTGCATCACAGTTGTTTTTGTGCTTTGATACTGTCAGAAATCTCCTTAGTACTGACCCAGTGGCTAATCGCGCCGCACCCAACTGTGCTCGGCGATCCCTCTCAGTCCTGATGCTTTGTTTTCGTGGGCCAGTGTCCTACAGCCGAGGCCCTGCTGACCAATTCTGTCTGTCTGATGTCAATTCCTGTCCACTCCTTCATATTCTTGAGTCTCCTGGGACTGGAAACATCCTTTAATGTTCTTTTCCTCCCTTTCACAAAAGTTAAGAATTAAATGTTGGGACAGTGGCAGCTTTGTGTGGAATCTTTCTGTTCTCTCATGAAGTCCCTGCCCTTCTTTTCAGGATCATAAAGGGACTCTGATCTTGTCTTAAACACATAAACCCTTAACCCACCCGAGTAAAGTGGACACTCTTGTTAAAATACCCATTCAATTCATAATTTCTGATTGTATCATTTTAATTTGTAACATGGTGACAATATGGCTGCCTTATCTTTCTGGAGACCTGGCTTTGAGTCTCCATTTCCTGGTTTGCATGTTCTGCCTGTATAATTCTGGGGTTTCCCCCTGATGTGATTTGGAGTTGCCAACTTCTGTATGAACGCTGTCACCGCTCTGTAACGGGTTGCTGTTCCATCCTAAGTTATTCTCTGCGCTCTGTTATTCTTCCGGGGGAGACTCCACACCCCACAACCCTGCATTGGTCAAGTGGCTATGGACAATGTGTCAGCGCATCACAGTGCATACTCACACACCTTTCACACCTATGGGCAATTTGGAAACTCCAATTCACCTCAGAATTCTTTTGCACCTGGGGGGTGGCTGGTACTGGACTGCGCAGAGGAAACCCCATAAAACATGGTAAGAGCATGCAAACTCTACATACATTGGGCTATATAGCATAATATGATCATTTAAATTACAGAAGCATATCTGGTATTTGCATTATTAGCTGGTGTGATACCTCCCCCTCCCCCCCATAATGATCATTTTTAATTCCCTCTCCTTTCCCTTTTGGCTTAAAAAAGATGGGTCATTTAGGAGCCCCCCTACCCATGTCTGCTATGTCAAACTAATACAAATGACACTATTTTGTTCTGCAGATTGCAAAGTCATTTTCATGACTTTTTTGGAGCTTAATTTTAAATTTAAATTTTTTTTTATAAGATTTCATTCAAATTTTTGTCCGTTACCCGCCAGTATATATGAACAGCTGTCAGATTCCTCCGTCCCCATCTTCAGAAAGCTTTGTTTGTTCCTCTCTACATTCCAGTACCACAACTGCGATTACAATACCCCCCACCCCGCTTTGTCCCGGACGGGAGACCTTACCCACGCCATCGTTAACATTTCTCTGGCAACAGCATGGGTCTCAACATGAAGGTCTGACACAGATCACCTTGCTGCCCCCCCCCCCCCCCCGAAATGATACCAGCCAAATTTCCCCACTACAGTTACCAACAAATGATCCCTGTGTTCATGCTTGGACGAGGTGGATCAGCACCCTGGATTCCCCGTGTGAGGTGATACCAGCCAGCATCACTGGCCTTAGGAACATGAACTTGACGCACTGTATTCCCATAGATGAACGAAATCACAATTTCGCGGCTTTTTCTCCTGTAACTTCCTGTAGTCTCTGAATTCTATTTACATTTCTGCTTAAAATACCACCAGTATCCTTGAGACAAAAAAAGGGGGCAGGCTTGTGCAACCAAAGTCACAGTTCACGCCCTTTGCGTTCCTGTGGTAGTCTAGCTAAACATTTTATGACTATTTGTTTACAGGAAGACACTTCAATTCAAGAATTACTTCACAACGGTACCCTAGGCTACATCTATAGTTTCCCACCAGATGTTTCCAAAGTGGCTTCTCCTCCTGGGATTGTGAATAAAGTCTCCATCTCAGCAGGGATTAGCAATGTTCACGGTACATTCCCACTCCCCCAGGCAGGGGTATGTGAGAGGTGCTGGGGGCCGGGAGTGGATGTCCCCTTCACCCCCAACCAGCTACATCCAGTCTTTTTGACTCTGAACCTCTTATGTTGAAGGACTTCCTCCCTTCTGCTGCTGGTGTGTGACTGGGGAGGAGGGCATGAAGCACTGGTCCAGGAGAAACTGAGTCAGACGCTTCTCCTTCCAGCATTTATGATCTGCTGCTTTGCTGTGTGACCTTTCAGCCTCAGTAGAGACAGAGGAACTAAAATTTTCCTGCACTAGCATGTGTTAGCCTGGGTTAGCTAATGGAATATAAGAATATCTGACCAGTGACTGGCATCTCCTCCATGGTGCTCCCACCTCTGTGCCTTCTGGGACAGGCGTCTGGCTCGCCCCAATCCTGTGCATGATAATCAGGGATGTGTACATCCTTGTTGAAATTAATTAAAACAAGATATCAGCATCAATATATCAGCATTTCAATATATAATATGGCCTCTTCATTTTTTTGGATGCGATTTGACATAAAATCTAACAATTCTGAGCAGTCTTTGATGATCTTGGGGGTCCCAGTACCACACTTAAATTAACCCCTGAATTAGCATATCTTTTTTGGTACAGTCCATTCCACGAAGGCGCTGCTTGCAGATTGACCACAGATTCTCTATAGGGTTTAAATCCAGAGACTTTCCAGGCCAGTCCAGTACCCTGATTTTCTTCTTGTTTATGAAATTCCTCTCGCTTTTCGACATATGGTACAGGGCAAGATCATGCTGAAAGATTCCTGACCGATCATGTAACAATGATGAAATACATATGCTATTGTAACCACAACACACTAAAAAAGTGACTAATGACGGCATATTGTTGGCTTTTCAGAATGAAACTGAAAATCAAATTGTAAAAAAATTACTACTTTTTTCAATTCATTTGCTTAAGGGTATATATCAGTGCCATAGTAGATTATTGCAATGGGTTAGAAAACTGTCAAGTTATATTGCAATGGATTGCTGTGAACGTGGCTTGTTTTGCTAGATATTTAATTTTTCTATAAAACAAAAGAGAAATAGCTGTATTTGATTTTTTTATTGGTTTCCTCCCACAGCCTAAGTCAGGGGTCTCCAACTCCGGTCCTGGAGGGCTACCGTCCAGTAGGTTTTCTATCCTACCTGCCTTCTGATAAGCCGCATCTGTTCTCAGGTAAATACCAGGAACAGGTGCGGCTTATCAGAAGCCAGGTAGGATAGAAAACCTACTGGACGGTAGCCCTCCTGGAGCGGAGTCGGAGACCCCTGGCCTAAGTACATGCAGTTAGGTAAGTTGGCATCTCTGAATCACCTGCATTGTGCCTATGTGTGCACCTGTGATGGACTGGCACCCTCTTTAGGGTTTACCCTGGCCTTGTGCCCTGTGCTGCCTGCGATAGGCTCCAGGATCCTCTGGAACCCTCAACTCAAGGCCCTCCCCCTGACCCTGTACAGGAATGCCTTTAAGAGGATTCATGGGCAGATGGGTGAAGTTCTCCTGCTTTGTGTGTCAAACTGAGTTTCAAATATGTTAACTCTGAAGTTGTTACACTCAACTGTGAGTTCATTGCCCCTGACATGAAACCATTTTTTGTTCCCACTACTGAATTACTTCCTTGCATTGTGAGTCTCAACCCCAAACCCCACCGAGCCCATCACACTGGAGGGTATTACCCATTCCATTGGGACCACAATACGTCTGTGTGCTTTACCGTCAATGGGGGAGGGGGAATGGTGGGGGCTAAATAGGCTGGACATTCTCTCGCTTCCCCAACTCATACATTCGTCCTCCAGGCTGGTCTTCTGCCAAGGGGCAACAAATCATGCCATTGAAATATTCCAATAAAAAATGACATTTCGAGTATGTTTCCACCCAGTGACATCAGCGACATGAAAGAGGGGGGTCAAGGGGGAGAGGAAAGGGAGCTCAGCGGAGCAGCCAGCACACGTCATGCACTGTAAGATCTGGGGTTGGGAGGAGGGGGTGCCATTTCTCCCTGGGATTACTGCTGAATGGATGCAGGTGTTAGGATGAGAGCAGAGCAGGACTTAATATGGGTTACAGTTGGGACTTAGCCGGACTTAGCGTGGTTAATACGCAGGACTGCAGGAGGTAACATAGACCTTTAATTCACTCTAAAGCTCTGAGATGACATCAGGACTTATTTCCCTACTTATTTACTAGTGGCAATAAATAGTGAGCAGAATGCTTAACCAGATCTACCAGCAACTGTGCAGCTATATTCTTATGGCTCCTGAGTATGTTCAAGACAGACAAATGCCAAGCCTGGGAAATGTGTCGCCAAAATGCTGATGGGTGTATTTGAATTCATTTGGGTAACTATTGACCGCGACACAAACTCTGAACTTTCAGAGGGGTCTTTGTTGGACTTTGAGCATGAATGCCCCTCCCCACTCGTACACCCCCTGTGACTTCATCACTGTCAGGCAGCAAGAAAACTGCCAAGGTTTGGATTTACTATGAAGTATATTCTGTGTTGTGTAAACAAAGACAAATGTGTAAAAAGAAAAGATTCTTGAGTGTATGACAGTAATCAGACCTTCCAGGTCACCAGTCAAGTGATGGGAAATCTTCTGGGCCTGCTGATTTGATGGGATACATGTCTTAATCTCCTGTGCTGCAGAACTCTTCTCTTGTCAAAGAGTGATAAATGTGTAATCCTCTCTTATTTGTTTTAAATACAAGATTGATTTTCAAAATTCCCATTATGCCAGTCCAGGCATGGTGAAATTGCCACATTAAAAACTGCATAAGATCTGAAGAAAGCAATATAAAATTCTTCCCTAACCGGACCCCACCAATAGGAGAGGACAAAGGGTCATTTAATGATTTCATGTCTTCGTAATTTTGAATTGACCCACTTTCACTCTTTTAATACTTTAAAAAAAAAAAGATCGGCTGACATATTTTGTTTATTAATGAATAACTATATACAGTGTATGTACACTTACGGCTTTACAATACGTAGCACCAGAAGGTTTCTTGCTATGTTTGTACATGTGTGGTAAGCTTGTTCCGTTGTTATTCTCGGTTGCCAGGGTGTCATTATTTCATCACAGTCTGTTTTTGGATTTTACAACTCAAACAGTCTAATCTGTGCTTTGCAGTAGAGATATATAATGACAAATTCAATGCAGCTTTCATCATAAACCTCAACCAATTACAATTTGAAAAGCTATATTCTCATAGCTAAATATTAAATAAACAAACAAACATTTTACACCTCACTAAGGCATTCAATGTAAAACCTTCAATTCAATTGCAACAAAACCCCTTCCAATAACTGACATACTGAATTCTGGGTAATGATGTCACCTCAGTGCTGAATAATGATGTAATCTCTTCTTTTAGGTAAGTGCCCAATATACATGACACCATGACATGCAACCAGTTTTTGTTGCCTAAAGTGCAACAAAAAAACAAAACATCGCAACCGTTATGAACAAATGCTACATATACGCAGCCTCTGTGATTTCAGGGCATAACTATAAGGGAGTCAATCATGCAAGATGTGACCTCAATCTTTAGATATTAATAAAAACATATTTAGATTTTCCACCGTGTTAAGTAAAAATCCATAAAAATATATATTCAGGATGTTATCACTGTCTATCCAACCAACAGCAGGTATTTGAAAATTTCCTGAGATAAAGAAAATATAGGCAAATGGTGAAGAAGGGATGAAGAAATGGTGAATATACAGGGGCCACCTGCTGGGAGGGGCTGTGCTGAAGAGAGAATTTAGACTGTGTTGCGTCCATGAGGACTCTCTGCGGTTTCAAAGAGGTGTGGAACCACGTAGTCCTGGTAACGGCCATCGATGAGCTTGGCGGCATTGTTCCTGACAAACCAACAGTCCACCTTGTGCCTCCCATTGTAGATCTTCCGGGTCTTTTTCACCACAGCTACCGCACGGTCTTTGATCTTCAGAGTGGAGGAGGGGCCATAGAGCAGGGCACCCGATGTGCCATTGGCCGGAAGGCCTGGCAGCATGAGGGTCTCCGCAACAAGTCCCACCTCCTGATACAGGAACTGGCCTGGAAGGAGAAGCATGGGTGAGAGCAAATTCCTGCGAGGAAGAATCGAAACTGAGAAAGTACCTTCAGGTAACAAAAGTCACAATGAACAGACGAAAGCTCAACAACACCTAAGAGTCAAACATAAGAACATAAGACATTTACAAACGAGAGGAGGCCATTCGGCCCATCGAGCCTCACATTTAGGAGGTCTGAGTTACAGTCATACCAATTTATCACAATTAGACCTAACTATCAGAGCTCAGAAGATAAGACAACACAAGACAAGACATGGAAAAAAAGAAAATTGTTGATCCCAGAGGAAAATTCTTGTGTATTCCGTAGCAATGTATGTACAAGCAAACTGAATATAAATAATCATTCTACCTAAATTAATATTACAGTAACAAAAGGAATATCTATCAAGTACTCTAGTCATCTTCCACAGTACTGCCAGCATCTATTTTCAAATCAGTTACATCTGTGATGTAGGGTCTATCTGGGATATCTACCCTGTATTGTAACATCACAACTAACATCCTCAAGAAGCCCAAACATAATTCCTCACGTCCCACACAGAAGAACCTACCCAGAAGGCCATGGGAGTTCTTGGACAGGCCCTTGCTGTTGGAAATGTAAAAGCCCAAATGGTCCCTCTGGTAAGGTGCTGGGTTCTTATACTGGTGAATAAGGATGACAAAACTGATGGTGCCCTGGACAGTGACGGTGACATTTGACCGACTCGCAATGGCCACCACTAAGCCATCACTCTCCACGGTGACAGTGGTGTGACAGGGCAGCACCAGCCTGTCCCTGCCATCCAGGATGACTTTGCGTGGTGTGATCTCTATGTAGCCTCGTCTGGGCCGGTCCACCACCACTGTAATGGTGCTGAAATAGGTGCGTTGCTGCTTGTGGCCACCGGATGGCGCCGGTGCTCCAATCAGCTTCCCGTTCACCGTTACCCCTGGGAACAGCACACAATTTATGGCACAGCCATGGGATATAGGACTGTTCTTCCTCAGGAAAAACCCACCAACAATTTCTCAAAGTTGCTATGTAGCTTGTTATTATGCCATGTTTAGCCCATGTGTAGTCCATATGGTCAATGACCAGGTACTGAATAAGCGGGTGGAAGATGGATGGATATAGTCCATAACTAGACCATACTCTGGCCTACCTAGACCATACTCTGAATGTCCTAGACCGTACTCTGATCTACCTAGACTAGGGATGGGGAACCTGATCCCTGGAGGGCCGTTGTGGGTGCGGGTGTTTGGGATGGCCTCTCAACCAGCCAGTAACAGGGGGTCACTAGGACTGAAGTTCAGAACATCTGTTTTACTATTGGCTGATTGATGGGTCATCCAAAAAACCTGCACCCACATTGGCCCTCCATGGAATAGCTTCCCCACCCCTGACCTGCACCATACTTTGTCGTACCTTATCTTCTAACACGGAATTTATTATTGTATCATACAATGACTCTGCTACCAGAGCGATAGTAGTGTTTTACTGTATGAAAGAGAAATATACACATAGTTTAATTTTAACATTATATAGTAGGTGAATGTATAATACTAGATACGGTCGGAATCTGAATTATAAAGTATCACAAGAAAGTGTGCTGATTTCGCCTCTCTGGTCCCTGTGTAAAGTTCAGAGCGGCAGCCTCTCACCAGAACGTGTGTGGTCAGACACCAGCCTGAGGATGTCGCCTGGCTCCCCGTTGATGTTGAAGCACACAGTCAACTTGCTCAGGGGGAACTCCACGACAAAGTGCGGGTCACCGTCCGCTAGGGGAAGGGGGGGAGGGGTAGATAAGTTACTTGACACCATGCCGCCTCACCAAAGAGGGGAACTTTAATATTGTGACACAACCCCACATTCTAACATAGCATTAGCTGGAATTCCAATGAAATGTCTGCATTTATAGAGAAATTAAAGGGAGAGACAGCATAATACCATCCAAAGTGTCCTTACGTACCCTAATGCTAAAAAAGAGGCTGCAGATGAGAAGGTTACACTAAACACTGTTAAAACTAAACAGCAAGTTACTTGGGTTTAGTATTTGTAAACCAACAGTTCAATTCAATTCAATTCATTTTTTTTTTGTATAGCGCATTTTCACAACATTACATTGTCTCAAAACACTTTACATTATCAATGCCCAAAGCCCCCAGTGAGCAAGCTAGAGGTGACAGTGGCAAGGAAAAACTTTCTAGAAGGTAGAAACCTCAAGTATATATTGGAATAATAAAAAAAAAATCCAGATTTTTGTGGAAATAACATTCTGTGGTCCCAGAGTCCCATGGGGGCTTCGCCTTCCAATTCCACAAAATTTTATTTGTGGTTGCAAAAAAAGTTCAACTGTACATCCTTTGTTTACCCTCTGACAAAGTAATGCTGGAATAACAACTGTGAAGCAGAGGGTCCTCTGTTAACAGAGCTGAAGACAAACCACCCAGAACCTGCCGTTAACCAGGAGCTCTGCTCCACGGCTTTAGCATGAAAACCAAAGGCTGTAATTAGGGAGACTGGCTAATTAGAGGCAGTACACTGTTCTCACGTCCGCTTTTATGTTAGAGTCTCAAGATTCCTAGGGAAAATACCAGAAAGAAAGCTGTGATCTTTTAAGCGAGGCTTCCAGCTCCTGAAATCTGTCATTTGACGGGCTCACATCTTCTTGCTGTCCAGCATCTCCAAGCAAAGTGCTGTTGTGAGGTTTCTGTGTAATCATTCCTCTCAAGCTCCATGATTGCTCACTTACATGTTTTACCTTTAATTCTCAAGCAAGTCTACAACAGTATCATTTAAACTCTATTTTTGTAATTATCATCTTCGGCCTTCCAATTACGAATTACAGGCCTTCCATTGAGAGCCGTGAAAATGTGGCAATACCCTGCTTGAAGCCTGTGAAGAAGTCAAGTCACAGTCTATTTGGAGAGAAAGCAAAATACACAAAAGACAAATCTGCAAAAAGATACAATCCAAGAAAGGATGAAAAAGATATATGATTAAGTCACCTGATGTTTTGGAGATGGTAATAGATTTCTTAGCAGGTCTCTGCATGAGTTTGCCTAAATAAGACAAGATAGAGTTAGGATAATCTGAAAAGCACTTTCATTAAAAAGTAAAAGAAACATTAATATGACAACTAACTTAAAAGAATTTCCTATTTATTTAATTAGAAACTAGATAATTAGGTAATTAGACACATGCCAGTTTTTTGTCAGTTTTCTGCAAAGCTCTGTTAGGTAGTTAGGTAACAAAACCAGCAAAACAACAATAATATAAATAACAATAATATATAAAGTGTCCTTATTGTGCAGTGTTTGACTATATTAAGCTAATTGACTAGCTTACTTTTGAAATGTAGGTTTTACATTATAGGCAACATGGACACTCCCACCTGGTGGCCCAGGTTTCCTGACGTGCCTCTGACTCTTATCTCCATCCACAGCCTCCGAAAGGCCGGAAGAGGTCACCACTGCGCTATCTGGTAGGGTGTTGTCGAAAAGGACCCGGGGCGTCTCCACAGCCATGCTGGTCAGCGGGGTCAGGAAGTTGTAGGCCAGCGAGAGGTTGGCAGCCTGTCGGCTGCGTTCATCCCTCTCCCGGCTGCTTTGGCTGCGCAGACGAGACCTTAGGGCATCCTTGACGCTCAGGAACCCCCAGAGACGCTCTGTGTAGCCCCCTACCGGCAGGCCGGCGTCGGCCGCAGCCAGGCGTCGCTCCATCTCTTTCTCGCTCTCCTGGAGCGGCACGTCTGACTCCAACACTACGCTCTTGTCACCGCTGTTGGCCTGCACCTGCACATGCAGCGACTCCGTGCTCTGATTGGTCAGTTTGCCCGCAATCACGATCTCAGAGCCATTGAAGTAGTTGGGGAACAGGTGCTGGGTAACATGCTCCACGGCGTCCTTGCTGTAGGCGACCCGGATGTCTGAGAGCAGCGGGGTGCCAATCTCATCGTAGAAGCTGGGGGGAAGGGCACATAGTGAGGGTCTTTCGCAGTACACCCTTTAGAACACTAATCTGTCATCTCACATGCCTCTTGTAGCCGCTGAAATACTAGGCAATTTCAAATGTAGCATGTGACCATCAGAAAGCTAAGCAATCAAATGTATCATGTAGCCACCAGCATGCTAAGCAATCAAATATGTAGCCATTACAATGCTACCCGATTAAACATAGCATGTAGCCACGTGTATGTTAGGCAATCAGACATGCAGCAAGTATCCATTACAATACTAATCATTGAAATGTAGCATATAACTGCAGAAATGCTACCAACCAAACACATTGCATATAGCCATTGTTTCCTGGGTGGAATCTCATTGTGTAAAGAAATATATAACCAAAACGTACAAACTTAAACAGATATTCTAGGACTGCAGTCAAGGAACTGGTTTATTCATTCTTTCATGACTCCATTAAACCCAGGTAAACAGAACACACAGATTGACCTCTTGTCGTTCTTTATTTGTGCGGTCCATTAACTTTCTATTAGTTTCTGAAAGGTGTAAAGGTAACTTGGGTCCACGGATATGCACACACCCAAACCCAAATACACACAGACTCCGTAAAATACACTCAAAAGATCCAGACAAAGGAAAGATTTATGGATTTAACCACAGAACCCAGAGTCTGCGCCTATACTGGTCTTTGCCCCTCCCCATGTAAACACAATAACCTCCTAAAATCCCATGAACTTGTGAACTGGTTCACCTTACTTCCCTCTGTGTGTGCCCTGGGAGAGCTGATACGCTTTTATTATAAATATCCATGTCATACAAGAAACTTTAAATACAGAACTGACAGAAGATGCACAGGAGATCCATCGGCCATTAATGTTCATATTATTATAAATGAGCGCTGTATTTTTCGGGGAATACATGCTTATTACTCGAACAAGGCAGAAGCGGGGTGGTCGGGGGTGCGGGGGGTGTGTGTGTGTGTCATTAGTCCCCATGAGAGGAGAGTTAAAAGAAGGTTCCCAAATCTTCCTGCGTCAAACCAAGTCATGTTGTTTAACAGACATTATTTAGCCTTTTCGTCAACAATAATGAAATACGCCATGAGAAAGATCTCCAAGGTTCTTTGAAGCTGACTTTTAAAGTTTCAGTTCTAGCTTTAGATCCTCATCTATCAATCTGTGTTTATCATCCTGTTGTACTGTATTTGTTTACTTGATCATTTATCCAGTGGAACCATTCTGCACTGCTGAAAAACCTGCATAATTATACCAACAAACTCTTATTGGCTTTCTGAGAAAGATCAGAGTAAGCCCTTTCCATAAGGATACAGCAGATGGTTCTCTCTTAGGAACAAGCATCACCTGTGTTGCTCGATCTTGGCTCCCACGTGCCCCATCCCTACGTGCTGCTCTAGCTGTCGCCTCCCACATGGCAGAGAGGTCGAGTTTCGTATGCATACCCCTTGAGCATGGCGCCGGCGTTGGCCTCCTCTGGGATGCGGCGCGTTATACCGCAGTTGTCCAGCGCCAGGCGCTCCAGCAACCGCTGGTCCGCGTCTTTACCCAGGCCGATGGTGAACACGCAGAACTTCTCCTGAGCCGCCGCCTTGGCATTGCTGAGGATCCTGGGATGCTGCAGCTCGCCCACCGTGGGCCGGCCGTCAGTCAGGAAGATGATGAGTGACACACCATTGTCACGGACGCCCTCGTTTGACAGGTAGTTGCTAAACAATGCGGAACCCATTTGGAGGGCGCCATTAATGTCTGTACCTAGAGGGAGGGGATTAAAAGGAGTGTGAGGAAGGAGATGAAGGGATCCCTCATTAAAGTTCTAAATAATGCAAATTACTTCTGCTTTAAAATCATGCACATAGATAATCTGTCAGTCAGCCTTTTTAAATTGTTACTCCTTTGTTACTCCTTTAAAAACTATACTTGTTTTCTATATTCCCATTTATGATTTCACATATGAGATCTGAGGACTAGCCTGAAAAATTCATCAGTCTTTGCTTCACTGCCTAGGCTGATAGATAGATAGATAGATAGATAGATAGATAGATAGATAGATAGATAGATAGATAGATAGATAGATAGATAGATAGATAGATAGATAGATAGATAGATAGATAGATAAACAACCAGTGGAGGTGGTGGTAGTGCAACTACATCATTTCACCTCCAGTGGGCATGATGGAATAGATGAATTTCTTGGCATCACGGATATTTTCCGGCGTCACTGGTACCAGCTGTCCGGGTTTCCACACTTTGATCCGGTTGGAGAAACTAATGAAGTTGAAGTGGTCATTCGGCCGCAAGTCCTTCAGGATGGTAAAGAGGGCCTCTTTCGTCTGGCAGAGACGGAAAATGAAGATGACACTCAAGATGATCAAGATGACATTTTATCATGGCCAAGAGGTCTAAAAGGAAAACCACCATGCTGGGTTCTTTCACACAATCAAAGCCTGAGGCCATGGAGGGATACCTGACGAATTTTGGTCCCAATCATAGACGCGCTGGTGTCGATGACAAACACAACGTTCTTTGGGACCACGGGCAGATCTTCTGGTGCAAAGTAGTGCACAAAATGTCCATTCAGGACCTTTGAAAGAGTCACAGTCAGTACATCTGACCTGAGGTCAGCAAACGCAACCAGAGAGCCAGTCATACTTTGGATCTTCCTCTCCGATATGGTCATGACTGGCTGCTCTGTATGGCATTTCAGTGTGAGAAATTTTAAACATCACATTTACATATTTAACAGATGCTTTTACCCAAAGCGATGTACATATGAGAAAGCAGAATCGGTCAGTCCCTGGAGCAATTTGGGGTTAAGGGTCCTTCCTCCAGGGCCCAACAGTGACATCACTTTGCTGACCACAGGAGACCTTCCAACTACAGACACACAACCACCATATCACTATATCGCTCAACACAACCCCTACAGAGGCAGGACTGTTTGCTGGTTGGGTTCCAGAGTCCTACAGAACCATAACACTGGAACCAGGTGTTTCTTTTAGACACTGATATCCTATTAAAATACAAACAGTAAATGCTCTAAGTGGTTTATTCTGGTACCGTTCCATGCTGGCGTGCTTGTCAGGGTAGGATTTTAATGAACCGCACTTACACGAAGGCCAGAGGTGGAAAAGAATGCTATAACACATTTAGCAATGGTAGATGTGCTCAGAGCATAGCACAGTCACACAGATTGCAACGGCACAGTATTGGGACCTTTCTGTTTGTAAATCTGACACTTGAGTTTTTACAAACAATCATTAAGCTGTGAATGTGACTGGTATCCCTTCCCTTCCAATGTATCCTCACCCTTGGGTTTATGCTGCCTGGGTTTGGCTCTTGACCCCTGTACCCCCCCCCCCCCACAACATTGACCAGAACAGACAGTTAGATGGATGGATGGATATCAGGTCAAGGATTTCCCCTCCCTCATGCCCTGTGTTGCCTGGGATTGACTCCAGACCCTCACAACACCAACCAGGATAGACAGTTGGATGGATGGATGGATGGATGGATGGATGGATGGATGGATGGATGGATGGATGGATGGATGGATGGGTACCCTGTCCAGGACATCCCCTCCCTCATGCCCTTTGCTGCCTGAGATTGGCTGCAGGTTCACTATGACCAAATGCTGAATATCTTGCTAAAAAACTGTATGGATGAATACCAAGTACACGATTACATCTGACTTTGGGCATCGAAGACTGTGTACCTGAACATCGCCAATCCCAAGCTCTCGCTCCACATCATACCGGATGATGAAATCTCCCAGAATGCCATTTGTTGCAATCTTAGCCTGCTGCACAATGTTGGGGGTGAAGGTGATCCTGCAAACATTCTTCTCCTGTTTAATAACTGTAGATACAGGTAGCGTAGGCTTAGCTGGAAAGAGAGAACCAGAAAAAACAGGGTGGTTAAGGCAAGGCAAGTTTGGGGACATGGGGACAGTTATGTTGTGGCTCATCATTGGATGGTTTCCGCAAATACTGGTTTTGAAAGCCCTACTGTAACACATTTTAACAAACAAAAAATCATAGTTTTACACCAACATAAAGATAATTATCTATATGGATAAATGACAATGGAAACATTGTTTTCTTGGCAGCCTAAGACTTTTCCCAAAGTACCGTATATATACACATTGAAACAGATAGATACATATTATCTATGTCCATACACACACACACACACACACACACACACACACACACACACCTGTGGCCTGCGTCCTCACCACGCCGGTCCCCAGCCCAGCCTTCCCACTGCGCAGGGGCAGCACCTCCAGGCTGGTGATGGGAGCGCGCTCCACGATGATGACGTCCAGTGACAGCCGGCTGACCAGCTGCAGTGGCCTCAGGCTGCTCACATGCTCGTACCTCCCTAGTCGCCGCTGGAGCAGCTGCTCGTAGGTCAGCAGGAACACCGCCGAGGTCTTCCCGGGAACGCTGGCGGCCGCGCGGAACACCTCCACCCCGACCTCGCTGCCGGGACAAGGCGAACACCGAGACATTCCACAGCACATTTCCTACATCACTGTGTGGTACAGTCACTGCTCTGCTGCAGAGAAACATGCACTGCAGTGGGTGGTAAAAACTGCACAGATTATCTCCGGTAGCAGCCTACCCACCATCCGCAACACCTACAAGAGCAGGTGCAGGAAAAAGGCTTCCTGGATCACGAGGGACCCAGGGTTTGTCCTACACAGCATCAAGATCAGCTTTTTCTCAGAGGCCTTTGGACTGATAAAATCTGAATCTCCGTAAAACAATTATGAATAGGACTACTTATCATATTACACATCAAGATATTACTGCAATTGTTAACTGCAACTTCTACAACCAGTGCCATATACTGTACTTTATGTGCACAGACCTCAATAATCTCTACTCACACTTGCTCACTTTATACCCATAGTTATATTCTCCTAATATTACTCATCTTAATGTCATTATTTTGTTTAGTTTTATTTATTTATTTGACCTTATTTTAGGCATTGTATTGTTATTTGGAATTTATTTCTATTTTATTATCACACTACACTGGACCTGAGTACTTCATTTCCTTCCTTCCTGTACAACTTGTTTTGGAATGACAATAAAACATCCTTATTATTATTATTAATTTTTTTTTTTTGGGGGGGGGGGATTACCTCCCAAGATAGGGCTGCTCATTGCAAAGCACATTCACAAGAACCAGGTCTCATAAATGGTCAGAGCACGACGTATTGTGCAATATTTAAGCAATGCTGTGGCCAGTTATTTTTTAATCGCTAATTCGGCTTTGATGATAACTCTGCACTCCAATAAAAAAAAATTACCCTCATTTTTAAATCAGTTACGGAAAGTGAAATATTTGTAGTGTGTCCACGTATGGAGGTTCTCGGTTATAATTGAAAAACATAAATTCTGCATGGCGTACAGAAGGAGAAGCTATCCCGCAAGCTCGTCAGCAAAGACTGACCTCAACGGTGATGTCAGCAGTGACATCTTTATTCTGGACGTGCAACTTTTCTCCCAGAGTTCCTCGCGGCTTAAAAATCTTTTAATCATTTTAGTGAAAAGACATCTATCTTTCGTAGATGTCTCTAAAATAAATGACTATAACACGTACATTCAGTACCGTCCTTAGACGTACCTATTTTCTTTACGCTCCCCTCTCCGTCCACGGGACTCTCCCTCCTTGGGTTTCCTCGCCTTTTTCTCCTTGGGTCTGACCTCACTGGGGTACACCTGGCCCCCAATGACCCTATTACACAGGAAGACACCAGCATTTATGTACCAAGAATTCTGCACGCTAGTGATGAATTTTGCCTTGACAACTTTGACAAATTTAGCTTAGTGATTTGGATTCAACTAAATTATGAATTGCGAATAAATTATGTGTACTGCTGGTCAATGCATACAAAATAACATAATATTAACCCAGTGGTTTTCATTGCAAAAAAAATGTTGTATAGCTTTATAAAGATCTTGATCCAGTTTAGCCGCCACTGCAATTTGTTGCAGCGCCATTTGGCTGTTCGCCAAAAGAAACGGCCGTTCATACAGAAACCGTTGCAAAAAATATAAAAAGAGTCTTTAAAAGGAAGGATTTTTATATTTACGCCAAATGGGGCAGGTTCTCAGGCACCCCCAGCATCCCCCTCTACGCGTGGCTGGCCGCAATAATAAACCTGTTTAACGATAATCCTTTAAACATTTGGTCCTATGTGAGTTCATTGTTCTTAATCACGCAGAACACGTCTTATTAGCAGCACATTAACGTAATAACGTATTTGGTTTACTATTATACTCACACGGTGAAGTTGGAGATATAGGCGTCAGCGGGGATGCGCGTCTGGAAGACGCCTTCGGAGGCGGCGGCGTGCCTGTTGAAGAGGGTGCAGGACACGGCCGTGAAGGCGTAACGGGAGATGATCGTGGTTTTCACGGAGAACTCCTGGATATGAGGCTTTGTCTCCTGCAGGCAACGAGAAAATGCCTCGACATTCAAAGAAAGTATTAGGTAACATTCAAGATTGCATTCCCCCGTTACAGTGAACTAAGCACTGCTAGGTGAGTACATATTAAATGCATTTTAATTTAATTGAGTTTAATTTTTTATCTCGTAATTATTATATTTTTAAAATACATTATGTAACACTGATTTCTTACATTTGATATATGATTTGTATGCCAAATTAATATAATATTAGAATGACATTTTTTCATGGAAATCATACATATATAACACTTACTTTATGTTTCCTGACATCAACTTACCTTACTGACCAGAACTTTTACCTGTCTAGGATCTCTACGTGGTACCTAAAAGTAAACAAACCAAAAGTGCCATTTCCATCGGATGCTCACCAAAATCCCATATGCAATTTCGCATAATAATAAACAAAAAAAAACTCACAAAATCCAAACCCGACTCCAGGTCGGATGGGATGCCATCCTCAAGATGGACGTCCTCGTAATTCCCCCACACAAGAAGGGTAAAAGACAACAGCAAGCCGCAAATAATCATTTTCCCATCCGTGTGTTCACAGTGGTAGATGGGAGCGGGGCATATCTTAACGGGGAACATGGGAGCCGATAGATGTAACACTGAGCCACTCATGAGAAGCACGACACGCCCTCCTTCAGAAAGTGCTCCCACCCCTAGCTCTCCAGCAAGCATGAGCCCGTAGGAGAAGATTTAACATGACATGAGTTTCCACTCCACTTGACAGCTTGGCTGTTGATGACGACGTCTATTCATTAAATCTCACAGCTGATATGGAGGCGATTCAAGACATTTAGGGGTTAGGCTACCGTAGTGCTAATCGATAGCCCTAACCCTAACCCCCAAAAAACCCTAATACCTAACCCTAATCCCAAAACGGTGGAACTGCACATACGCAGAAAGGCTGGATAACAAGTCTCGATAGGTAGCATTTATCGATAGAACACCTGCGTATAACTTTAGTTTTAACTAACTAAACCCAGATAGCACACATATGTTAAAATGACATTGATTCCATATCAGACAGGTAGAAACAACGTTGTTCTTAAATCTCTCACTTCATACCAACATTGAATCAAGGTTTTGCCACGATCGATGTTTCAATATTGAAAATCTGACCTAAAATCAGTTCAGTTTCAACGATGATGATTTAACACTGACCATAATTCAACGCATTTCACTATAATTTAATTACATGGTGCTATTTGGGAAGTGCCTAATTTGACTACTAACTTCGATTAACCCTTTAAAGTCCGTGTCGTGCTGCTTTATGATTAGAGCCATCTTGTCCCTGCATCAGTTAAGCAAGTGAACGAGATTAATAATCTTATAAAATATAAATAATCTCAGTGACAAGATATCCTGTTTTGCTTTGTAAACTATGGCGCAGTGTTCACATGCAAAAAGGGCTAATTCATTTACACCTTCCTTTGCTTCAAACCTTGCTCAAGGGAATGGCTTGCACACGACATTATTATTTATCCATCCATCCATTTTCCAAATCGCTTATCCTACTGGGTCGCGGGGGGTCCGGAGCCTATCCCGGAAGCAATGGGCACGAGGCAGGGAACAACCCAGGATGGGGGGCCAGCCCATTGCAGGGCACACTCACACATCATTCACTCACACATGCACACCTATGGGCAATTTAGCAACTCCAATTAGCCTCGGCATGTTTTTGGACTGCGGGGGGAAACCGGAGTACCCGGAGGAAACCCCACAACGACATGGGGAGAACATGCAAACTCCGCACACATGTGACCCAGTCGGAGACTTGAACCCGGGTCCCAGAGGTGTGAGGCAACAGCGCTAACCACTGCACCACCATGCCGCCTATGAAGTGCTCCTTCACTATGATATACAAAATCACAGTTAAATTATCTATTCTATAATTTTTGGTCGGATTTTCAATATTGAAAAATCGATGGTGGCAAAACCTTGATTCAATGTTGATATAAAGTGAGAGACTGAAGATCAACGTTGTTTCAACCTGTCTGTCTGATATGGAATCAATGTCATTTCAACATATGTGTGCTATCTGGGTTTAGTCAGTTAAAACTAAAGGTATACGCAGGTGTGGCATTCATTATGAATAACAGTGTCATACACAGACTTTTCAGGCAGGTGCTTGAACGGAGGTGGGGGGGGGGGGGGGGGCATGACCAACAGGTCGCGTGGTGGGGGGTATGGGTGGAATTCAGTGTATGCAGTTTATGGTAACCTGTTGGGTAATTCATATTGAAATATTAATCTGTATTGTTAAAGCTTTACTTGCACTATGCATATGAATTTATGTGAAATCAATTCTATTTTAATTCTACTTCCTATTTTCAAAGTCAAATTGAGATTCTGCACCAATTTGTGAACTGAATTTGATTTTTAAGGTCATTCTCAAGTCAGTTGTGAATGGTGCACAGCCCTGTTATTTACTCAAATGGCATACAGGTGTTACAACAACGGCCCCCTTTTACACTATTTTATAACCTACATTATAGTTGTATATTGCAATAGGCCTGCTAATCTCCTATTATATCATCAACTTCATTACGTTGTCCAGAAAAGACCGTTAATGTGTTTTTGTCATCTACTTTGGCCGATCTTTGTGTCCGAAAAAAGAACGACGTAGAAAATAACGAGTGGGTCGGAGCGCTGGTAAATTAACGAACAACTAATTAGTAAGGGTTTCTGGAAACACGTTCTAATTAACGATCGATCTTAAGTATGAGATAGCAAACTACTTAGCATAACCAACCTTTCTGGAAAGCCACCCCTGGACTGGTGACCCCTAGGTATGCGGTTCCAAAATTCAATAACGTATTGTCAAATTACGGTTATTTTAAAGTAACACGGAGAAAATCTTCTTGTTTATATTTCCAGTACTTTAACAGATAAAGGCTGTTAAACGTTGCAAGTGACTTATTTTTGTGTTAATCACATGCGTAAATGCTTCTACATATATAAAACTAACAGCTTTATTTACGCAAGACTCATCGGTTCAAATATAGAATGTTTGCAGGTCAAAATGCAGCATTTTCCCCCCTGCTCCCCAGGATATGCTAAACACAAATATTGACCTACGCTGAAACTCAGTCCAGCCGCAAGAGATTCTGACCCTTGAGCCTCAGGTTCATTGTACACTGTCTCTGTGCGCTTCCACTGAAGCTCTCTGGAATTGCCCCGGTGCCCACAGCCGCTGGCCCATCACCATGAGGCCGCTTCTGCTTCTCTTCCTTCTGCTCCTCGCTCTCGGGGCTGAAGCTTTCATCTTCACGTATGGTGGTCAACATTCGATGGAGCATCTGCGAGATGTGAGCGGCTTTTATTAGTAGCCATGGTACTGCGTGGCCATTTGTATGAAATTTATCAGAATGTCTGTGACCTTCTGCTAAACTCTGCATAATTGCTCTTATAGGAAGAGCCTGGTGAACATCTAAGCGCTAGATTCAGGGTGAGTACTTGGGTCATTCTTGATTCTATTCGATACGACTCTTGTTTTCCAAAGTTGTTTTGAAAATAATACATATATTATCAATATATGTTGAATTGGCTTGTACATACACATTTTTAAGGGAAGTATTGTTATTCTAACATTAACATTTTCAACATTTGGACAATTCAGTAATTCTAAACATTTAATAAAATATCTGAAAAATTATTTCTGAATATGGATGTGTGTGTATGTGGGGGGGGTGTTGTATTTACCACCTTGTGGGGACCAAATGTCCTCACAATGTGGTAAAAAAATGTTGCTTTTTAGCTTGTGGGGACATTTTTCAGGCAACTACAATATAAACCTCAAATTTATAAAAATCTGTTTATGCAATCAAAACCAAAAAGTCTTGTATTTTGTTTGCTTACTTATGGTTAAGGTTAGGGTTGGGTTGGGATTGAGGTTGTCATTGTTGGGATTAGGATTATGCCAATAGAAATGAATGGAAAGTTCCCAAAATGACATAAATATATGAACTGTGTGTGTGTGGATTATGTTTATATTACAAACCAAATGTTACCCACAATGTGATAAAAACCTGTTTTTCATTTCTCAGGTCCCCACAAAGACGTGTGTATGCAACTGAAAAACTAAACTTACCAAAAGTCTCGTATTTTGTTATGGTTAAATTTAGGGCTATGTAGGGATTAAGGTCATGGTGTTTTTCCCATAGAAATGAATGGAGAGTCCCCACAAAGATATAATTACAAATGTGTGTGTGTGTGGCTGCATATCTGTGTATGAGCACAAATGCAAATAGCGTACTAGCACACAAGGAAATAATTCGTTACCTCAAAGTAGTTGTATTTGTTTTTCAGAGGAGTCTGGTCGAGGATGAGGAAGGCATCGGCGATTCTGAGGTACACCGCCTGTCTGTTTGATCTGCAGTCACAGTGAGCATCCAGTCGTTTAATCTACAAATCGATGTCCATGTTTAAACAGATCAGAACGGCAGGCAGGTCATTGACTTTGCTGAGTTCGTATTGCCTCCATTCTTGGAATTGTTTTGGGCCTTTAATACATTTTTAACATTATTTTTTCTATTTGTTAATTGTTTTATGTGAAACAATATCCCAAAATCATCTGTAGTCAACTTCATCTCAGACTAAAAAGAGATCAAACCATGCAGGTTGTGACCATGGTCGCAACTTGATGATGTCTTTCGAATATCAGACAGAATAAACTAAAATGTGTTTTAAAACTTTTTCTGTGATTTTTGTTACTGTGACTAAGACCTTGAACTGATCTTCAAGGCAACCACGATCGGGGACAAGAATGTTCAAATACGGCTACCCCTGTGATCATACTCTGTATTGGTCCTTGTTATCCCTGTCATTGTAGTCCTCATCTTATTGGTGCATACCTGTGCTATCTGACCAATCACATTGCTGTTACTGTGTTGTGACTGTAGGCCGAAGTAGACAGGGGCATTGTGGTCCGCAGCTACAAGGTGGAGAGCCGAATTACATTGCGTTTCGCCCACACCACAGTCACGAGCGTGGTGAGCAACTTAGCCAAGGATGGCCAAAGTGTGGCCTTCAACACACAGATCCCCAAACGAGGATTCATCACCAACTTCACCATGTGAGACCCAGCCCTAATACATATCCCTCCCTTTCTTTGAAAAAATAATCCAAAATAATGCAAATTATTAATCTGTGTTTCCTGCAATGCACTTTCATCTCCTGCAGGCCACATATATGCTGTAATAAATAAATAAACGTTTACCTGAAGTGTACCTAAAGATCATTATGTATGTATCACATTTGTAAGGACCTGCTGCGTATTCTGTGTAGTACAAATGCACCTTTGTATGAGTGTATTGCAGGAATGTGAATCAGGTGACATATGTGGGCTCAGTGATGGAGAAGACAAAGGCCAGGAACCTCTACATCCAAGCCAGGGCTCAAGGCAAGGCGGCTGCCATAGTCAGGTATCACCCAGAATGCAATGCACTGAAGCATGCGACTCATCTCATGCTGTCTTTATTCTGAATGAGTCACGTCTAAACTGTCACAGCATGATTCTGATCAAGTGCAGCGCATTTAAAATGTATCACATTGACATTGGCATGGTTAGGAAATTTATGTATTATTTTATTAACTTAATATGAATAACATTATGATTGACAGAATGATGGTTCCTGCATGGGCTGCCATCGGTTGATTTGACAAGCACCTATCTTTCTTGACCATTCCTCCATTTCAGGTCGAGCACGCAGGACATGGAGGTGTTTAAAACGGAGGTGTACGTTCCTCCAGGCAGCCAAATCGAGTTCGAGCTGCACTACCAGGAACTGCTGCCCAGGAAGCTGGGCTCCTATGAACACACTCTTTACCTACAGCCAGGCCGACTGGTGCCCGACCTGCAGGTTGGAGTCCAAAACACATGCTTCCATTCCTCTTCTGTACCTAATGCTTATCCTGCAGCGCGTGCTGCTGAGCTTTGGGCCTGTTCAACGTCACACACATTGAATATGTTTTTTGTGGACTATGGAAGGAAACCTTGCTAGACAGAAATATAACTAGCCAGCTCCACACAGAGGCAGGGTCAGGAAATGACCCCCCCAACTCTGGAGATGTGAGGTTACAACACTACACATTGCTCCTGGTCCAACATGCTACACATTGCCACCACATGCTCCAAGGTCAAGATACATTCCTTTAAAATAATAATGCCAGGCTTTTTCATATGTCTTTTTTCAGGTCCGCTTGGGGGTCCTTACTCAAAATGCATTATGTGTTTAAATGGTAACACTTGACGAGGCACACCTACTTAGTGATAACTCACTTACTACTGAAGTACAACTCATGAACAATTATAGTTACTACATGAGAAAAGATGTCATGATTTATTAATGAAGAACAAACATGAGATCGGTATTTCACTTGTGTCATTCATTACTTGTACCTTCAGTAGTTCCTTAGTCGTTCTGGTAGTTTCTTCAGTAGTTCACAGGTTTACAAAATTGACAAACTGCTTTGTATGAAAGGTGCATCATGATTAATTAATGATAGACACATATGTGTTCAGTATTTAACTTGCGTTATACATGATACATAACTTGTTCCTTCAATAGTTCCTTAAGTAGTTCACAGAAGTTTATAGAACTGACAGATATAGTAACAAAAATAGTAACAGTTTGAGACATGCTTCACAAAACATTCGTCACAATTCATTAATGTTAAATTAACATGAAATCAGTATGTAACTAAGACTTAGTCTGTGGGTAATTAATACATGTTAGGTAAAGTGTTACCCAAATTATTTAGGACCTCAGTTATTCAGAGGCACTTGGAATTGTCCCAAGTCCCCCCCCCCCCCCAACTTTATGGTCCCTCTGGTAATTTGATTACTCAGCTGGCCATGGGATTTGACCCAGTCAGCTTGTTGACATGGAGGCAAATTCCTAACCCACATGTAACAAAACATTTGCAAATATTGCTGTATCTTTAGCAATTGAAAATAACCCTTTACAATCAATCCACTTTGTGGATAAGTGCTTGAAAGCAGACCAATGGCCCTTTTGCCATCACACAACAACAGTATGATTTCCTGCATCTGACCTTTGGGCTATGAACTTTCTGCTTCTAGGTAGATGTTTACATCTACGAACCCAAAGGTATCACGTTTGTGGAGACCCCAGAGAACCTGGGGGAGCAGTTTGTGGGCTTGATTGAAGTGGCGACCACTGGGAACAAGGTGAGGACCCCCTGTGGTTATACATTTCCTAACAGTGCAAAGGTTTACAGGATACCTGCCTGTAGAGAAGTACCTTCCACAGTCAGCTGATCATAGAGACAGATAGACTGAGGGTGTTTCTCAGGACCAAGAACGTGAAGATCGTACTTGTGGTCTTGGCAAGGCCAGTCTTGCTAACTTGCCTCTCAAGAATGAACTTGGGGCACAATGAATCATGGGATAGGACTTCTTTAGCAAGGATGCAACTGATGCACCCTTATATCTGGGGTGGAGCAAGAATGACATCCTCTGTACTGTCCATGGTACTTCTCTTCTTGAGCACTGGAACTGGTCTTTGGCGATGGAAGATGACATAAACTTGGTACAGAAGATCACAAGTACGGTCAAGTATGCATATGGAGAAACACCCGGAATTATCATAAGGGATTGTAGACACCTGATCGGAGGATATTGAGCGTGTAAGGCAGGGTCAGGGGCGGGAATAATGAACTCCATGTCTCCAGGCGCACGTGGGCTTCCGGCCCACGCTGGAACAGCAGAGGAGGTGTAAAAACTGCAGCTCCACAGCTGTGAATGGGGTCTTCACTGTGAAATACGACGTGAACAGGGATGGCGATGCGATGGAGCTGCAGGTACAATCATTAAACGAGTCACGCTGAATAAAAGTGCACTAACAGTATATCATTTACAGTATAATACTGGTGTAGAAGCGTGAAACTCGCATCTGCAGCACTAGCTGTTTTTGGCTCTCTCTCCTAGGTCTCAGACGGGCATTTTGTACAATTCTTTGCCCCGGAAAGGCTTGATCCTCTCCCCAAGAACATCGTGTTTGTCATCGATGTCAGCGGCTCCATGTGGGGCCTGAAGATGAGGCAGGTGAGGCTCTCACAGCAGTTAGATGAAATACCAGTTCTGCGTCGCCCTCTAGTGCTCGTCACCTGAAATTTGATGCAATACTGCCATCTGGTGACCTTTTTTTTTTGTTGGCAAGCTGTGGTCAGAGGACTGCGATCCTTGAAAAAAAATGAAAGTGGACCAATAGCTAAATTTATTTAATTCTGTTAAAATCCAGCTGTATCAAGTCCACTTCAAACTAAAAAAATGTACTAAGTACTATCGTTAGTTGTAGTAAAAGCAATAGTATAATTATCATCATAAAATTTGACAATTTGCTGTTGTGAGTAGAGTCTTTTTTTATCCCCACACTGCCTCTGTCCCAGATGGTGGAAGCCATGCAGACCATCCTTGATGATCTCAGAATGGACGACTATTTCAGCATCATTGATTTCAACCACAACGTCCGATGCTGGAGCGAGGACCTGGTTCCCGGCACCAACATCCAGGTGGCTGAAGCCAAGAAGTACATCCAAGCCATCAAGCCCAATGGGGGTGAGTGTGTTTGTGTCTGTGTGTGGAATAATCATCTGCATTTTTTGGGTGGAGGAGAGAGGGAGAGCTGTAGGAGAATGATGGAATAATCATCTGCATTTTTGGGTGGAGGAGACAGGGAGAGTTGTAGGAGAATGATGAAATAATCATCTGCATTTTTTGGGTGGAGGAGAGAGGGAGAGCTGTAGGAGAATGATGGAATAATCATCTGCATTTTTGGGTGGAGGAGACAGGGAGAGTTGTAGGAGAATGATGGAATAATCATCTGCATTTTTTGGGTGTAGGAGAGAGGGAGAGCTGTAGGAAAATGATGGAATAATCATCTGCATTTTTTGGGTGTAGGAGAGAGGGAGAGTTGTAGGAGAATGATGGAATAACCATCTGTTTTACAGTGCTATAGAGATATGATGTCTGTCATAACAGGAACCAACATTAACGAGGCACTCCTGAGGGCCATCCACATGCTGACTCGGGCGTCCAATGAGGGCCTTATTGACCACCGTTCTGTTTCCATGATCATCCTGTTTTCTGACGGTGACCCCACAGTCGGTACGTCATGCTAGCATCTGTGCCACACTGCCAGTGCCTTCTCCTCACATCATCATGACCAACCAAGCCTGTAGACATCACTGGGATCTCCCAGATGTGGTTTATGGGGAGGTCTGGGGTGGACCTGAAATGGGCAGGCACATTTCACAATCACAGGACATTTCTTTTTGCACTATACAAACTACTATGTAATAGCATTTATTTGTATTTATTTAGTATGGATTTCTGTGCCATGCTTCTTCCAATATTCTTTGCATTGCTACAGTTTATTGTTGTTTATTATTTGTTCATTGTCACTTTCTAAATGTGCTTTACTGTCTAAATATGTATTTTGTGCTGCTGTATCCATCCATCCATCCATCCATCCATCCCTCCATCCATCCAAACATGCCCCCTCCAGCAACGTAACCTCCAGGGAAACTGTTCCCCCTCTCCCCTGCTGTCTACCCCATCTCCCAGGTGAGATCAAGCTGAAGGCCATCCAGAGGAACGTCAAGCGCTACATGCGTGAGCAGTTCTCCCTCTTCTCCCTGGGGATTGGCTTTGACGTGGACTTTGACTTCCTCGAGCGCATCGCCATGGAGAACCGAGGCGTGGCCCGCAGGGTCCATGCCATACAGGGGGCCACAGAGCAGATGCGGGTACCATAGACTTACTTTTCTACCTCTAGACTAGATCTTCCTCCCTTCATCATTTCTCCTACCTCTAGAGGAAGATGCTGTTCTGACTTAAATAGCTCTTTGACAAGCAGTCTGATTGGGTGCTTTTTAATTAGTAACACCTTTGTAATAACACAAACATTTGTGTTTACTGCCCTTTTGGAAGCCTATGACCCCAACTGCAATTAACTGCAAAGTGGGAAGAACAAAACTGAATGAGTGAAATAATGACCTGGTTTAGAAAAATAATGACACTTTAATAAAAAGAAAATGTCTGAGAAGAAGGTATGTGCGGTTATGTTGAACATTGCTTGTCAAAGGACTTTTGTTGTGAAACCAATAAGTCTGTTACATTTTTACAGAATTAAGCAAGCATCCCAAGTCTTTCTGTGACACTATATATGCAACAATCTGCTAATAACAGCATTAGTGAAATATTCAAAAATGACCACTGACATGCAAACAGAGCAAACAGAATCTTCCAGGGTGTTTCACCCCCCCCCCCCCCACCCCATCAGATCTATCCACTCGCTCTTTCACTGCAGTCCTCTCCTCCCAGTGATCCTAAATCTCCCTGTCCCCCAGAGCTTCTACAACGAGCTGTCTTCACCTCTCCTGAGAAACATCATCTTCCAGTCCCTCAAGGACTCACTCTCCGACGTGACTGAGAGCCGTTTCGACAAGTTCTTCAAAGGCTCCGAGATCGTGGTGGCGGGCAAGGTGGCCTCATGCGACTCCAACGTGCTGGAGGCCATGATCACGGCCTCCGCGGTGAGCACTTTCCCGTAGCGCATGCGACGCTGCCGACATCTAACCCATATTGGAGGAAAGCTTTTAAGGTCTGGGGCTATTAAGGGACTTTTGATGACTGAACAGTGCATTCTGTACACAAGTCATGAGCTCCCACATTCCTTCTAAAGCTCAGATGGAAGAATGCACAATTAATGCAAACACCTGTGTTCCACTGCTAAGTTATACTGCATATCTCTTTCACTAACCCCCAGGCCAAACAGGACTTTCAGATAACAGCAAAGGCAGACTGTGAAGTGCTGGACCGTGATCTCATTCTCCAACCTCACACCTTTGCCGGGTTCAGCAAGCAAATGTGGGCCTACCTCGTCATCAACCAACTACTGGCTGACCGGTGGGTGTCACAGGACACAGGGGCATTTAGGGTTAGGCTGACTGGGTGCATGACTGGGTAAGTCTTAAGTATGAATAAGACAGATGAGGGGACTTCTTTGAATAAGTATTATTATCCATTGTTTTCTATACGAACCAACTATTCCTTTAAATGCCTAGAAAATCACTTAATGCTTATGCGCCGTGAACCACATCCTCCCGCTGACTGGCTCTCCAATTTGTCCACTCAGGTCACTGGCTTCCACAGCGGCCAAGAAGAGGAAGATCACAGAGAAGATCGTGAAACTGGCAACCGAGCACCAGTTTGTGACACCACTCACCGCTATGCTGGTGGAGAGTGAGGGGGGGCAAGAGAGGCTACTCGCCGATTCTCCCAAGGACCCCAAACAAGGCTGCTGCCTAGGTGCCTGACCAAAAATGTTGATGTATAATTTGTTCTTAAATAAATAAATTGATAAATAACAATGGATGAGTTTTCATCCATAATTGTTTATCCAATAGTATCACAATGAGTCTAGATCCTATCTCAGATAGCACAAGATACCCTAGATGGGATGCCAGTCTAACACAGTGTACATATATACTAAGATGCATAGAGATATCAACTCGCCAAACCCAAATGCTCTTGCAAACCCGTTGGAACATGGAGAGATCACGCAAACTTTACAGACAGAGATGATATTCAAATCACAACCCAGAAGTTGTGAGGCTACAGTGATACTAAACGCAGTTTAAACTACATCTGGGAGACCCCAGTGTGCAGAATAGGGCAACATTTAAGCAGACATACTGATTTTCCCTATTGTAGTGCTCCTCCATTAACTACCAATGAAAAAGCCAATGTTTTATGTGTTGTGGCCTTTGACATTCAAAACATTCAAAATTGTTCACACATCAGGTCCTGTTTCCAATGGGAAGGTGACGGTGGTCCATGGCGTTCCACCCTGGACCCTGGCGACCCCTGTGCCCACGCCAGCTGCCACCAGGACCGAAATCATCCGAGTCAACATAGGTATGTTTCATTTATCTAGTGGCTATTTGTCATCTTCCTTCCCATTCTGACAAGCTGAAGGGGGCCCCCTGGTGGCCGCTGGGCTCTCTGCAGCTGCTTATGTCTTGGGTCGGCCCTGAGTTTGACTTCCCTGTTCCTGTCCCTTCCCACAGTCTCTCTCCCTACCCACCCAAACCCTGCTTAGAAACCGCGGGCCCTGGCTACGCTTGAGCTGTCCTGGGGCTTTGGGGAGGAGGAGCTGAGAGGAGATACCTGCTAGATCCACAGCACTAATGACCATCTCTCACTCCCTCTGCACAGTTGAGAACGACCCTCACTTCACAGTCTATCTGCCCAAGGCCCAGCTGGACATCTGCTTCAACATCGACTCCGAGCCAGGAGACATCCTCAGCCTAGTATCTGATCCTGGATTAGGTAGAAGGATGCTGCCTCTTGTGTTTGTGTCTAATCCAGGGGTCTCCAACTCCGGTCCTGGAGAGCTACTATCCAGTAGGTTTTCTATCCTACCCAGCTTCTGATGAGTCACACTTGTTCCTGGTATTTACCTGAGAGCAGGTGTGGCTCATCAGAAGCCAGGTAGGATAGAAACCTTACTAGATGGTGGCTCTCCAGGACCGGAGTTGGAGACCCCTGTCCTAATCTATTATAATCCTTTCCCTTGCTGTAACATGAAGGGAAACGATCTGATGCGTGTGACTGAAAATCCTATCATGCCTTTTAGTGATCATCATAAATATTAATATATTAATGCTACATTATGATAATGCACATGCAAGGTGTCGTGGTGAACGGCAAGCTCATAGCAGGAAAGCAGATGAAGAACAACAAGCTGAACACATACTTTGGCACCATCAGCATCTACTACCGCCCCCTGGGGGTGAGGGTGGACGTCAGCACCCAACTGATTACAGTGATTGATGGGGAGGATAAGCATGCCATCTCCTGGGCGTCAGCCACCGACGCCACATTCGGCGGGTATGTCTGCGGACTGGCGAGGATTTTAGCGGCAGTGACTTTGGATAAAAGTGTCAGAGCCAAAAGGAGATCTTCATAGTGATTATAAGTTTTCAGAACAGATTTAAGAGCCTTGGCGTCACCTTATAACAGGAACACGGGGGACGAGGCAGCAGTGCACTCTGAATCTATCACAGCTGCATAAGCACATAATCAAACTGTAGGGGGTGGGGGTATAGGGAACAACCCAGGATGGGGGGCCAGCCCATCGCAGGGCACACTCACACACCAGTCACTCACACATGCACACCTACGGGCAATTTAGCAACTCCAATTAGCCTCAGCATGTTTTTGGACTGTGGGGGAAACCGGAGGAAACCCCACGACGACATGGGGAGAACATGCAAACTCCACACACATGTGACCCAGGCGGAGACTCAAACCCGGGTCCCAGAGGTGTGAGGCAACAGTGCTAACCACTGCACCACCATGCCGCCCCTTGTGTCCCACGTAATATTAAACTCTCTCCTATGCCATTGTGTATGTTTGGCTGTTATTGTTTTATCTGATCAGTGGGTTACAGCTTATATTTAAATCGCACTAATTCTATGATGACGCTTTTCCACTGGCATACAGGAACCAGGCCGTATCCAACCCGTACTGCGAAGAGACACTAGTTACAGTGAAGTTCCACCTCACTTTGATTTTTCCACTGCAGAAGGGTCGGTGCGATTAAGGTGTTACTGGGGGAGTGACAGTGATGAAAAACTGAAAATACGCATATTTACTGTTCACATGGTGTACATCGTGATTTACGATATGCTATTTTCTGCTAGCACGCCTGTGAGAATTGCCGTGTCACGTTAGCATCAACCACTAGTGGAATTAGCATTCGCTTGTGTATATTTGCGTTATCCATTCCGTTCAGCTGTTCTATACTATTTTTTTTAATAGGAGGTTAGAAAATTTTAAGTTCGGAGTTATTGGGAATGGATCAATACACCACAGTGTGTAATACTGCTAATCCATGCATATCAATGCAGACCACTGGTTCTTTCATTTCTGTGCATTTATTTGTTATTTTACTTTGAAGGTTTTAAATAAGGAATATTCTCCGTGCTTTTCAATCAGATGTTGGTGATGTAACCACTTCAGTTTAGTCACACTTTTGGCCCCTCTGCTAAGCAGGGCCACGTCAGCACAGGTACAGGTCAGGTACAGCTCGCATAATTTACAATGGAAAAACCATCTCTTCGTGGTTCAGTTTGGATATGGGTTGCTTTTTGGTAGAAGTGGAAAAACCGCCCTAAGTTAGCTTTGATATAGAATTTAAGGGCAAATATAACCAGCTTGCTGTTTGAACCTGAAACCTCTTTTTGCTTGCTCCCAACTCAGAGTGAAAATCTCCATCATGAAGGACGCCAAGGTGAACGTGACCCTAAGAGACAACATATCCTTCATGGTCGTGCTGCACCGCGTGTGGAAGAAGCACCCGTTCAACGTGGACTTCCTGGGATTGTACACCCCTGACGACAATGCCTTCTCCCCCCTTGTCCACGGCCTCATCGGTGGGTCAGGGTGAAGTCGTGCTTCATTATCAGTCCAGATTTGAACCTGGTTCTAGCTGTGACCTTCAACCCAAACCATAAGAATCATTACAGGCATGGAATTTAGAGTTAGAACCACAACTAAAATCCTCATCAGAGACTCCCAGGAGAACATTTTACAGGCTCAGTTGAGTCTCTTGGTAACACAGTGATCCTGGATAGTTTATCTAACTGACTTGCACCCATTGTGCCTGACTTCAGGTCAGTTCACTATAGAACCCACCGTTAAGGTATACGAGATCCACGAGGGAACCGACCCAATGAAGATGGAAGCTACCATGGAAGTGAAAGGGAACAAACTAGCTGTTACTAGGTATGATATTAACATGTGGCAACCACAGCCTCCGCCCCCACCAGCAGCGGCATTTACCACTACTCAAGCTACCACCACCTAGGCCACAGTCAGTCAGTATGGGGGCCCAGAAAGAATGAACCCACTCCTGTTCACAATGTATGATTTTACAAACTTAGTGCAGGTGTGAACATTTCTTTTATGTAATGTTATTAGCATCAACAATGATCGATATCTTTACACATAAATTCCCTATTAGCCAATTTAGAAGAGAAGGAATGACTACAGATGTCAGGCTACAAATGCACCATGCAGGTTCCTGATTGAGTAATGCAAAGTTAAGACAGCTAATTCCAAAATAGGTTGTTTAAAAAAAGCTTCTGAAAAACACTTCTGGACTCTGGAACCATGGATATTGAACGAACAATATTAAATTTTACCCAACCTATACAAAAAAAATTCAGGTACAACACACATTGCATAATTTTTAACACAATGAATAGATCAAAGAAACACGCAACATAAGTTTCTTTTGTCACATTGATCTGAAACTTTCTTTTCCTGTATTTGTGTCAAACAGGGGTTGGCAGAAGGACTACAGAAAGAACCGGAAGTATGGGTCCAATGTGTTCTGCTGGTTCATTCACAACAGCGGGAAGGGTTTCATCGACGGACACTACAAAAAATACATTGTCCCGCGGCTGGACAGTTTCCTGTAGAGACCCTGAAAGGACCCTCCCCGTTAATTTTAATATGGAGAGGTACAGGGCAGGGGGCCGTTTTAGGGATAAAAATAAATATGATCCACTATTAGGTAATAATGAGATCCATGCAAAACAGTGGTGACAGCAATTGATGAAATGTCAAAAGTTGAGGAAGTTGAGATTGATGAGGTAGATACTCAGCCAACTGGACCTTACAATGGGATGTGTAATATGGTGACATAGGATTTGAGACCCCCCCCCCCAAAAAAATAAATAAAAAAATAAAAACTCTCCACTTCAGTGGCAATAACAAGTATGCAATGTTTAATATCCCAAAATAATGCTATCAATATCAAGTTAGACAAAATTTGATGATGACGATCAAATCATAAGTCTGAATGGTGGATTACTTACAATAGTTACAATAAAATGGGAAAAAAAATATTCTTACATTGAAACCAAAGCTAAAAATATCTGCAATAGAATAAGCATATTTACAAGAATCCCACATTAAAAGGAAATAAATGAGATTAACAACTCTGACATGGTAGAGCTCATACAACAGCCATGAAGTCCATCAGACTATAATCCAATTCAGGCCAGTTTGGAGAAGTCTTCATATGCAATTCCGTCCACCGTCTTTCCTTTCAGGTGACCCTGAGGACAAATGACACAGTTGTGAGTAACTCCAAGTGTAAGTATCAACACGGCAGTAGTGAGTGGGGGGGGGAGGGGGGTGGCAGCCATCACTGACCGAGTCCAGAATGAGCTTAGCGGAGAAGCTCTTCTCATTGATGCTGTCAAGTATTGCAATGGTTTCCCTGTAGGTCCCGTTTAACACCATGACGTGTTTCCCTGAAACAGAATGCAGGTATTAATTAGCGAAGGCAGTGGGGGGGGAGCAAATTACCTGAATGATGGATTTTTAACCACAGTCATGGCTCACCTGGTGCAGGAATGACCGTCTCTACGTGGCTCTGGTCCAGTTTCAGTTTGTCCCCAGAGTCCATCATCTTCACAACAGCTGTGTACTTATCCAGAACTTCCTGCAACATATGATACAATAGATCAGAGCTGTGTGGCACCAAACACAAGACCTCAAAGCTACACGAGACAGAACCTCATTCCAGAACCTGGATAACTTCAGGACTCCTTCATTGGTTGATCAACAGTCAATCAACAAACCACAAGCTATTTACTGATGTGCCAAAGAAGAGATGATGATGATGATGATGATAAAACTCAAATTTTAATATTAACTTTAACGATAATAATGTTAGGAAAAATAGAGAGGAATTGAAGGCAGAGTGCAGTACCTGAATAATTCCTTTCTTCTTGTGGTACTTCTCCCCAAGTCGCTTGGTGATGACCTTCACCACAATGTTAGGTTGCAACCAGTGGTCAGTTCTTGTAGATTTCTTCTTCTTCTGTTCCTCCATCTGAATCCACCACAAGTAAAAGACAGTCAGGAAAAACAGGAATTCAAAGATTTAGGACACATTGTTCAAAAGTTTAGTGAAACCACTGAGGCAGCACGAAGAACTGAGATGTTACCTACAGCATGGGGTCAATTTTTTGCTGCATTATAAACACACAAGTTCTAAAAATGTTAAACAACATGTTATGGTCAAAAGCTCGCTGAACAAAAGTACAATGTTGGTAAAGACCCAGTTAAACATCCGCCATAACTTAACCTTTAACTAGACTTTATATTAATTAATGGCAAAAGGGGATGAAGATATAAAAAAAAAATGCTGAGCCAGATAACGATCTTGCATAAAATACATAATTTTGAATATCTGAAATTTACTACGACCTAAAATTTCCCAGACATTAAATCGCTTCATTGGTGCTCTTAGGCTAATATACATCAAGACAGGCATCTCACAACCAGAGCTGTAGATGGGATTACTTGCCCACTGAATCTACATCCACAAAATGACCACGTGACCAGTGGTTAACATTTGACCATATGCATTAAACACAACCTCTAATACGCCAGGCTGACATACACTACCAGTCACTACGGTTTTTGCACACCAAGTTTTTAGCACTTTTCCATTTATTTCATAAACTGCGGATTTTTTTTACATTCATTTTAAGCACTGGAAAGTTGAGTGAACAATTATAAATGAAAATAAAAAAAAGTTTACTTTGTAACATGGAAAGAGTATGCAACAGTGTATGTCTGACATCCTATTAACTGGTTGTGTGGTGATGGTATAGTCAGATTCTAGGCTCTCCTTTAACTTTAAATGCACTAGTTAGGTGTTTCATCCCATGAAACAGAGCAGTATGTAATGTCCATTGCAGAAAGAATGTCTTAAATTTTCTCTGCTATTAAAACTGCTAGAGGAGATGAACCAAAGATATGACATTTTTGCTAGTAAAGGTATTCAAATGGTGATCATACTGTAAATGTATTGGTTAGCAAACAATGTTGAGTGTTTTTTTTTAGTAAATATTAAGTAACATGCAAATACAGAAAATCTCAATGTGTACAAAAACATCTGACTGGCATTGTATACAGCAGCAAGTATTTTTAAATGGCACCTCGATGATTTCGTCCAGAGCCGACTTCTTCTTCTTCCCCCTGGACTCGGAGGAGTGACCAGACTCCTTGCGCTTTGCTGAAACAGCAGCTTGGAGGGCACTGGGAGCCAGGGCAGAACTGGGGAACCGAAGGGAAAGTGTGTCCATTTTAATAATCCAGCACATGAAACTGTAACCCATGTTTGTTCAAGGCATCATTAAATAACCTAGATGATAAACTGTCCCGCAACCACCATTCAGAAATCGGAGAAAACATCGGTTTACAGTGTGGGCGTCAATAAAAATACTAATAATTCCTTCAGATGCTAATAATTCCTTCAATAATCTCCCCCCCCCCCCCCCACATATCTGGTTCTGACCCTCCATTTCCATCATGCGATTGGTTACCTTGATTTGGAAGGACCAGCCGCAGATGAACATGCCCCCTTCGCCAGATTAAAGACCACTAAAAAGAAATGCCAACATAGCACATGGACAGACGGTGCCGTTATAAAGTATTTAGGTACAGACACATACAGACAAACACACTACACGTTTAAAACAGCAAAAAGAATTATAGACATTAATACCCAGTCACAATAAAATAAGACATCGGTAAACAGTAACCATGCAAAGAATGTCAGGAAAAGTACTGCTTGAAAGTCTATAGCATCAGATCAGAAATAAGTAATAATGCATAGTGGGTATTTTTCACTGCCTGTACCCTTCTCTTCCTCGCTTTCCCCGTTTCAGTTCTGTGAAGACGGGAGTCTCCTGCAAAAACAAGGGAAATATTGCGATTCAGTGCCTAATATACACAGAACCAGGATTCACATACCGGAAATTCTGGAATAAGCAGACACAGAGACACAGACGTTCTGTCTACACATTCACAGAAAAGCCATGAAGAGATTTGATCGCAGCTACGAGTGGGGTGGGGGGGTGAGGATAGCATGGCCTCGCTTACCTCCTCTCTGCCCTCTCTACCACGCCGCACTTGGTCCTCTATGAACTTGGCACTCCTCTCTTCATCATCCAGGTCCTGCTTCTTCTTCTTCTCCAGTTCTTCCTGGCGCCGAATTGTCTCTGGGTCACGGTCAATGTACTGCATGTACCAGCCTTTTGGCGTCTCATCCACTTTACAGTAGCCTTTGAAACATAATTAATTAAAAAATGAATCCAACATCCCAACTGCATAAATAGCTTCCTAGTGCGAAACACTGAAAGAGCACCAGTGAAAATAAACACCGTTTATAAATATTTCCAATTCGTCATCCACTCACCTTCCCTACCGACCCACTTAGTAAAGTCTGTAAGCGTCTCCCATTGTGTGGCGTTCATGTGGATGTGCTCCCTGTTACTGATGTACTCGTTATACACAATGTTGTTGTGGACTCGCTTTGTTCCTGCGGGTGGGAACAAATTATTGCTGCTCCGTACTAAAACGAATCAGACACACAGATTTAGCGCACAAATCGTACGACGGTGATACTTACCAAAACGCCTTCTAAGAAGCTCCAAAAAGTCGTTCTTGAACTCCCTGAAAACAAAATCCAAAGATGCAAGCTGGGCGTCTCCTGATGGAACATCTATTACTTCCGCACATTACGGCATGTAACACAACCGTACGGATGAAACACTGCTGGGTCACAGGCACTTACTGTGAGAAATAGTCCATAAACTGGCGGGGATTCTCCGAGGCGAGCAAAAGCTGTCTCTGGTGGGACTCGGACATACAGTGACACTTAAAGCCATTCTGAGGGTAGATGTAAAAAAAAAAGTGGTTCAGTGTTTAAACCCATAAAATTATTACATAAACTAAACAAACCTCAAATATTATACAATTTCTATAGTTATATAGAAATAAACAAACATTACTTATAAACCTGGCCCATAAACACCCAACGAACATGTAGTCACATGCAGCCACTAAACTAAATACATGCATCTTGCTAATTTCATGAACCACATTTTGCAACATTATTTTGATACTGCTGCAAACTGAATAGTAGAGTTTCGAACCAGTCACTCGCTTTTGCATTGCAGTACTAGATCCTTGAAACTACAGATAACAGCCTTACCTCATCTCTACACTGCTTCTGACACATCTGACAATACCAGCGAAGCTTTTGAAGACCTTTCGCTTTTATCCTATTTGCGATTGCTTTCGGAGTTAAAAATTCCGCCTTCCCCATACTGGAACGTAGATGTACACAAATAACAGAAAAAAACTCAAACAAATCAAATCAAAAGTGGCAATAAACTAACAGCTCAGTGGATTACCTCCGCTAAAACTGAAGTAGGCAAGAGACACGGCGCGTTCCTGCACGCTACGTCATGAATCCGTGCTCTCTTTCTCCCGCGAGAACACGAACTCTCGCCGAACACTACAGAAATACCGCGAGAACACAACGTGAAGAGAATCCTCGTTACGTCAGCGCGAAGCCGGCAAGGAGTTTGGCAGTCGACGCCTGCGCAGTGCGGCCAGTCTGACCTTCATTGGAGTCACCATGTTCGTTAGAATCAGCGCCGCGGTGTTTTTGCCGCAATGGTAGGAATATTTTCTCATGTAGCCCTATTGCTAAATAACAAAGCATGCATTTCACGAATTGCTTACAATTTGTACTTTTGTTTAAGTATCTATAATCTAAGTTTCTGCTCATATAAACGGCCAGGTCGTGCAAGGACTTAGTCACCGACAGGCCCGTTTGCTGTGCCGTGTTCCGGCAGGCCAAGTTCAAGCTAGACTCGTATGCTAAACCGACAATTAATTTATCGTTTATCGCAGTCGTCTTTCAGATATTTCCTCCATGCTTAATCGTATTTTACATTCTCGGACGGTGCACACTGTTATCCTTCTGTAGCAGTACGGTTTGACAGCGACTCGGCCCAGCGGAACGGTCCGTTACCTGGCTGACATTTCATTCAAAATGAACTTTAGAGTTAAATCGGATGCCCGAGTCTCCTGGCCACAACGGGGCTTTCACAATAATGTCGGTTTCGTGTTCGAGACTCGCATGAACGTTATTTATGAATTAATGCACTTTTCTATCTCTCAAAGGCAAACGCTGTGCTAGGGCAGGGCGATGTCTTCGTGGAGAAACGAGACAGTCCATTTGACTTTGATTCTCATCTTGTCATTTACTATTATTTTCTTGATGTTAGCGCATTTACAGTCTGGTTAACTCAATTCTTTATTTCCAGTGGCCAGGTCAGGAACATGGCGACACTGAAGGACAGTAAGTATTTGTAGATTGTACAAATTGTATCAACAAACGTGTTAATATGGATCGTCCCTAACTTCGATGTTTTACGTGTAATGTGGGCATTCCTCTTATTTCTTTAACTGGTGAAAAGTTCAGATTTTACAGTAGCAATTATTGGGTCATAGCCCTTACTCTGGATAAGGTAGCATGGTAGCTTAGTGGGTGCTTGAATCCTTCTACTTTGTGGGTGAAACTTCCATGTTTTCTGTGTTGTGCAGAGAGTTGTGCCTGCATGCATGCTATTTGGCGTCTTTGAATTTTCCACAGTGAATAATTTTGTGTTAGTTTGTGTCTGTGCGTGCACCCCCTGTAATGGACTGGTACCCTATTTACCCCAGCCGACTTCGGTGTCATCCAACCCATGACCCTGAGCAGGATCAGTGGTTGGAAGAGTAATTTATGACGTTATGTAAGACTAATTCTTTATTTTGCTAGTCACCATTCGGTTAAAGTCCATCAAGAACATCCAGAAGATCACCAAGTCCATGAAGATGGTTGCCGCTGCTAAGTACTCCAGGGCAGAGAGATCCCTGAAGCCAGCTCGGGTGTATGGGACTGGTGCTCTGGGTAAGACTGGAATAATAATTAAGTGGACTTGATTCAGTTTAATGTTGTTGTATGAGTGCGTCCTTGGAGATGTGTTTATTTTTCACGTTCTTTAGAAGGTTTTACCTTAAACTCTGGTTGGTGAAGGGATCTGGGTACCCTGTTGTATGACATTTTACAGCTCAGATAATTTGAATTTACATTTAACTTATGCGCTATGAATTAGTCACCTTAAGTGAGGATTCCGTTGTCTGCTTTGGAGAACATCCCTTGTAATAAATAAGTTGGGTAATTATATGGTTGGAAAAACTGGTGTTTTAGGACAACAGAAGATTCGTTTCAGGACCAGCATGTGAGATTTCGGTTTCAGAGATCAGAGCCTCTCCTGTATGTTGTGTTGTAGAGCTCTGTGCCTTGGAATCATGTGTTAACTGCCTATCTCTTTCCAGCCCTATATGAAAAGGCTGATATCAAGGCCCCCGAGGATAAGAACAAGCACTTGATCATCGGCGTATCCTCTGACCGTGGTCTTTGCGGGGCCATCCACTCCAACGTGGCCAAGGCCATGAAGAGCGAGATCAACAAACTCGCAGGTGCCGGCAAAGAGGTCATGGTGGTCAGCGTTGGGGATAAGCTGAGAGGCCTGCTTTACAGGTGTGCATCTTGCCGACGTGCTGTTGTTACCTGGCCATAAGCAGCTTGCGGTTCTCCCTGTTATTGTCGACTGTATTTCAGGGATATTGCTTGGAGGACTGTGATTCAGTGGTGCTCTTCACCATCTGTAGTCCTGCATAAATCTCTTTAGCTGGTTAGACGGGTGCTTGTTATGGGTGTTTTCAGGACCGGGATTTTCAACTAAGCAACATGCTATTCCGAAGAGACGTGAAGAACTTTTTGATTCTCAGTTGTGGGAGTTGGGGGTTCCCCACACATTTGAGTGTCCTCTTTCTGACAGGTCGCATGGCAAGCACCTTCTATTGAACTGTAAGGAAGTGGGCCGTAAACCACCCACCTTTGCGGACGCCTCCATCATCGCCACCGAGCTGCTGAACTCGGGCTATGAGTTCGACCAGGGCGCCATCTTCTATAACAGATTCAGGTAACGCATCCTTACTAAGGCCGCTCTTTCTTCAGAACACCAACCCTGTTACCCTTGATCGATGCACCACTGGCAAAGCCTGCTCCAGTGAACGGAAGAGTCAATGCAGATTTGGCTGATTATAACCAGAAATTCATTTTGGCATCTCTCAAAGGGTTTTTTTTTTTTTTATTGCCCTCAGGTTCTTGGTGTCTTTGGGATTAGTTCCATCACAGTCAGCATTTAGCTTCTAACCGATGTAACAGGGGAGCAAGTTATGGTGTGCTTACACTAACCAATCTGTACCGTGCCCGGGCACATTTGACTCCCAAGGTTTATTTCATTTAACTAGAGTGATCTCTCCGTACTGTGCCTGGGCGTGGGATGCTAACTGTGCCCTGACCCGCTTGGAGATGTGGGCCAGAGCAGGATTAGTCGGACTTGGGCATGGTACGGATTTGGTGTGTTTGCTAATTGTGCCCAAAACGGAGCACAGACATAATGTCAATGATGTGACTGACACACACATGTACACTGTACATGAACCGAACTTGGGGGGAACAAATCAGGGTGGCCAGGCTCTTCAAATCTGGCCCTCGATTCCGAATCCAGGCTTGGTCTTCAGTTCTCCCAGGTAGTTAGTTCAATAATTACTGATTCTGATTGGCCACAGAGGCTTCACACCTGTCTCATAGGTAAAGGAAGGCTGGGAAATCAGGAATGCTTGGTCCTTGAGCACCATGATTTGAATAGCCCGTTCAAAGGCTGTATATTTTGCGTCATTTCTTTGTAAAACTGTAAATAGTGTGTAAGGAAAGTGGGCAAGACAAGACTTATGTGAATATGGGGAAAATCCAGCAGGCTTTTTAAATGTAATTTAATTTTATTCGTTGCTTACTGGTCACTGTCACCTGTATTGAAGTTTCTTGTTTTTATTTGGACAGGTCTGTCATTTCCTACAAAACCGATGAAAAGCCATTGTATTCCATGGAAACTGTTGCAAACTCAGGTAATATCCTGGAGCAGATCAATTTTGTCAGGGCTTTTGCAGAAATGTGTAACTTTTTAATATTTCATTACCAGATGCTTTTGACCAAAGCGACACACAAGTGAGTCAGATAACACATTACATACATTAGGAATCAACTGGTGCTTAAACTGATTAGTTTCCCCTTTGCGTTCATCACAAAGAGCAATCCTTTTGGCAGGCTGGCTATCTGCGCTACTGAAACTGTAAAGAGCCTGAGCTGATTTACTCCCTAGCACTTATGTCTGTCACGGAACTTTAATTCCACAGAGAACATGGGCGTCTATGATGACATTGACGCCGACGTGCTGAGGAACTACCAGGAATTCTCTCTGGTCAACATCATTTACTACGGGCTGAAGGAGTCGACCACCAGCGAGCAGAGTGCCCGCATGACCGCTATGGACAGCGCCAGCAAGAACGCCTGTGCGTCATCTACTTGGCACCCCTGCTGCCTTCACCACTTTCCCTATGGGTCACACACTGATGGCTTTACAGGCCTGTAAAAGGCTGATGTGCTATTGTTCAATATCTATGGCAGGATAAATACCATTGCAGTGGTGCTGGTCCATCTAGTTCCTCTACTTGAAACTGCATGTGACCGTTTCATTACCGTTCTGGGCTTTGTTTGTATTTGCTTGCAGGCTTTACAGTAAATGGCTAACGATCTCTCTCCGTCTTGTACTACCATCTCGTAGTGCCATAGGGAGGCTTTAATTGCGTGATGCTTGCCTGAACGTTAGATGTTGCTGTATGAGCTGTGCATACAGATTGACGTAATCTGTAGTTTACCATGCTATCGCTCCGCTTTCGTGCAGCTGAGATGATCGACAAGCTGACCCTGACCTTCAACCGAACCCGCCAGGCCGTCATTACCAAGGAGCTCATTGAGATTATCTCCGGAGCTGCTGCGCTGTAAGTACCAAGCCCTTATACTGACGTCACATCCGTTCCACATCTCGTCCACATTCACAAGTGGGCAGATTTTACAGGGAGGCATTGTATACATTACTAATCCAAAGCTTTTCACACCACTGGTTTTTATCACTTTTCCAGTTATTTCATGACCTGCAGGGTTTTTTTTTTTTAAAGTTGACTGATCAAATATAAATGAAAATATAAGTCAAATTGAACAAGTTTACTTTGTAACATGGAAAGAGTATGTAACAGTGCATGTCTGACATATTAACTGGTTGTGTAGTGATGGCACAGTCAGATTGTAGGCTCTCCTTTAACTTTAAATGCACTAGTTAACCGTTTCATCCCATTAAACAGCAATATTTAATGTGCCATGTAGAAAAAAACTTTGAATTTTCTTTGCTGTTATAACAGCTAGAGTAGGTTACTTTGGCTACATTCACACTGCCAGCCACATCGTTCAATTCAAATTTTTTTTGCTCAGATCGGATTTGTCCATCTTGACGGTTCACATTCATAACTACTAAATGACCTGTACCTGACTGCAATGTAAACGCATCGGTCCTCTGAAACGTTACACATACGCACATAGATATGTTTTTACACGGGTCAACTGCGTCGCCAAGAACAAAAAATGTCATATCTGTGGGACGACTCATAGCATTAAAAATAGAGGCGTTAGTAGCTCACGCATGTATCGCACTTTGCTCTGGAGGATGACAGTGAATCAGCTGTACATGAGCAGGCCGACAAGGAGAAAAAGTCAGGCAGCTAGCTTTTTCTGTTTTAGCAGAACAGCAGAACTGTATTATTGCTGGAACTGCTGTACCAAGAGATGTGTGGGTACGAGGCTGCCGGTGCAGGCTGATGATGTCAGCGCGTGTGTATAAGCAAAAAGCCACATGAATTCCGATCTGAGCGTTCACAGTCAGGTCGCATGGCCGCGAATCAGATACGTATCCGATTTAGTACCACATACGAAAGTGACAAATCCGATTTGAAAAGATCAGATTTGCGTGTCCATACAGCCCTGAAAAGATCAGATCTGTGTCACATTAAGGCAAAAAATCCAATTTGAGTCACTTCAGCATGGTAGTGTGAACGTAGCCTTTGAATTAAAGATGAAATTATCTTGCTAAAAAACGTAGTTAGTGCAAATTTAATAGCAAAGAATATTGAGTGTTTTTAGTAAATGCTAAGTGAGTAATATGCAAATGTGGAAAATATCAGTGTGTGCAAAAACATTTAACTGGTAATATACCTCGGTGGGTATAAACCCAGAGAACTGGTTTTAGTCAGATGCAAATGACACTAACTGCTGTGCAACCAAAACCAACCCAGGATCTGCTTATTATGGACTGCATGTTTTTCACCAACATCTAAGTTTCTACCCATTCTGGAATTAAAACTGGTGTTATTTTGAAAACGGGCATGAATTGGATGCATGATAAATTTCCCTCCACTAACATCCATCATCTTTCACCCTCCACCCCCTACATGATTTCAGGGATTGAAGGGATTAAGAAAACGAGAGGTAACATGCTGTAGAGCGGCCTGCTATGTTTTTGTGTGACTTTTTTATGAGGGTAATTACTGCTTAGTTGATAGATCAATTAGAAACCATTTCTGGGCAACTGAATTTCCTTTAATGGTCATCCTCATTTTCTTCCTGTAAAGTAGTTTTCATTGTAAATGATTTTGATAGACCGATGAGTGTGCTGCTGGACTTAAATGTTTCTCTCCCTGATTGTAGGTAAATGCTGGGGTCCATCAGGCAAACCTTCCTTCCTGCTCCTGGCCCAGGAGCTGAATGAGACTCCAGTTGTCGAGTTTATGGAAACTTGTGATTCTGTTTGTAAAGTATCTGAACCAATAAATCCCATACAAAGAAAACCCTTCATTTGTTTTTGATGTTGAAGGGGAAAATGTTATGTGGGGTAAAACTTAACAGTCCAAACACACAACAAAATAAAATGTCTCAAGTAAGAGAATAGGACTCTAATACACACGCAGTTAAAGGGCAGACTGTTTTTAGGTCATTAATAATTCCACCCTAATAACCATACTGCCAAGCTGATCTAACCTGGACCAGACGACTTGCAAAAGGTAAGCAAGTAGACGGCAGCTAGATGTAACATTTTAGGCTTCCCACTTGTAACTTCGATTACAAGCTACTTTAGACCTGCTGTATATTGATAACAATGTCCGTAAAAGATGTAAAACTGAACCTATATGCACTGCATAAGTGTAAAATTTCCGATCTGATTTATTACATTATATTGACCGAAAACAGACTCGTACTCAAATGTTAATAAGCAAAAAGACTTAAGCGCGGTGATTATGTACATCGCAATGATTAACGGAACCAAAATGTTTTTCCTAAAGTTACTTTTTTATTGATAAGGATAAATACGGTACAAAAAACAGTTGATACACTACATATAAATCCCTTCCAAGGGTACACAAAGATGCACCAAAGAAAAAAAGATTTACAGAATTTGAAAGTTTCTTATTTTGTGTATCTTCTGTGCCTTCTTTGTTTTTCGACGTTTGTATAACCCTTGTATGTTGTTTGAATTCTTCAAAAAAAGAAACGTTCGCTTTGACCCATTTCGTTTTATGAATACGAAAGTTACGTAGCAATAGTGGTTGAATAACATTTGCTTTTCCTCAAGTCATTCTGTCTAAAATATGAAATTGCCTCTCAGTTAATTATAACAAAGTTCTAAACTTGTTTTTAATAAAGTTTTATGTACCTATCCAGAAGCATTTGTCAAATGCGGTGGTTTATATGTGAAAAGACTCCCGCGTGACGTATGTATTTTTACAAAACTGGATTATTCGACTTGCGCCACCTGCTGTACGGGAGGATAAACTCGAGACAATTAGAAAACTACACACAGCTGAAATTCTAAAATATTGCAAGGAACGAAGAAAGGTATTTACCCCTTCTAAAATGCCAACGGGCACAAATGGAACCCCAAACCTTTATCAATTTTGACAAAACGTACTACGCCGTCTAACACAACAATGTGTGAAGTGTTAATCGTGGACTTGTTTTGGGGAAGTAAAGGTCAAAGGAAGTAAAATCGATCCCCGATTGACACTTCTGCGCATGCTTTGTCGATTAGTTCTGCCTTGGTTCATCGGGGCAGTCAAGATGGCGGCCTGGGGAGTACCGCCAATCTCTGTATTCCGTTAGATGTTAAAATTACAAGAAAATAACCCCCCTGTAGCCAATTTCATTCGCCATGAGGACAAAGGCAACGGTTTGCTTTGGGATCTAATTCTATAAAGATCCCAGAAGGAGCCAGCAAGATGTGTGATAGCTATACCCGCTCACTGCTGCGGGTTTCGGTAGCGCAAATCTGCCAGGCTCTGGGCTGGGACGCGGTTCAGCTGACGGCCTGCGACCTGCTCTCCGATGTACTGCACCGCTATATCCAGCAGCTAGCTAGAGGCTGTCACCGCTACTCTGAGCTCTGTAAGAAAACCTTTATTTGCTTCCGATTGCCATGTAGGTAATAAACATGCGCTGCCTCTTGCAGCGGCCTAGATTGCAGGTTGACAGAACGAGAGAGAGTCCATGCCTGTTGGATTGCAGAAAACTTCGCACCCATGTAGTTCCGAGTCAAAATAAATATTCACGTGAAACAACTTGACAGGACAATGGGGATCCATTCCTGTCAGATTGAAGAAAGCTTCTCATCTGCCGATGTTGGTTGCACCTACCAATAACCCAGAGTGAATATTTACTTGTTCTCTCAGAACAAGTTGCTTGTGGTGTACTGTTAACCACTCATTCCTGTTATTGTTCAGTATTGTTATTGTTAGGATGTGAAAAAGGTTTTTTTTCTGTAGTTTACAAACATGTTGATATTTGTTACTATGTATCTAGTAAATCTATGGTGGGCGCCTGACTGAAAGAAACTCGCACAGCATGATCTCTTGTAAATTTTACAGGTCGTGTACAAAGGCCGTGTATAAAGAGCTGAATCGCAATTTTATCATGCCCTGACAAGCCTTTCTTAATTACAATATGTATTGGCGATAACGGCTGTTTTGTTGTTTTATAGCGATGCTGGATATATCAGATTCTGTCAAGCAGCCACTTCAGGTTGTTTTACTGACTGTTTGGGTTTATATGGTTCTTTATTTACTTTTAAGAATCACTCGTAGCCTTAAGAATAACAATAATATCTTCAAAAATTCTTAGCGATGTAGCATACTGATTGAGTAGATAACATTTGAAGAGTATATTTCACGTCTTTGTTGATCAGTTCATATTTGTGTATTAAACTGAACAAAAAAAGTATAATAGAAAGATTTAAATTAAAAAATTTTGATAGTCCAAAGTGCCCTGAGGTGCTCTTCCAGCAAATTCAGTGTTTCCCAGTTTATCTACATCCTGCTGAAGCTGACTAATGACCAGAGTGTTTTGCCGCACACTGCAGACGGACGGACGGACCCCGTTCTGGACGATGTCGGCCAGGTCTTCAGGCTGCTGGGGGTGAACCTCAGTGAGCTGAGTGACTATGTGCAGCACCTGGAGCCCCTGGGCTTTGCTCACCAGATGCACCAGTTTCCTGTCAGCAAGAACAACATGCTGCAGTTCCCACAAGCTGGAGCACTGGACATGGAGGAGAGGAAGGAGTACATCCCTGACTACATGCCCCCCCTCGTCTCCTTACAGGAAGGTAGGGTTGGCCGTTTCGGCTCCGGCAAGTCGACTTGTAAGTCTTACCGATACTTATGGAAAGTAAGACTGGCTTTAGTATTGCCTGCATTCTTACCTGTAACTGTTGGTGGTTCTCACAAAAATTTAGGGCTGGCTTCACTACTGCCTGTAATTGTTTTAACATTTTTCTTTGTAATTGTTGCTGGTCCTTTGAGGATGGGAGATCCAGCACTATAAATATTAGTATTCTTAGAGTCCGTAATTGTACCTACAGTAAGACAAGGATCTCGGAGGGCAGTCAGGTTAATTGTGAGTTGTCTGCTACAGGCACATGCATGGTCTACCCAACCTTCTTGCATTCCCTGCTGGTTCCTCTTACCACGTGTTTCTCAGGTCTTGGGTTGCTAGGGGGATGGCTTAGCAATGATGGTTTCATCTCTGATTTTTTGCAGGAATTCTTACATTTGTGCTTTCTTACAAGCTGCTCACATTCAATGGGCAACTGACAAAATTTATATTCTATTTTTCAAAATGCAAGTGCTCCTCGACTTATGGTATTTTCCATTTATGATGAGTTCATCATAAATCAGTTCTGAATTTATGATAAATAGCTACTGTCACAATATAAGTAATAAATTATTGTGACTAAATAGCAGTAATTTAAGTAAATAAATTCAAATTTATGTGGTTAAACACAGAAAAATGCACTGTGTGAAGCGTACTTAAACACTGTATGAGATGCTTCTGCTCGCGATTGCTACAGACGATGGCAGGGTGGATGCTGCTATCGTCTGGAATCAGTGGAAGTTATCATACGGCAAATCGCTAACCCCGGAGCAGATCAAAATGCAAAGTCGAACCTTTGTAAAGCGAAGAGCTTGTGTTTCTGAAGACCTGTTCCAACATATTTCAGAAATAGTCTTAAAAGTACTGCGATGGGTTGGCACCCCATCCTGGATTGTTCCTTGCCTTGCACCCGTAGCCTCCAGGACAGGCTCTGGACCCCCCGCGACCCTGAACAGGATAAGCAGTTTCATGAAATGGATTGATGAATCTTAGAAGTAACAGCTTTGACAGAAGCCTCTTTGACACACAGTGGCCAACCTTTGTTGCATTCATCTCTTGAAACAGATTTGAAGTTTTATATTTTTTGCCGAATAGCAGGGGTCTGAGCACCTTTGGAACATTCTGGAAACACGGTATGTTTGTCTGCGCAGTGTGTACATCTGTACCTTAGATGCATCTGCATGTGAGGCACTTAAACGTTGATGTCATCATGGAATCGCACTGTGATGGTGAAAAGCTTAAACCAAGACTCTTCTATATAATCTATCTATAAATGAAAGATGAAATGACACTTGATGAATAAAATAAAATAGTCGAAATGGCTTAAAACAAAGATTGTAAGCATTGGATGACCCCTAACTTATTGGCACCACATTTTAAAGGGAAAGGGGGACTGTGGTGGGGCGGGTGTGTTGGGATGACAGACAGCCGGGGTTGTGGGGCACAGAGGGGTCGGTCTGCCTGTGCACGTCTGGAGGGGTGGGGGGCAGGATGGCGGGAGGATAGGAAGCTAACTGGACCTGGAGCCAGGGCTCAGCAGGGGTTTATGGGGGCAGGGGGGGGTGACTGGGCAGTGCAATGGGGTTCTGTTCTGGAGATGGAGGCTGACACGGAAGTGAGGTGTATCCTGTTCCCTGCCAGGGAAGATCGGTCACATTTCCTCTCTCCCACTGGGGGGGGGGGTGTCTGACCATTGACAGTCTTTGTTAAGGTGACATTAGGTAAGCACACTTCACTAGTGTGAATATGAGCCTGGGTTAATTAGTATTACTAGTGTATACCTTAGTATCCTGTTCAGATGTTTAAATACTTTGGAAGTGGAGCTTTGACATTATAATACTGAAACTGTCACTAAGAAGTATGTTATAGTAAGTACAGTCTTAGTCGCCTAAAAGACTGGAATGTTTGAAATGCTTCAAAAGGGGAAATCAAACGAGATCGTGATAAACGGATCCCACAGGCGAGGCTTTAATGAACTGCTGGTTTATTTTATGGCTGGTGGAGGTTAGGGCTGAGCAGTGAGGGGGTTATTTGGCTGTTGTATATAGGACAAGCCTTACATTTTTAATGTCTTTTGTTTGACCAATGTATGATCATATCGGACTGACTGATCCTGACCATCAGAAGCCCCTCGAGGCTGGCCGAGCAATGTTGACCTCCTGCTATGCTCTGCGTGTCCAACAGGTGGCGCAGTGTGCCAAGTTTATCTTTGTAGGAGAGCATTGGAAGGGCTGTGTAGCCCTGGGCTTTGCATCAGGGGTCATCCTTACCCTACACCATCTATTTTATTGTCAAGGGAGGGTGAATCCAGCTGACCAATGAAATCACTCCCTGGTCCTCCCTTCACAATGTCCGTTTCTTTGGAGCTACGTGTGTGGGAGAGTCCACCACTTGGGGGGTGCTGCTGCGGTACATTGACAGAGGTCCTAATGCACTTTAATGCCCTGGCCGTTCATCTTCTTCCTTCCTCTAGAGGGAGCCTGAAATGCTGCCAGAGGAGAAAGACCTTGCCGCAGAGTAGACGTCCGCAGAATATCTCTTGTATTTTTGTAGTAAGGTCCAGGAAGCCGAGTCTTCGCGTGACCTTGTCCCTCCCGGCAGTTTTCTCCCCTTCCCGCGTGGAAGAGCCCCGTGTGACAGTAGTGCAGTGCGGTGGTTGGTGTTCGGGGTCGCCCTGTCCTCTGCACAGTTTTCTGAGCGGCAGTTGTGCTCAGTTTGGCTGATGCTCTTACCGCAAGCTTGACCTGCACTCTGTCCCACTGTGGATGTTAGGCTCCCCGTCGCACTTCCCTCCTGGGACCATAGGGGGTGCACGCAGATCAGGGCCAGTTCAGCTAGCACCAAGCCTGCGGTGCTTGTTCGTGGAGTGTGTGACGTGTGCCAGTCTTCTCCTCCCCCCTCCATCTTCATGGAAGCACCATCTCTGTCCCCCCATTCCACCCACTCACAGGGTAACGTAAGGTGTCAGACTCTTAGCAGCTCCCACTCCCACTGACTTGATGTAAAAGGGCTCATCTCCGCACTATGATAAAACACACACACACACACACACACACAAAGCAGATCGTACTCTGGGCGTGAGATTTATTTTAGATGGTTTAACGTGTGATGTGAAGTGACATTTGCGTCGTTTGCCGCCTGGGAGTTCTGTTTGTGTCTTTCTGTGAGTGTCTCCTTAATTAGCATGTCACTGTGAATGTGTGTGTTGGGGGGGGGAGTCATGTATATATTGCCAAATGCCCCCACCATGTAATTTTATGAAAAATTTTATAAAAATTTGTGAATGCAATCAAAAAATGCCAAACTAAAAATGCCTAAGGTCTTGTATTTTGTTTGGTTACTTATGGTTATGGTTAAGGCTGGTTAGGGGTTCAGGTTGTGTGTGTGTGTGTGTGTGTATGTGTGTGTGTGTGTGTGTGTGTGTGTGTGTGTGTGCGCGCGCACATGCACGCGCAGTGATGTGCTGCTTGCATCTCACGACTGTACCTGGGCTTTGAGGCCGTGTGCGATTTCATTTCGGGGTTTGGTTACGCTCCTCCGGCCCGTGATAGATGGGTCGAACCCAACACCGACAGGCCCGGTGTGGGGCCACGGGGGCCGTCTGTCAGAACCGTTTTCCTCCACTGCAGGCCCAGCAGCGGGGGGGCGACGCGCCGTGGCTTTTCGGGTCCGGGAGGACGGGGGCTTCCCGCCGCGTTCCCCCTGCCCCCCCCTCGGGTCAGGGGAGCCCCCGAGACATCCTGTCAGTCCCGCCGTGAGCGAGGCGAGGGGATCCCAGCATGTGGCCGCAGCGTGAAAGCCCCCCTCCCCCCCCCCCGCTGTGCCATCCGTCACCCCAGCCGGCATGTGCTGAACCGCCAGCGATAAAATACCGGGGCCCAAACAGCAGCAGCGGCGGGCGGGACGGCGTGCGGAAACGACCGGAATTAGGTTACTCTCATCCGCACGTTTGTTCGGAAGTCTGGCCTGATGAAGTGCTGAGCTTCTGCTGGCAGCATTTAGGAGCAACAGCATCTCCTTTTCTGAAAAAAAAAAGTATTTATTGACATTTGGAATGGAGACTTACCTGTATTTGTTGCTAAGACATGGATGTAGATCAGTAATTGTATTTGTCTTAAATGTCAGCCAAGAAAAGGCAAAGAAAAACCTTTCTCAGGAGCAACCAGCCATTCCATGTATTCCTTAAAGTTCACCATCTCAGTTAATTCATTACCTTAATTAGTTAACTCAATGAGGTATCCATTAGCCAAACATGGTGTGCTAGTGGTCGAGTTTTTTTTTTTTTTTTTTTAATGTGTTTATTGCATGGTTAATCCAAACACTTGAGTGACTTTAGCAGAGGTTCTGAAGTGACAGACAGACGTATCATATTTTTACACTGATGTGAAGCTCATTTAAACCTCATTTTCTTTTACTGCCTAAGACTTGCACAGCACGGCATGTTATTTCAAGTTTAACACTGACCCTCTCCACAAACAAATATTAAAGCACTTTTAAGTAACATTGTCCTTCTCTTCATTGCCAAAGCTATGAATGTGGTCTGAACTGAAATAAGGCCAATTTGTGTAGGATTATCAGTCTGTAATTTGAATCGCTAGTTCCTGTTTTGTGGGTTTTTTCTTTTAATGGAGATGATGGAATATTTTTGTAAGGCTTTTTTTATTATTTTTGCTCAGGAGTGACTGTCACTTTAAAAGATATTGACTTAGCAGATTTATAGGATAAGGACTGAGTATACAAGGTGTAGTAAATTAATATTTTACCCTGTACGCCAAAACAAGCACAATCTTCCAGTTTTTGGAGTTGAAATACTGTGTAATGCATAGTGTGCAATGTTTGCCTGAATTTATTCATTTAGCTGTGCCTGTGAAAGTGCTTCTCTAGAACATTTAATTAAAAAAGAATCCTTTTATTTTAATAAAGGATTATTTCGCTGGACGAGAGTGTATGTTATATAATGTGATTTTATTTTGACACTATTTAAATAGGTTGTGTTGCATTGCTATCTATGGCCTGCTAGGTGGCACTGTTGCACCATGCAATATGCCAGGCAAAGTCGCGCTCCCAGTCAAGTGTGGACATGGCTGCCTAGTGTAACAGAAAAAGGCTTCTTGCAGTCCTTTCTTGGTGTCAGTCTTTTCCTTTAAAATTCTGTGGGCAGTGAGCTGGCCTTCATTTTCTTCATTTTTTTTCTAGATCATGAGAGGATGTTATTCATTGTACATTGACTCAGATGTGGCGCTGCCTAAATTCTGACTCGTGGTTTAATTTTCTCCCTCCTGTCGGCTGGCAGAATAGACCCTCTGAAAGCTCCCCTCCATCCCCCCAAGTATTGACAATGGACAGAACGTGGCAGGGAGCATTCAGCTGCTATCCATAGCCTGCCTTTTTGTGCTGCATAAAAACATTCACGAAACAAATCTAGTTCCCTTTAGATCTATGCTCCACACGCGCGCTGCCGGTAATCCAGTCCGCTGTGAAAGGCCAGCGGTTCCCCTGGCCGTGGGAGGTATCCTTGTCCTGCTAGGTGCTGTTCCTCGCTAGTTTCAAGCTAGCGCGTCTCTTTAGGGAAATATTTTGTTTCTTTTTTTAAAAAAAAAAAAACGGCAGAGCTTGATATTTTCAAATTACTGACACTGTAAATGTTTATGCTTTCCGTCGCGCGGTTTAATGCCTCGATTTTATGGTTTTATTTCTCTTTTTCACGGCTCGTTTGTTTCAATCCCTTCCTGCCTTTGAAGGAAAAATGGAAAGCCAGCGGTTGTTTTGTTCACGCTTATTTTCGCGAGGCGGAAAACGTCTGACCGGCGGGATCCTTCGGCCGTGATTCTGATTTGGGGGGCGGGTGTGTGTGTGTGTGTGTGTGTGTGTGTGTGTGTGTGTGTGTGTGTGTGTGTGTGTGTGTGTGTGTGTGTGTGTGTGTGCGCATTGGCACCCTCTGCAGGTGGGGCAGGGGAAAACGTGGCTTGTGGTGATATCCTGACTGTAAAAATGGACACAAGCCTCCTCTGCTAACGTCTGGAATCCCGATCATGCTTCTGTCCAGTGGATGGGTGACTTTGAGGGGTGGGGGCGGGGGGGGGGGGGGGCTGTTCTGTGCATCATGGTTCCGATTCTTTTGGACATCTCAGCTCAGACCGCCTCCACTGATTCCCAGAGGAGGGGCCGCCTCAGGCAGTGTGAGATGTCAGCTCGGGATTGAAGAGGAGGTTTTGGCTCTGCAACTGGATGGAGCCCATTGAGAGTGCAGATTGAGGTTTTTTTTAGGGGGGTGTGGGGGGGAATCAATATCGAATGATGGTGGGATTGGGCCCAGATTCAGATGAGACCAGTGGGTCAGGGGCAGGCTGGTTAAGATGTAGATTTCACTATGTGGCTGTTTGCAGTGAAGTACAAGGGTGGCAGAATGGGGGCGCTGTGGGAAATCTCACCTCTTCTCTCCTGCTGTTCATCCTCTCAGGTTCCCTTACCTGCTGTACTGGAGGGTTCATGTGGCTGCAGTTTACTGTTTCATGTATTTTAATGGTGCAAAAGAATCCAGGCGATATGAAGTTTTATTAAAATCAGCCAATATTTAAAACTTACAGGTCACAGACCTCCATACGTGTGCAGAGAAATATACGGAGATCAAGGGAGGGGGGTGGGCATGTGTGTATTGCAGGTTACCCAAGGATTTAAAGCCCCCCCCCCTCCAGGATACTCAAATTTAAATGGGATTTTAGATTGGCTGAGACTTACCGGTGTGTAATTTGCTAATGACCTTCATCTCCCCTCCCGGGTCTCGGCATTGCTGATTCAGGAGCCCCCCCTTGAGAAGCAGGGGCCCCAGGGGCCGCAGTGAGCCTGCCCTTCCCATCACGTCTTCCGAAAGCGTCTTACTCGAAAAATGCCGTCCCTGCTCATAGAGATCTGAAGGGGTCGTGGATGTGCGCAGCAACCCCCCCCCCCCCCTTCCTGCCCCCGCCTTACGGGGTTTCTGAACAGGGGTCACAGCCCCCCCGACACCTGAGAGGCTGTTCTGGGAGGTGTGAGTGTGTTTTAAGTAACCCTGCAGCTCCTGCCTGCTTTTGGAGAACATTAACGCATGAGTATGTTAAAGTTACTGCCGGTAGTTTAATTGAAATAAAGTGTAATGTGTGTGTATGTGGTTCAGTATGTATGTGTTTGGGGGGGTTTAAAATCAAACACTTGGGAAATGATTTATCACAGTGTGGATGAGCCTGTAACGTCAGGGCAAGGGCAGTAGGAGCCGCTGATGGTCTGATGCTGTCCCACCTGAGTGGGTGGAGCTGTTAACCAGGATGGCGCCATCACCTGGCCTCCCCCACCCTCAGCGTAAATCCGCCTCCCTCACTGGTGGCCGGGCCACTTGCTCTCTCGCTGTGGAAATTCCTCTTTGCCGCTGCTCCCAGCCTCTGTTCCCCCTCTCCCCCCCCCCCCACTGCCGAGGCTGAATGTACGTTTTTCATTTGTCCACTGTTAGTATTGAGATTTTTGGTGCCCCCATCTACACACACACACCCTTCTGGCCTCCAGGCCCCCAGTGTGGGAGGCTGCGAAGGCGGTATGGCCGCGACGGTGTGTCACAGTGGGGAATGGCTGCTATGTTCTTTCCTGTATTTTCCCTGCGATTTTAATGCTCTTTCCATGCGGTCAGCAGAGGCCTGAAGCCCCTGAACGTGAACGTGAGCAGAGCGCTGAGCATGTTCCGTGAGCGCCCCCCCCCCCCCCCCCTGCTGGTTCTCCATTTGCTTGGGGCTTGAACTCCCCCCCCCAGACCTTCTACTCTGGCGTTTTTGGTCCGGCGGTTACCAGCTGCCCGGACACCGTCAGGAGCCTCTTTCTTGCGTTTGTTTAGCCGAATCTCAAAGACGGGGAGACGGTTTGTGAAGGAGGGTGGTGAAAGCGGGCGGATGGGACCGGCGGGGTGGGGAAGCCCCCCGATTTGAGGCCCTGCTCTGCCTTAGATTCGCGGCGCAGCTGACGAGCTCGGCAGTAATTTGTAATGAAGTTTATTTACTTTCTTTGCCGCCCATGTTGCAAACGTTAATTTCAGCGCGGCGGTATCTGTGTGTCACAGCTCCTGGCCAGCGGACCGTGTCGGAACCCCGCCGCACTGGCGAATCTCTGCCGCGGGAGCGCACTGCTTTTAATAATGAGCTGCGGGCCGTGCGGTCATGTGACCGGCAGGTCTGGGCCGGCTCTCCCCTTTCATGTGTACGTCCAGATTTGGGGGGAAAAAAAATGTTTTTCAGCTCATATGCCGCAAAGAAACGAGCAAAACGGAGCCGCGGAAGGCCGGCGCCGGGCGTAACGGGCACTGGGAACTGCGAGCGATAAGTGTTATTTGTTATGTTGGGGGGGAGGGGGTGTTTGGGGCGCTATGCAGGTGGTCCCTACAGCCCCTTCGTGACTTGGGCTGGCTCTCATTGTTCTCCTGGGCTGATGTTGAGCCCCCCCAGCTAGAGCAGAATGTGGCGTGATGAGGGGCCCCGGGGCCTCACAGAGGGCCACACCTGCCACGATGGCCGCTGGCTCGCTCGTATCCATCATCATTCCTTCTGTATCTGCCGTCTTTCTGGGGCTTTCACCGCAGCCCTCCCACATCGAGGCTATGGAGGTGGCAAACCTGGTCTTCAAATGACTTTTTCGCTTTTGTACTTCCATCACGCGTAGAGATGCATCAGTTGTGAATGTGTCCCTGCTCTTTCGGTCAGCGAGTGAGCGGGTGCTCAGCCCTCCGTGAGGCAGGAGGCCAAGAAGCACACGCACCTTCATTTGTCCTATTTGTTCTCTTCATCTTTCATCACCTTTGTTCTCCGGTTCGGCTGCTTGATTACTTTGGCATCGTAGGGACACATCCGACTGGGCACAGCTTATCAGCCCCCCCACTACACAGACCAGCAGTGTGGCCTCCTTGACTCACAGAGGTCTGCCCCCCCTCCCTTTTCCGTTAAAGTGTCTGAGCGTTCTTTTCTGCCTCGTGAGTCATATTCACACTGGCGTGGCAGCCTGCGTGGCTGAGCCTCGTACGGCCCCAGCGCTGTGACCCAGCCGCGACACTGAGCTGTTTACACCCTGTGCGTCCGGCAGTGTTGGCTCTACAGCTGGGTGAGTTGCTTGGACTGAGTGAGGTGCCTTTATTGCAAGCAACCTGGCCCCCACCATCCCGTTATAGAACTGTGGGAGCCCTCCCCCCTGCAATCCCAGTGTCCGTGGAGGGCCAGCGGCAGGCCCAGCGGGCCCCTCTTCCAGAGGAAAGATTCATTTCAGATAAAAGCGACGGCCCGCGGCTAGTAATCGGCCGCCCATCGCCACGGCAACCCACGGAAATGACTGGAAAGGCACATAGAGGAGGAGGATGGGCGTGTCCCCCCCCCGCGTTTACCTGTGCCACCCAGGAGCACCGTGGCCCTGCTCGGGGGCGACTGCAGCAAACACCCCAGTGTCACTTACAGCATTTCTGTCTCGGCTCGCACGCAGTTTTTCTGTGTTTATATCTCAGCAGATGCAAAATACCATAATTTGAGTTGAGGAGGGGGGGGTATTTCCTGCCCCTATTGGCTGTCTTATGGAGTCATTGGGGTGAGAGTGCAGGATTTGTGTGCCCCCTTTGTGACACTCCCATCTCTATTCTGCTGAATCCCCCCCCCCCCGACCCTCTGCTTCATGAGCCAGGCTAATGCACCCCAATCAAGGGATTTCCTGACCCTGAAAGGTGGCAGTGGCGCCGGGGGGCCGTCGCATGTAGGGTGGAATGTCACAGCGCGTGTGTCCATCTGTGGCCCCATGGCGAGTCAGAGTCAGTAGGTCCGAGAGTCAAAACCCCTCACAGCAGGATTCTGTGCTCCTGGGCAGCGGCCATTTGCTTTTTCCTCCCACTGAGTTTAGTGAGTATCATGGGTTAGACACCAGGAAGGCCGTAATGGGGAGGAAATTAACATAAAACAAAAGGACAAAATAGAATTAACTTAACTGCTACTTCCTCGGCTGCAGTCCCCTTTGAAAGTGCCGTAAGCGAACCGGAGTACATGTGGGATTAGCCTTGATGATTTTGGTGGAATGTTAAATGCGATGTTTTTTGAAGATATACCTGTGAATGGCATCTTCTGTTACTCTGCAGTTTTTCCCAACCTGGTCCTCAGGTACTGGGAGCTGGAAGGGAGCAAAAATGTGCACTGTCTGGCAGGGAGCTCGGATGGAGCAAAAATGTGCACTGTCTGGCAGGGAGCTCGGATGGAGCAAAAAACACGGACCATGTCTGTGTCCGCGAGCACCGTGTTGGGTAACACTGCTCTTGATGATCATGACTGTGGTCGCTTGTGGAGGATGATTAATCATGACTGTCCATAGAAATACACTGCAGTCTCTGGATTGGTCAGCGAATCGCCACTGGGATGATTATGTTAAATGGCACGGGCAGGAACGCACCCAGAGCAAATGGAAGCAGCCCTGGGGTCAGGTGGGAGGTGGGTGCGTGATGGGGGCAGGGCTTAACCCCATCTCGACCTGTGCGCTGCTCTTGATACAGGCATCACGCTGAGGCTCAGTGCTGCTTCATGGCTTCCAGGCGAGCAGGAGACCCACTCTCTAAAACTCCATGGCTCCTCCAATGGCCTGGCTCCGCTTTCCCGGCCATTGACCAAGCTGAGGCAGTAATTTGTGAACCGCAGCGTATCCACGGTCTGCCGGATATTCCTTGGATCTGCTGCACCCTCTGATCCTGCACACTTTGGTCCGGTTTCCACGGTACCACAGGGATCTGTATCTGTGCACGGGGTTGTGTGTGTGTGTGTGTGTGTGTGTGTGTGGTGGGGGGGAGGGGTTCCCCTGGGTTAATGGCTTCAAATGTTGGGGAGGAAGCAAGATGTTTGTAAACCTGGCAATTAGAAGGACTAATGAGAGCAAACAGCAGCGGGCCAGCGGGTGGCAGCCCTGCCCCGCACTATTTTTAGCGGCTAATAGTTTAAGTGGCCCGTTTGGGGCTGGCGCTGCAGGAGCCGGGCAGCCAGAACTCTGTGTTTTATTTGTGTTGGACGGTGGGCCATGGCCAGGCAGAATTAAAAGGCGGCCATTGACAACCTGAGCAGCCTGCACAAAACACCCCCCTTTGTTCCTTATCCGACCCCCCCCTCCAAGGTACAAGAGAGCCCTTCCCCCCCTCCCCGCCCTAGAGTACAGACAGCCTGCCAGACACCTCCCTCCCGGATTGTTTCTGACAGGAAGAGGTTTGTTATCGACTTTCGGGGGCTGTATGGCCCCTGTCAGCTGACCTCTGCCACGGCGGCCGGTCTACATTTCAGAGGAGCGGGAAAGGCGGCTGCCGGGACTTTAACAGCTTGCAGACGGCCGGAGTGGCTCCCAGAAGCAGGGAATATGCAACCGGTGTGGCAGGGCCTGTAATGCTCTTCTTCTTATAGGGATCTGAGCACCAGCACGGCTGCATGCCTATTGTTTGTGTTATTAGTATCATCATCATCATCATCGTCATCATCGTGAAGTAACCTGTGCCTCTGTGTCGTGCTCCATACACAAAGGGTGATTCTATTAGGGTTAGAATTCAGGGGAGGAAAACAATGCGAGGTTAATCCAATCAGCGTATTTGTAGCTGCTAACCTGGCATAAAGCACTTATCCGCGCACAGCCTTCATCTTATTTGAGCCTAAGCGGTATTTTAAATAAAGAGCAGAGACGGCACAGCGGTATCGCTTACGCCGCTCCCCGGGCCAGACGGTCGACGAGGGAGACAGACTCACAACCGGCTTTATTTTCGTTCAGTGGATGTTTTACGCGTTTTCTGTGTTTTTTTTTTCAGAAATCCAGGAATAAATTGGCTGTTTTTAAGTTTGTGGGTTTATCGGTCGCTTAAGGGGACGTGAGTAACAGCGTCGTTAGTCGGGGATGGTAATTAAAGCGGGTGAGGAGGGGTCACTTCCGGACCTGGGCGACTCCTCCGTCACCTTCGAATTCCTCCAGGTGAGCAGACAGTCACTGCACCTGTTTTCGGTCACTGAGCCGGAACCTTCTCCGTCTTCGGGGTGGATCAGGCTCCTGGCGCCACCGTGTTTGGGCTATCCCCCCCCCCAGAAGTCAGCAGTCACGCATACACACACGCACGCATGCATGCACGCGCACACACACATACACACAGACACATGTACCACACACCACACGCACGCACACGGCTACGTGCCTGTAACTACAGCATCCCTCTGGGGAAGGTGCTAGAGCTTGAGCAGGGTGGTTGGTTTATCTCACGCTTGGCACCACCCCACCCCACCCAGGCAGCTGGGTCCCGCATGCCGGATGCCGGCCGCCTGGATACCTGCCGCCTGCTCATGCCTCCCTTTCAGGTGAGGGGTTAGAAGTTCACAGGCTGGAGCCGATTCAAACAGCCACAGAACCTTCCGAATCTTGCGAAAACACTTTCTAGTTCTATTCGCCCCCTCCCTCCCCACCCTGATGTATGCAGTGAGTCGAGCAGCACCGGGGAAACCGTGTGAGTGACAGTGCCTGACAGCGGGCTCGAGAGCGCGGGCGCGAGACTAATAAACACACTAATGAAGCTGTCAGCAGACGCGGCCGACGGCAAGCGCAGAGGGGCACAAGGGGCGGGTGGGGGGGGGGCTCGTCTGGCTCCAGAATCCCAGCCGCGGCCGACGGGCTCCACGTGGTCTCCAGGAAAGAAAAATATGCTTTAAAACCAGCCGTTATTTTCTAAATGGAAATAGCAGACGGTTTATTTATTTAACTTAATTAGAAGCAGTCGCCTATTTAACGAAGGGAAAAGGTGTATGGGGCATGTAAATTAAACAAATAAATAGAGTCTGGACCGATTCACGTAGATGACCTGTCGTAACTTGTTTTGTTATGCATCCGGGAGGGGGTGCTTTCTGGGACACCCCCTCCCCTGTCAATGCAGTTTCTGTAACCTCTCACCTTGTGGGAGGTCATGTCTTATGGAAGAGTCCTCGGCTACTTTTGGCTGGGAATCCGGAGCTCCCCAAGGCGTGTGGGGAATTCTTCCGGATGAGATCACGGACGTGTTCTTCCTGGTATCCGAGCCCACGGGGGACGCGTGACGCAGCTCCGGAGCCATGCGGGGTCGACTCAGGCCAGCCGGAACCAGCGAAACCCGTCGGTCCGCATAGCCGGCGGCCATTAGCCATCCTTATGAGCATCGGCGCCACATACCGCGAATGCTGCAGGCGCCTTTCCTCCTGCACTGCTCTCAGGTTCTCCACGTTCCGGTCAGGCTGGGTCTCGGGCCGCCCCGTCACACCAAGCGTATCTCTGGGGGAGGTCAAGGTGAGTCGAGGTGCCAGCAGCTGCGCGGATGGGGGGGGTGAATCACGTCAGCCATTTTACTGTTTGTTCATTTTATTAAAAAAAGATTTTTTATTTTGTGTGTGTGTGTGTGTGTGTGTGTGTGTGTGTGTGTGTGTGTGTGTGTATATATATATAATATATATATATATATATATATATATATATATATATATATAATTTTGAAAGTGGAAACTCCTTTAAAGCTGCATCCACAGGCTCGTCGTCTCTGTTCTCTATCATCCTTCTGGATCTCCTGCCCAAACCTGGAACCGGCGCCCCCTGGCCCACTGGGCCCTGCCGGCCCATTAGCCCAAACAGCAGACCCGCGGCCCGTGTGACCGCCCCCCTCCCCAACCCCGCTTCACCTTATCTTGTTTATTTGATGGATTTTTTCAAACGCAAACATTTTCTTTAGATGCGCTCCGAAAATCTCACGAGATAAAAATTGATTGTAGCTAATTGCTGTGAGAGCCCCCTTATTTTTGACGTTCCCGCCCCGGCTGCCGTTCCGGACTCTTTCTTCTGCTCCTTTTTGAAGTCAGATGAAATGGTTCGTTTTTTTTTTTTCTTCAGGGAAAAAAAAACTCTTTTTAGGGTTTAAATAAATAAAAAGCTGGTAACAATTGAAATGCGGTAGAATGTTCCAGCCTTGATGTAAGCACTTAATTATGCTCCTGTCCTGTGTCCTGTCCGCTCCTGCCTCAACTGGTACAGCCACAGGTCAAGGATAGGCCTGCTCTAAGGGGGGGGGTCCAATGTGGCCTCTCAGTGGAGATGTCTGGGGGGGGAGGTGGATTCTCCTCACAGGAATCGTCAGAGCTACTACTGTAAGGCGCTTTCTGTTTTTAGTCCTTAGATGTATAACCTTGAAGATTACCGTTGGGGGGGGGGCGGGGGGAACCGGGGGGCTTGTTTGGCAATTGGAGCTGTTTTCCTAACGATCCCGGCCACACGGGACGGCTGAGCGCCCGCCCAAAGCCGTTTTCGTCGTCTTCACGGTTGACGGCAAGGTCCCGGGAAGTGTGGCTTGCTTTGGCTCGTCACCTGAGCGTGATGGGACCGGTCTTCGTCACGCCGCCGCAGCACCGGCGCCAGGCTCTGGGCAGAGCAGGACCTTGGGAATGCTTTGTTTTAGGCGGGTCGGGCGGGGGGGGGGGGGTGGGTGCAGGACTGCGGTTTCACAATCGCCGGACGGCATCGCTACCGCATGGCATGGAGGATGGAGCAGGGTGCTGTGTTCCGGTGTGAGCGAGGCGGGGCTTGGCAAGTCTGCCCCCCGCCCCCCACCAGTCCTGGCTCTGAAGTCGGCCTGACCTGGGGGTCTACAGAACCCCCACCCCCCCCATCCAACTGAACCGTATGTTATGTCTCTGAAATCATAACAAAAGACTGTGAGGGGGTCAGGATCTGTGGGGGTGGGGGGTACCATAATGAGTTAAGGTAAACAGCCCGTCTGGCGCCGGAAGGAAGGGACAGCGGGGATGGTGTTCGCACCTGCCGGCGTGAACAGCGCTGACATTGAATAGCGGGAACGCCTTTTCCTGTGAGCGCGCTCCTGTTTGGGCTGGGCTGTACCCCTGTTTGGAGAGTCTTGCTTGCTCATACCTGCGGTCAGGCACAGCGTGACTCCCAATGTCATGTACATCCAGTAAGGCTCGTCCTGTCATCATGTTGGTCACGTTTTCGCTCTTCTAGTATCGGGTGAAACTGTATATCGAAAATGCTGAAGGTTACCTGATTCATCCGTCTGCTGATGAAATACACAGCCTGGACCATTTGAATTTCTCGTTGGACGGCCTTTAGCTTTGATTATGTCACATTTGTCATGGCTTTGTTTCCACGAGCATCTCACCCTTCATTTTCCTTTATTTTCTGTTTTCATCATTTATTTTCTCACTGAGATCTTATATTGACAAGTGAGTCGAGCCACTTCATAAAGCCTCCTTCATCCCAAAGACCTTCAATGACGTTAAGGTCACAACTCTGTGGTGACCAAGTCATACATGAAAATGATTCCTCACGCTCCCTGAACCACTCTTTGACAGTTTTAACCCAGTGAATCTTGGCATTCTCCTGGAATATGCCCATGCCGACAGGGAAGAAAAAAATCCATTCATGATGGATGGAGGTGTAACCTGGCCTGTGGATTCAGGTACTCAACTGACTTTATTTTATTGCTGCATAATGTTACTGGGCGGTATTAATGATCCAGTCATTGGCTGAAGTATTTGCTGATATAAATTCAAATGGCAACTCTTTTTGGCCGGTCAGTGTGTGTGAATTTCATCAGAGTGTGATTGCATTTTTAATGATGGATGTACTAGCTGCGAGTGGCAGTTAAGCAGCAATGTCACTTGGTGCTGCTGGGAAATCCCCCCCCCCCCCCCCCCAAGGATGGAGCCGCCGCATGTACCTGTGTCTGCTCTACACTCTCCCTCACCCCACCTTTCATTTCTTCCCTCTCTCTGTCCTCTTTCCCCTCTCCCTTTTCTCGTCTCTCCATCTCTTTCCTTCTTTCTCCCCACTCCCCTTCTATCTGCTCTTCCACTCCCTCCTTCCCTCTCTCCTCATTCCATTTTCGCTCTCTTTCCCTCTTTTTCTCCATTCCTCCCTCTTTCCTTCCCTTTCTCCCTCCTTCCATCTGTCATTACTCCATTCCGCCCTTTCCTTTTTCCTCTCACCCTCCTTCCCTATCTCCTCACCCCATTTCTCTCTGTCTACTTCCCTCACCCTCTCTCCTTCCTTTTTCTCTCTCCTCACTGCATTCTCCCTCGCTTTTTCCTTCTTCCCTCTCCTCACTGCATTTCTCACTCTTCTTCCCTCTCCTCACTGCATTTCTCTTTCCTTCAATCTTCCTTTCTCACCCTCCTTCCCTCTCATCTCCATTCTTCCCTCTCTCCTCCCTCTTCCTCTCTGCTCCCTCTTCCTCTCTCCCCCTTCCCTCTCTCACCCTCTCCGTCTCTCCCCCGCTCTCTGTCCCTCTCGCCCTCTTCATTCATATGTATCCTCTCTTTCCTCCTTTTGTCCTTTCCCCTTTCTCTGTCTTCATCCCACACTCCCTCTCTCCATCCGTCCCACTCTGACCAATCCGCTCTTGCAATGCTGTTTTGCCAAAGCACTGGTCAGTCTCGGGGTCTTTGTTATAGCTCTCATATGGAGGTTTGCTGTCTGGCCCTTCCTGTGTATACAGGGTGGCCCCTTCACCTCGCTAGTTCACATTAAAGCCCCCCCCCCCCGCCTTACTTCTCCATGACTTTTCCTTGTGTACTTTGCTTTTTTTGTCTGATATTTCTTGGATGGGGACCTTTATCTGTAAATATACGGTTGGATTGGGGCAAACGGCGTTAGGATCCGGAGCGTGAAAGCCCGTATTTACTTTCTAGGCCGGCCGCTTCCCACCCTCCTGGCCGCCCCACGTGCCGTGCTCCTCTTGCCACATGTCACCGGCGGCTGGTGTCGGCGTGTCGAGTCCCTGCATTTCTCTGGGTTTCGGACCTGTCCGGTGAAGCTGCATAACAATGTTCCCGGAATATGAAATATGCGACTGTGTCCGTATTGTAGGAGCGGTGAGGCTTTGTGGGGGTGGTGGGGGGTCGAATCAGCTGGGAGTCGATCGTTTCATACAGAATTACTGGAAGTCACAAGTCCGTTTCCTTCATAGTTCGTTCGTTCTTCTGCCGCAGCGTTTGATGTTATCCAGATGCGTCTGTAGTATGTTTGCAATTTATGTTTTTATAAAAAAAAAAAATAAACCTCCCGTGCTCTACAGGCAATACACACGAGAAGAGGGCAGTTTTGCTGTGACTAGATCTTAGGTGGCATTGATCTGACCGTAAACCGTGACGCACGACATAAAGCGATACAGTCAGAGGATTGATATTAAAACAGCGAAGCGTGTTGCTTGGACCCCCGAGGAGGGCTTCTGCTGCCCATGCGGGCTGTTAGCGGCGTCAGCACGCCAATGACGTCGAGTCCCTCACGTTGGTTCTCTCGGTGGCTGGGGTGTGGTCCGATGCTTGGATGAGGTGGCAGTGTTCCGGACGCTAGCCAGGACACCTCCCGCCCAGACACCCCTATGACCAGCGACGTTCATCTGATATGAAGTGCAGTGTCCTACAGGTGTTTCATTGAAAGCGGCCTGTGGGGCGGGGGGGGGCGGGGCATCATCCGGGGGCCACAATCAGGCCCCCATTATGGTCTCAGGTGGATTGAAGTGGCACATTCACACATGCTTCAAGTCTTCATTAGGGAGATCAGTCAGCACCCCCCGCTCCCCACCTAACACACACAGTGAGCACCCAGCTGCCCTGCCTTCAGTCGACAGGATGTTTTAGGCTGATGTTAAAGCCCTTATTGTCCACACACATCATGGCTGACATAATAGCATGTGTGACGGGAGTGGGCGGGGGGGCATTCTGGAGATCACCTGCCCTTATCATTGTTGTGCTGTAACGAGGCTCTTTTGTCAGTAGAGCGGCACCTGTCAATGACAACCTCTCCCCCATGCTTGGGGGGGTGGGTGGTGTAGGGGGTCTAAGGGGTGGAATTCCCTTAGCCTTCTCTCTTATCCGGGTGATTCTCATGAAATCCAGATTTAAATGAATCCGACATGAACTTAACTTAATAAAAATAATATTTTCACATTAAAAAAATATATATTTTCTATATATTTACTGGTATTTTAGACATGAAGTCCAGAAAAAAATATCATTACCACAACATGACATTACATTAAATATATGATTTAAAATGTATATTTTTGGTAATTTTTAAAGTAGATTGTTAACACTCTTGCTCAGAGGTATAAGTAATTCAGGAGACATTGCCTTTTTATATTTATTATGTTTTATCATTTTCTTCGTTTCTCTCATTACCACAACATACTTGACGATTTACATCTTGTTTTTTTAGGATATTTTACTGAAAACTGACATGTATATTTTTTCTGTAACAAAGATTAAATAAGAAGTGCTATAAATTGTGTAAATACAATTACAAACTAATTATCATTTTCTAATAATTAAATAATTTGCTAATAAACACATATTGCGGTGATGAGAATGGTGTTATTAAATTCGATTCTGCGCTTTGCTGACATATTTAACATAATACCGCAATTTAAAGAATATATTTATTTTATGAAAAAGTTCATACAATCATTTGTCCATAAAATTATAGCACTAACAACCTTTTGTGAAGCATTTCCAGGCTGCCAGTTCACCATCTTCAACCTTTGAGCCTGGAGTCTTTTCATTTTTCTGTTCAGATTATGTAGTTCTTTAGTCTTTTCCTTTAGTTTTTCCTCTGTATACTTCAGTTTGGTTATCAATTTGCTTGTAAGTTTTGATGTCCGCTCTTTTTTTTAATTGCTGGATATATTCTCTTGGGGGTGGATACTTCTACTGGTCCTGTCAGGTCTATCCTTTCATCTGCTGGTGACTGGAGTTCTTCATGGCAACTTTCTGGCTCACTTAGTGAGGACGCTGGACTCAAATCGAGAAGAGGTTGTACAGTAATCCCTTGTCCATTCACGCTTTGTGATTCGCGAATTCACAGATCCACAAAAATTTCATTGGAACCGAATTTATTTGCATCTGCGATCTTTTCTGGGAAATCCATGGAAACCCTACAGAAGTGTTCATGTTTCATTTTCGTAGTGATTTATAAGTTAGTATTAGTATACTGTACTGTAAATGTGCTAGTGTGACAAATATTGTTAGACGATACTGTACTCCATTTTTACGTCAAACATTTGTTTGTTTTTTTTCAAAAGTAATGTATTAAGCTAACTTTTAAGTAAGAGTAAAGTGTGTTGACGAGCATATTTAGGGTTTATACTAGAAATAAGCACGTTACCATTTTTAGTGCTTCTACCAAACATCCACGAATCCTCCTCATTCGCGGCAGGTTCTGGAACGTAACCTCGTGAATGTCCAAGGTCTTACTGTACTTGTTTTTTCTTTTGATAATATTTAGCTGAATTTTTCCTCCATTCCAGTTTCTTTTTCTCATGCTGTCTTTTAGTTAGATCCTGAACTGTCTTTATTTTACCATTCTCCTTATGTTTTTGATACATGAAAATGGAAAAAAAGAATTGAAGGCAAAATGCATTTTTGAGCATAGACAAAGAAATGAAAGTAATGCTTGAAGTAAAACAAAATCTCCATGTTTGAAACGTGTGTGTGTGTGTGTGTATATATATATGTATAACATTTCAAAAAAATTATATGACCTTCAATTGTTGCGGTGAGTGATAATACTGTTGCGGAGTATGAGTGATATTACATTTTTTCGTCCTCTGTGGAGGCACCATGAGGCCTAGCTAAACTTTCACTGACTATTATTTACCTCATTAAGGTCTAAAAACAATAAAAAAATATATATAATTGTATTTTTTAAAATGTTAAAAACTTATCAGGTCTCACATATCAGTAATGAGGAACAAAAAGTCGTGTAGGCACTCTGATGAGCAAACTTTTAAATTTTTTCTGGAGAGAGAAAAAATTAGCGTCTTACCTGATATCCATCTTGAGTGTCACAGCCAGTAGTGTCCCTCTTTCAAAATCCCTTGATTGTGTAAGTTCCTTGTGAACTTAAACAGTGATTGAAATTTTTTGCGGTGGATGAGAAAATTCATCTTGGACAAATTTCTTTTCATTAATATTTTCACTTCTTTTATCGATGAATGACAAATACCACATGTTTATTTACTGTAACTGTTAGTAGTTTTACTTGCACTGAAGCTTTTTCCTTTTTATTTATTTTAAACATTAAAATTTCTATTTCAATGAACCCAAAGTCAGTAATGGACACGTTGCGGTTATGAGAATTTTACTCTTAAATGTGAAAAAACAACAGAAAATATATTTATGATGTTCACTTTAAAACATATGCAAGATAGCCCATGATAAGATGTTTATAACAGTATCCTTCTCATTTTTATAGCATGTACTTTTTCATCAAAATGCTTCATGCCACCTCCTAAATATAATTTCGCGAGAATCACCCATCTGCTTCCCCAACTTTCCATCCTTTGGCACAGTGCAACAGAAGGCTTGTTTTTTTTATGAATTTCTTTTCATTGGCATTTCTGGGGTCAAATGGAAGAGCCTGTGAAGATTTTGTCTCCGTTCTGCGGCAGGACGCTTCGGGACCAGGGCCTGTCCTCCAAAGGGCTGTTGATTGGTCACTTTTCTGTATGTGATTTTCTGTTGATTGGTCAATATTTTCTGGAATATTTTCTGTGACTCAGTGCAGACCAGACCGTTACTGCTGATGTGCTGTCCATGGTGCCCCTGCCAGGGGAACAGTAGGCCTTATCTGGGGCAATTAATCGGGCAGCTCATACCACAGTACAATTACTCGTAGATGATTCGGGAGCGGCCCACTGCCCGCGGCTTCGAAAGTCGTGGGAACACGGGGTCATTCGCGGTGGTGTGCGGAACGTGCGTGCAGAGCGTGTGAGGCATGACCGGCGGGCCTCTGTCAGGTAGTCTTCTTGTCTCCCTGCGTTTTTCTGCTGGCTGCAGCCCTGACCCGAGGCATTGACGTCCCTCTGTGCCAATCTTCTGTGCCACATCGCAAAAAAGGAGGGAAAACATCTCCACCTTCTCGTAATTCACATATATGGAGGCAGCCCTGTTTCAAATGTGTTTTCCTATTTCATGTTTTCAAAAGTTGGTTGAACCTGGTGTGATTTGTTAAACTACATGTGTTTAGGGTTTGTGGGCCATATATTTTCGTTTCCAGATGGTGCAACATAACTTCAGTGGTTTCACTTTGGTTACTGAGAATGCAAATCTTATTATTTCAGCTCTCGATCCCATCTAACTGCAGCACCAGTGGAGGTTATCAGTTTGATATTTTTGTTTTTGTCTTGGGTTCAATAGCGTGGCTGTAGGGAAGGCTGCTGTGTGTAGTTAAGGCCCGGAGTGATTGGTAAAATGCATCCGCGTGATAGGATCCGTTTGATGAAAGGCAGCTGGAGAAGGCGTACCTGCGGCGCGTAGCCCTGCATCCGCACGTTCCAGCTTCCCGACACCGTGCCGGCAGAGCCATTGCTGGGGGGTACGGAAGCAGGAAAGCGGCGTGGATCCATCACACAGCCGTCTCTGCACGGCTCTCCCTCTCTGCGCCCACGAACGGCACCCTTATCTCTCCATTTTAATTACCTTGGAATGTGTGCCTAAGCTAGCTTTGCTTTAAAGTCCCGCTTTGTTTTTCCTTTATCTAGTTCCGCTATTCCCCCCCCCCCTCCTTCTCAACTTCTGTAATTGACACATTCAATTAGGGCTGGTAAGTGAATCCAAATCGTACCTCAGGAGCTCTCGCAAGGAGTGTAAAGAAAAGGAAGAAAGGAGGAGACACCTCTGGTGGTTTTTTTTTTACCGTCGTTCCCCCCCCCCCCCTTTTGATTAGACTGAGTTTGACCCCCTCCGATCCACGCGGCATGGCCCCTGTTACTCGCATTGCCATCTTTTCTCTTGTTCTGCTGCCACGTCGCACACCCGAAAACACGATGTCACCTGCGCGATGAGGATGTGACACAGAGAGAGAGAGAGATCCCAGGGACGCCCGCTCCCCCGGACGGCCGCTTTCACAAATTAAATGTCAGGGGGGGGGGGGGGGGAAAACGTTGACAGTCTCATTTGCCTTTTGGGAGGCCTGACAAACCCATATTCTTAAATAAAATTCTTATTACGCCACACGGTAATCATAACGGAACAAAGAGGCGTGATTAACGATAGCAATTTATTGTGTCTGGGTTGAAAAGGGAGAGAGAAGACAAGGACGAGACATCATAGTTATCATAATTCATATCATAAATAACACTAGAGAGCCAATCAGCATGCCCCGTTAATGTCAACCCAAATAACCTTTGATAACAATTTACCATAGAATGCAGTCTCAGACCCCTAAAGTCACAATGTTATCTTACCCCTATTCTACAGTTATAGAATACAACAGTATTACCATATAGATTAGACTATTTATAATAGGGAATGTCATTCTGGGTCCTACTAGCTTAAAGGAGCATTTTTAATGTTTCCATTGTGGAGAAAGGGAGAGTGAGGATGTCTTCAGGAGGAGATTACAGCGTGCCCTTAATGTTGTGGCTGAGTCATCGAGCATTATTGCGACAAGGTACGTTCCTAGGAAGATCGCGCGAGCCCGGTTCTAGTGAATTGAAAAATGCAGATGCGCGTGAAGCGGTATCGCCAGACGATTATTAGATGCCTCGTTAGTGGGATCCATCTGTCATTTATCTCGTCACCGTGTTGTTTCCCCGTAATTAAGAAGGGGGCCAGGCCAGGCCTTTCTGCGGCCTCATTAGCCCCGTTATGTTGTGTGAGTGTAGCAGCAGAACAGGCGCATGTTACCCTGGTAAACGACAAACCTCAGACTGGAATCTCATTTTTCTCTTCTTTAGACGTCATCCCACTTGAGTAAAGAAGGTATGCATGTATTTGGTCATACTGATAGAAGCGTGCTGAGGTGTATATTATGAATTATGTAATCACTGAATTACACAACCCTCTCATATTCAGTTATTAAATGAGATATTGAACTTGTGCCAAGAAGGTCAGCCTATAAGGAATTGTTTGCATTTATCAGGACAAGCCATTGACCATTTGTTTATTATTATTATTATTATCATTATTATTATTAAAGGGGGTATAAACATGACAAGACAATGTACTAATAACAATATGAAAAAAAATAAGCTGTCTTCAAGTAAATTTCCTGACATTAAATTATGTGGAACACGATACGAGTCGTAGCATGACGCACTGTTGACATAGTTGGCTAGCGCTACCCCAATAGCCCATGTCAGGCTAATTATATTCTCCAAAAGGCAGGGGCTGTTAACACATAACCATGCGGTGCTGGAGTTCAAAACCCGCCTGTTAATCAAACTGAACATAACGTGGAGCCGTCACCTTAAATATGTATGTCACTAAATCATAGTGTATCTAACTTATTCCTTGCTTTCCCTGCAGAGGAAGAGGAGGAGCAAAACCTTGCAGACTTGGGCACCTCGGCTGAAGCCATGCAGGTACCGTTGGATGAGGAGCAGGAAGAGATGGAGGAAGACGAGGCAGTCAATGATGAGAACTACCTTGGCAAGAGGCACCTGGACAGTTCCGACTCGATGGAGCTCATGCCTGCCACTAAGAGACCCCGTCTCCCTGGTGTCAACCTATCAGATAGTCCGGATTGGGGGACTGAGCCCCGGGAGCCGCTCAGCTCCCTGAATTCTCAGCAGCTACCCCAAGGCACGCTTCCAACTCACCATTCACTCAACTTTTCCAGCCCTCTAAACCTGTACCACGAATCTCAGGTCCCTCCCCTCTCCTCCAGGCCACAAGCCACTAACACAAGACCGTCTGATGCCAAACCCATCTCAATCCCAAGCAGAAAGCCCAAGATCAACTCGCCCCGTAGGCAGAAGATGAAATCACCCAAAAGGGCTAGTTTGGGTTCTGGGTCCAGTAGCCCCATACGTTCACCTAAAGCTGCACAAAAGGAGAAAAAGAAGTCACCGGGTCGAACCAAGGGCCCAAAAAGCCCTAAGAGTCCCAAATTAGTCCTGTCAAAAGTATCTCACCCCCCTGGAAAGGCCGAGGCACAGTTAAGACCACCCCTGGCCGTTCTGAGTGACAAAATGGGAATCGAGAACATCCAAATGCAGACAAGTCTAGCAGCTATGTCAGAACCTGAGAAACTCCATCCGGAAATCCAACAAGGGAGCCTCGAACCCCCTAACAACACCATAGACGATTCTATCACTGCTGTCATTGCCAGAGCATGTGCCAAGAAAGAACCTGACCCGTTTGCATTCGCTTCAGGCTCCGAGTCCGACTTATCTTCCAGTCCAAGGAGACTAACCATCTCGGAACCGATGACCCCTAGGCTGGAGCTTAGCGCAAATAGCTTTGGTAGGGTCACGTCAACGCCTATTCCGTCAAATGCCGGTGCTGCTTTGGGCGCCATGAATTCTTGGACGATGGATGACTCCATTAATGAGGTTATACGGAAGGCAAACCAAGGAGGCTCCTCCGGCCCATCTGCAAATCCTACGTATATGTCCTCAGCTTCTGCCTCTCCCCCAACCCCGGAGCCCCTGCTCAAGGTGTATGAGGAGAAGGCCAAGCAGACGGTTTCGACTGACATTAAGAAGAAGCTAAAAAAAGAACTCAGAACCAAGATGAAGAAAAGGGACAAGGAGAAACTGAAAGAGAAAGAGCGTGACAAGGGGAAGAACAAAGAGAAGAGTAAGGACAAGAATAAGGACAAGGAGAGGGAGTTTTTCAAGGAGCCCAGGTTGCCCTGGAATGACATCGGCAGCCCGGAACACGAACAGGGAGAACTGTTTAGGCCCCAGGATTTGAGCGAGATCATGATACTGAAGGTGAAGTCCAAAGATGGCAGCAAAAGGGATAAGGACAGACACAAGGACAAGAAGAAAGATAAAGAGAAGAGCAAGAGGGATAAAGAGAAGCGGGACAAGGGCAAGGAGAAGAACAAGGAGGAGCGTCAGAAAGCCTCCGCATCCCAACTGGGCCCGAAGGAGGCCCTGCCGGCGCTTTTCAGCACCTCGATACTGCCTCCTCTGGCCCCCATCCTCCTGGAGAAGGATAAGGCCAAGGAGAAAGAAAGGAAGAAAGAGAAAAAAGAGAAGAAGAAAAAGAAGGACAAAGAGAAGGAAAAAGGGAAGGTCAAGGAAAGGGAAAGGGAGAAAGAGGAAAAGAAGAAAGAGAAGGAGAAAAAGGAGAAGGAGCGGGACAAAGAAACGCCAAAGGAGAAACACAAGGAGGAAAAGGTGATTTTTAGCTTTAAGGCTTATTTTATGTTTTTTTTTTATGGTACTAAATGTGGTTTCCTACGGTCAAAATGTGTGCATTAAAAATAACTCTTAGAAATCCTATCAAAGCAATTACACAAACATAAAGTGCAGCATCTTATGCTTTGAAAATGTTAAGGATTTTTTTTATTTTGTAAGTTTGCAGATTGTAATTACGGATTCATGGAAATGCGGCAGTCGGGCAGGCGTTTTACACACATGTAATTTATTTTTATTTATGTTGCTTTGACAGGAATATATTGAATTTTTGCACCGGGGGAGAAAAAAAAGTTTGCCTTTAGCTGATTTTATTTCCGAGGGGCAGCCGTCCTCTTGTACTTTTTAAAGTGGTCAAAGGAGCTTTTGGAATTGCCATTCCGTCCCCCATCTTGGCATACATAGCGGATTTTAATTGGCTGTTTAAATTTCCCGTTTTCCTGGGCGCTGGAGCCGGGAGCCTGCCTCCGCCGACTCCACTCATGCGTGTCAGTAAGACACTCAGGAGAGCACCGGCTATCAGCCTGTGTAAATCAAACGTGCATTAATGCTGCGAGCAGACCTCTCTGCGACATGTCTCAGCGCGCAGTGTTTGCGCCGGCTGCAGCGTGTGTGTGTGTGTGTGTGTGTGTGGTGTGGATGAACTACTTCCCTCCTATCCCGCCCATCTCCCCAATCTTCCGCACACCATCGGACGATAAATCGCCGCAGTAAGCGCGTACCGCACGTAATACCGCCCAGAAACCACTTTTTAAACAGGCTAAGCTGAGGAAGTCTCCCATCCTTCTTTCCCACCACCTTTTTTTCTTCCCCACTACAGATGGAGTTGGGATTCTGAAATTGCCCCCCCCCACCCCTCCCCCCCCACCACCACCACCCCCCTCTCCTCCGCCTCACCAAAACTAAATCTCTTGATCACTTTAATTTTTTGCAAGGCTGCTTCGGCGGTTTTCCCTGGCAGGGTGGGTGCGGGGGGGGGGGGAGTCGAGAATTGAAGTGGGGGGGTGTGGGGGGGGCTGAGGCTTTATCGGCGAGTGCCTAGAGGTATGTGGTGAAGGAGGTAAATCCTGAGAGATTAGCAGGCAGACGCAGCACGCCGCAGTAAGGGGCTTACCCCACCGCTTGTATTAGTTCAGGTGAAAAGAGTATTGCTTTTACATAAAACTGGACAAATCCCCCCGACAATGTATTTCCCGTCAGGGTACAATGGAATCTACTATCTCTGCATTTCACCCCCTGTCCTGTGGGTTCAGTGAGCTCGGGAATCTAAAATACAGTCCCCCGACCGGGCCACGCTCTCGTAGGGAGCGACTGCGTGAAATTTCTTCAGATATTTCCGAAATGTATTTTTTTTAACTCCACCCCAATCCTGTTTTACCGTTAACCAGTAATTTTGGTTTTACTGTAACTTTAAAAGAATTGCGTGCGATGGTTAGCAGACTATGTGAAAATATAAATATAATCCCCACAAATATAGGAATGATGTGACTCCTTGCAACCATGTGCTGGATGGAAGTTGGGTGAGTGGATGGGAATCGGGGTCCAGTTCGATTTTTCTGATCTTCTGCCAAAGAAAGGGGATGTATTTGTCTCAAGTTTCACTTACGCTGTTATCGTATATTTTTGTTTAAGTAGCATACATAGTAAATGTAATGACAAGTTGTAAACAAGATCATCATCTCTATCTGTTTTGGTTCTTTCAAAGTGAAAATTGCGTAAGATTCTTACCTTTCCTAGCCAGCATGGTGCTAATACTATTATATTCGAGGTAGGGGTGGTTCAAGATGCCCCCCAGTCTTTTTTTTTTTTTTGCTACAAGCAGTGATTCGAAGCTCTGTGTGAAACAAATTTGCGTCAAAGGTCAACAACGTATTTATAGTCGTGACGAGATCGACTTCCGATCGGGGAGCGGCGCTGCGTTCGGTTAGCATCCTTCACTAACGCGCTGGAGTGCATCGAACAGGATTCTGCATATTTGTAATGGGCGTGTAATTATTACGTTTTGTGCTGGGGTGTAAAACACGTGTTGGTGCCCCCTCAGAAGGATGCGCTGCCTGCCGCCCCCGTCAGAGCTGCGCCATCTTGGACACGCTGTAGCGTTTAGCTGCATTCCTGAGGCTGACGATGCCATTAGCCCCAGTCAGTCTTTTTTTTTTTTTTTTTTCTCTCCTCCCCCAGAACCTTCACCCGAATATCATTTTCAAACCCAGCACTTACCGAACGTGCCCCCCCCCCCCCCCCCCACCCCCGAGCTCAGATTAGTTCCAGGTTTGAGACGTGTGTTTAAATTGCTTGCGTTCCCTCGCTACCGCATATCGTCGATCTGCTCAGGAATATCAGAGGCGCCGGTTAATTTCGGGCAGATGAAAAAGGACTTTCGGCCTTGGGGGAGGGCACTTTTTTTTTTTTTTTTGTTCAAAGCCTTCCTTCCATTGTCGTCGTACATTTACCACGGTGGCGTAGGCAGGGAAGGGTGCGACACCAGGGACCCCCACTGCCTGTACGCCAGTGAAAGAAAGGGCCAGAAAACCTTCCTAAATGTATTAGTTTCACTCCCCCCCCTAACGCCCCCCTATTGCCTTCAAAACCTCCGTAGACTTAAAAGGCCAGATCTGGAGAAGTTCTGTACATCATTTCATTACTTAATTAATAAATGAATGCGAGCCAGTCTGTAATATCAGCAATGCGTTTCCTTCTCGGGGGGAGAAAGCCCCTTTGAATGAGCGGAGTGTGTGGAGATACAGGCAGGTTAAGTAGATGGTAGGAATGTAGCGTAGCGGGGGCCGTTTCACTGGGCCGAGCCATTTAAAGGCTAATCAGCATAAGCAGATAGCGCTATCTGCCGCTGCCATTGTCTTGACCCTGAGCTTCTCCCAGCTGAGCAGAATCCTTATCAAGCCGTTACAGAGCCCGCTTCCCGCCTCCCCCAGCAGGAGGTGGGCCGAGCCGGCCAGGGGATTCGGGGTGGAGGTCACCGGAGGGTCTCTTCTTACTGAACTGCTGCAAGGAGTCTGAAGGTCAGGCTGTAACCCCCCCCCCCCCCCCGCACCCAAACAGGTGCAGCACCCCTCAGTTTAAGCGGCACCCGCTCCGCATCATGCCCTCGTAAATGAAGGTGCTCCTTAGCCGTTCTCTGGTCATCGGCTCCGGGTCCCAGAGGCCACGCTGAATCCTGGCTGCCGTTCGGGCCCGTGGAGATGGGTTATGGGTCTGTGGTGGGGTTTATGTGCTGGATGAAAAGCTTTGTGTCCTGCCCGGTGATGAATTCAGGTTTGGTAAGACGGTATGGCTCTTTGGAGGCCGGTCTCTGGGGGGGTCATGGCCACTCAAACACAGGTGTTTGGCCCTGCAGGGGGCGCCATGGGCCTGCTGTCTCTTTGCCCTGGCCATTCTTCACACTCCCCTGTCCCTCTGAGACCTGTCCCATGTGCTCGTCCTCCCCAGGTGAAGGCAGAGCCCCCAGCAGCTCCTGTTCTGTCCCCGGTCATTCCCAGACTCACCCTGCGCGTCAGAGCTGGACAAGACAAGATGTAAGTCCCGCAAGCCTGCATGCATCTGTTGGAGTCTTTCTGTGATCTTGGTTGTTTCTCTAAGTGTCCCTCTGTGCTGCTGTCTGTGACAGTATGTTCGTGTGATTCTGTCTCTCTGTCTATGTCAGTGTTCATCTGTCTGTGAGTCTGTCTATGGTTTGGTCTGTCTCTCTATGTCAGTGTTTCTGATTCTGTCTGTTTGTTTATCTCAGTGTTTGCCTCTGTGATTCAGTCTCGCCATCTCTGTCTTTATGTCAGTGTTCATCTATCTGTCTCTCTTTCACTGTCAGTGTCTGTCTCTGTACCCTCGCTCCCCCCCCCCACTTGAGTCTCACTGGCCGCAGGTTTTGCGGTCGCATTTCACTCGGGATGCCAGCACTGCAGCAGCACGTTGACTCAGAGGTGTCGGGTGAGCGATGTCCCACACTGTGTTCCCATCTGCGTCTGAGGGCGGCCACCAGGACAATCCGGAATCCTCGGATCCCGGAGTGTTTATAAACTCGCCCCTTTGTTCTTCCCCGATACCTCAGCTTCCGCCGGCATACCGGGAAGGAAGCGACCCTGCTTGTGAAACGTCTCCATCCAGATGCTTTTTGCCCCCATCTCCTCCGCTGAGCTTTCATCAGCATGCCAGTATTATCTGTCAGGGACCAATTATGCACAGACACCTGTTCTGAGGAGCGTGTTAGGAACTTGCAGGGGTGGGGTGGGGGGGTTCAGTGGCTGTTCTTTGACACAAAAGCAGCACCACCAGGTGATTCTCAAGCTACCCAATGAGCACACGGTAAAGGTCCCTCTTGACCTCTGACCTCCACGGGTTCCGGGGTCCCATCAGGTGGTGGATTTGCTCCTTATCTCTTCTGTGCACTGAGGCAGGAATGGCCCACTGTCAGGGGAAAGTTACTGTGATAAGATGCAAAAAATACAAGAAAAAAAACCCAGCCGCTTCCAAACTGACCAGATTCTCATTCCCGCCAATCTTCCTTTTCAAACTGTATATAAGACTTTATTTTTCTGACCAAATATGTCAGCAGCATATGTCATGTTGCAGAGGGGAAATTGGTGAGTCAGAGATTCAACATTTGATGAAACTGTTTGTCCTTTCTTTAAGAACAAAGTGTTTTTGGAAAAAAAAAACCTTTGAAGACCAGAGACACTGAATTTGTTTGACTTCACATTTTCCTCCTGTCTGCCACCCCAGAGTCATCAGCAAGGTGGTCCCCACTGCTGAGGTGAAGACCCCAGTGGTAAAGACCCCAGTGGTAAAGACCCCAGTGCCAAAGACTCCTGCTGCCAAATCGGGACCTAACAGCCGGCCACGCACGCCACCCCCCGCTCCAATCCTGTCCCCGGTCCCCCCGCTACCTCCTGTGATTCTCCATCTGCCCCCCACGGCCCCACCATCCGCCTCCCCTGCCCCAGTCCTGCCTCTGCCACCCTCGTCCCTGCCGTCGGCCAGTTCCTCCAAGATGCCCGTGCGCAGCGTGATCACCGAGACCGTCAGCACCTATGTGGTAAGTCGTGGTGCCACTCTAATCCTGATTGGTTGCTGGTACATCTGCTCGAGCAGGTGCAGCTGAACCTGTCAGGATGTCCCCCATCCATGTGGTCCACAGGTGGTTCCCTGAATCCTGGTTGATAAAGGGCAAGTAGAGCAATGGATTTCCTGTAGGTTCTGAGGTGTCAAATAGCGGGTTCTTCGTTGACTCCAGTGTTTCTCACCCCTCGTTTCCCAGCGAAATTCAGACGTCACACATTAGTTTTCCTCTCTAATCCTGTGTCCCATGTGATTCTTGCTCAAAGATCCGAGACGAAAGCGGCAACCAGATCTGGATCTGCCCCGGGTGCAACAAACCGGACGACGGGAGCCCTATGATCGGGTGCGACGACTGTGACGACTGGTACCACTGGTAAGGGCTCTCGTTCCACTGATACACTTCAGAAGGTCTTCCCTCAATAGACATGATGTTCAGTTAAACCAGTTAGCCCAACTGGACAAATTTGTATTCAAGCAGTTGCTTTTGAGCAGGCAAGTAAATCAGTCTAGTTCTGTTTTAGTCTTGATGCTATATAGCAAGACTCCTTATTCTTACTGGTTTTATTATATGCCATCCTGTGTAAGAACTTGGTTTTAGTCTTCCGGTTGAAACTCTGATTCTAGGATCCAGTTCGGCAGGAGCAATTAAATAAGTTCTACCCACTTGTAAATCTGTCATGTCCCAAGCTTTCGTTTGTAAGAATAATTGGACCTTGACGGGTTTTATCTAAATGGTGATCAGAATGGAAAGACCATAGTCATTACTGAAAATTGTGCGGCGTTTTTTTTTTTTTAAAGGTTTCCATCTGGTATTCACTTGAAATAATTGACCTTTTAATGGCTGAGACATATTTTGTTAAAGCTGCCTGTTTAATGGCGATGGTGTGTTGGAGGAGTGTGAGGAGGATGAGAAGGGTCTCGACGCGATCGATTGGGTCCTGAAGCGAGTCCTGGCGGACGGTGGGCATCGGCCTTTGAAAACGGACCGACCCATCGGGAAGTGAATGCAGGGCATGCTGGGGAGGATGCACAGCGATGACTCCAGCAGGCCAGCCTGTAACAAAGCCAGAGCGTAGCCTCAGCTGTTTGGACCGAAGGAGATCTGATTACGACTGTCGCTTTCCCTCCTAATCGCGAGATGCAGAGTGTAATCTACAGCCAGTGTAGGTCATTTACACCTCGAGAGCTGGTGTAACACCCCGTTCTGCCCGAGACCCCTTAGCGGAGCAGATCTTGTTGGCTTTGTCCAAACAGGGATTTTTCATTTGACTTTTAAGCCTGTTGCTTCTGTGACGGTCAGTAAGAACCGGGGTTACTTGCGTTTAAGCCATCTCCCACAAAAAAGCAGAGGGAAACCTTCCTTAATGTATTAGTTTCTGTCTCCCCCCAAAATGACTTAATAATGGATTATAAATATACATGTTGTAGCCCAGTACTTTGAGACTTCTCATAAATCTGGAACAAGCCAACAAAATCCATTGTCCTCCACTACAGAAAATGCCTGATAATACAATACAGTCATCTTCCTTATTTCAGTATCTGTCTTTAGCTACGGTGTTGCTAACGTTAAATATCGATGAAGGGTGAAGTTTAAATATCGCTTGGCAAAATCAGCCCAGACTGATGCTAGTACCTTGATTTTTTTAAAGCCTTTTGTTAACCAATATATTCTGCATCTCTAAGTTGTTACTCTTGCTGCTATTAGTGGCAATTATATTAGTGGTGGCCTAAGGGATAGGGACGCGCGCTTTTGATTGAAAGGTTGCTGGTTCGAATCCCTGATCAGCATGGTACCACTGAGATAGATTAAGCAAGGTCCTGCCCCTACGCATTGCTCCGCAGATGCGAATAAATTGCCATGTCACATATGAGTTAAATGCATGGGACACGTTTCGCTGTGGTGTGTCAAAAATGCCAATCACTTTCACTTAACTGTTAGTACTATTATTACGGGTAATTCTGTTATTGTTGTTACTGTGCTAACGCTATTACTATTATTTTGGCATCAAAAGTAGTTACATTAATAGTAATAGCATAAGCATCAGCAGTAACAGTACTATGGCTGTTAATATTGTTATTACTACTGCAGACTTTCTTGCTTTTAATGACTACTCTTTCCCACAGAAGTTTATCTGCTGCTTCTGTGGTGTAAAAAATAGGAGTAATGATAAGTGATAACAACGGGTAACATTTGTTTTCCACCATACCTGCAACCATCACCTGAGGGATGTTTCATGTCATATATTGAGCTAGTAGTGTTTTGCTAAATGTTTTTAAACATTTGTGTTGCAAAAATGTGCAGCGTCTCACAGCTAGGGAGGGCCGTAAGGTTTAAGTCAGGGCGTGCAGCTCATGCAAGGAGCAGGCTGAGCTGTTTGGATGCTGGTGTTACAGAGGGGCAGAGAAATATTATTTTTTTTTATTCCCTAACTCGGGGTGGTCAGTCTTATCCACAAAGGGCAGGTGTGTTTGTGGGATAACCTTTAGGTCTGCTGTCCAAACCCAGGTGTGAGAACAATCAGTCCTCTAATTAGTAATCAAATTAGGGAGTTTCAGTGAAAACACTGATACCCAGTGGCCCTCTCTGGATATTCAGCAGTGAAATGAACCAAACTGTGTCCGTTGGCTTGGCAGAGACAGGACCCGAGTCTGAACTTTCTAGACGTTAAAGTTCAGGGTGACTGTCTATGAAACTCTCCTAGTCTGTCCAGTCTTCTGCATGCACCTGAGCATTGTCTCTCCTCTTCCTTCCCCTCTCTCTCTCCCCTAACTCCCCTGTCCCCCAGGCCCTGCGTCGGCGTCCTTGCTGCCCCTCCTGAGGATGTCCAGTGGTTCTGTACCAAGTGTGACAGCAAGAAGAAAGACAAAAAACACAAAAAGCGGAAGCACAAAGTGCGCTGACCGGCCACCCAGTCGCATTCTGTGTTACTGAGAAGCCACTTGCTAACCTGTTACATGATTGGATATCATGTCGCATTTTCCCACCAGTCTCCAGTTCCAGTGATCTCAAAGACTCTGAGGCAGCCACGTGCTTTCTGCAATATGCCATATAAGATGTTTCATGTACATAGGAAAAAGCTGACGTTTTGTATATAAATGTACATAGGACATCCTAATCAAATCTTTTCTTATAAGCCTGACTACTTTTGTTACTCACTTATTCATTTTTAACTGATTCTTTGTAATTATTGTACATTTTTTTAAAAAGTTTGTATTTGTTACTTTTTTCTCACAGTTATGACATTGCTTTTCTTTAGTCCTGCTTTTTGTAAAATATTTTATTTACTTGATATTATTAAAGAATTTCTCCTTTAAGTATGCATTCGGAATCCATGCAAATCCTCAGTGTTGTTAAACAAAAAAAAAAAGCTTAAAAACCTTTTATGTGCCAGAATTTCTGCTTTTAATTTGTCCAGCTTAATTTGATTATGATTAATGAATTGTCTTTTCCATGAATACATTTAGCTATATATATATTTTTTGAGTTTATAAATACTGTATGTGCTGAATTCTGCTGTCATCCACTCATAAGGTCTGTATGATATTACTTTCTATAGTCAGAATGATTAAATTAATAAAAAGAGCAACATATTTTTAAATAAAATGCTTTGAGAATATTAACTTCTCACAGGTAACGTGACAACCACTGCCAGGTTCTCCTCTCTGTTTTTTTCTTTTCCCCCTTTGGCTTTTATCGTATTATGGAAAATTAAGGAAATAAAATTGACGGTTTTGCTGTAAATTGTGCTAAGTGGAAATGTCCAAGCTCCACATCCAAAAGAAGGTGCTCCTTGCCGTTCACTGATCATCGGCTCCGGGTCCCAGACCCCACGCTGAATCCTGGCTGCCGTCGGGGCCGTTTTGGCCCGTGAAGACGTTATGGGTCAGTGGTAGAGTTTATGTGCTGGATGAAAAGCTTTGTGTCCTGCCCGGTGATGAATTCAGGTTTGGTAAGACGGTATGACTCTTTGGAAGACGGTTTCCGGGGGGGCCACAACCACGCAAAGACAGGTGTCTGGCCACATCCTAATTCGTAGTTGCAGCTGACAGGAAAGTTTGGAAAGTCAATATCATGTAACGGTAGAAAATAATAGTGAAACTTTATTGATCCCCGTGGGGAAAACCTCTTCACCTACCCCATATGTGACACACAGATACATGTACAGGTGACAGCAGGCATGGGGGTTACAGTGCAGGGTCGGCCAGTGTGCAGTGCTCCTGGAGCTGGAGGTTAGGGGCCTTACTCAGGGGCCCAACCACAGCATCATTCTGCCAGCCCGAGGGTTCAAATGAGTAACCTGCCAATCACAGGCAAGACATGCAAACATAATCACTACTCGCCACATAACGATCCAGTGACACATGATGGACAAAATTATCATCCATGTTTCCATCTGTGAATTTTATGAAGCTGGATGTGTTCTGTCACCTCCCACATCTAGGGTCTGGGGTCAGATCTTGCCCCTTTTCTGAAAGTGAGCAGTTAGGGTATTCTCCTGTCCCATCCTGTGTTTACTCTAAATCACCAGTTGTGTGTGTGTGTGTGTCCGCCCCCTGCAGTGCGCTGGCACCTACCCAGGGTGTACCCCTTCCTTATAACCTGTGCTTCCTGTAAATAGGGTCCACTATCTGCCTGTAATTCACTGCACTCTGTGTGTCCATTTCATTGGTTGTTTTAAAGCATAGCTTTCCAAAGTCCAGAAACAAATTTCATATTGAAATTCCCAACTCCCATTAATTCCTATGGAATGGAGTCATTGATTTCCTACAGTTGCTTATATAAACTTTGGGTTTCCTAGAGTGCAGATAATTCCTTGCAGCTGGGAATTCCCTGTAGACGCCCTCAGCTTTACACATAGAGAATGTTCTGTAATACCTGCTACATCCTCCTGCAGAGAGACTTCACCTTACAGGTGTCTGTTTTCTGCTGTTGTCCGTGTTCCCATGTGAAAGGACGCCTGCAAAAATAAATTTAATTGGAAAAGGGTGCGGTAAAGATTTGTCTTTACAGTCTTCAGTGAATCATGACGATCACCTGAAAAAGTAGGTTTGAAAATGGAAGTGATTCATGGATGGATTCTCCATGGCAACAACCGCTGTGCTGTGTTTTTGATTGCAGATTTCTTTCCTATGCACTGTGTTTGTTATTCTGTGTATTTCTGTGTAACGGTGTGGTTCACACTGAGAGGAATGTGTTCTGTGAAGAATAAAGTCATATCTGTTGGACTTTGAGGCTGTTATGCATCTTCTAATCCCGGCACCCTTATTAAACTGAAGGAGCGATGGATCTGTGCCATCATTTGGCAAAGACCTGTGTGCTAAGGTGCCGTAAACTTGGCACTAAACAAACATTCCAGCATGATAATGATCCGAGGAGTGTATGAAAATGCACAAAGAGGTGTACTTGAGTATAAAATTGATATTCTGTTCAGCATCATCTCCGTGCCTCTGACAAAGTTTTCAGACCTCTGGAGGGATGTTCGAAAAACAAGCTTGTAATCATAAAGGAGCCAGAGAAACCATTTAAATGATCAGAAACCTCCACCAGTGACAGTCACAGCATTATGAAACACCACAGAGAGTATCTTTTCAGGTACATCAATAGTATGTTTTGACTTGGTGTAAAATGTCGATTTTCAGCAATTGTATTGCATTATATACGTGGATAGATTTTTCACCAATTTACGGCCAAATATTTAAAAAAATATATTGTATTACATCAAAATTGCAAAGAGCATGAATCTTAGATAAGTGCAAGATAAGAAGTTAATTGCTGATGCTCTTTCATGAACTTTAGCAGGAACTACTTGTGGCCCTCGTTCTTTGTCAAGATTCCACTGAGAATGTGCAGCAGTGACTCAAACCACACTGCAGTGTCACTGCCACGCTCTGATGTTTGCCTCAATCGCCACACTGCAGTAATTTTGGACTGCCGCAAGAATGCTAACCCAAGGATGCAGAGATCACCTTCTTTTCAGTCAGCTTTCAACATGGTTGACCCTCTATCACACAGGTGTCAGACTCCAGTCCTGGAGGGGCGGAGCCCTGCACATTTTTGGGTTTCCCCTCATTTAACACACCTGATTCAACTCCTTGTGCTAATTCTAACACAGCTCTTGAGCTGAATCATTTGCAGTCGAACTAAGCAAAGCCATACAGGGCTCTGGCCCTCCAGGACTGAAGTTTGACCCCCCCCCCCTGCTCTACCATGTTATCTGTCCATCCATTTTCCAAATACTCAACCTGCTCAAGACTGAGGTACAACCTGGACACACAATGCGCGTCCATCACAGGTCGTAGGAGTAATTTAGACATTTATGTCAAGTACATGTCTTTAGACTGTGGGAGGAAACTGGAGTCCCTGAAGGTAACCAACCCAACAGGAAAGGAACAGACAAAATCTACACACCCAGATTGAGGGCATCTAACATCTTATGCATTTCATTAAACATGCCATGGACTGAGAAATAACATCAGAATAATGAACCACAGCTTGAAACGGTTTGCTCAGGTGTTGCGTTTTGTATGGCGTTCACAGACCATATCTTACTTGGTATAGTTATTATGGAGATTTGCCAACCATAGCTTTCGATTCCCTGCTGAAACCATAAAAAACAAAGTGAATAGATTCAGTAGCTCAGTGGAAGGCAAAACTAGAAGAGATAAACAAGTGAAATGAAAGACTGTCTTTGGTGGTTTGGATTTGGGTTCACACAGAAGGGTGCAATTTATCATGACATCAAACTACCTCAGAAACAACAGTTTGGCGCTTTTATCTTAAACAGTTACGACCGTAATCTTTTATCTGGTAGCTTTTTATCCGCGTTTGTTTAGTTTGAATTGCGGCAGAATAACATTCTACTTTTTCATGTACAAACACACCAGGTAGTGGCCTATTTTGAGAAAATACGTTTTATTTTTTTTTTAAAAAACGCAAATGAACAAATGTGGCAGGCATAAACAATGCTGTTGCCAAGTAGTGTTACAAAGTTGTAAAGTGTGGTTTGTTGACATATACACACCACCGACACAGCCCTTTACCTTGAAAGCTGTGTACAAATATCTTTATGTAAATTGTTTATATTGCATAAAAAATAAATTATATTCTTTCACCTAAGTATTGCTTACCATCATAAACGATATGAATGGTCTTGCATATTGTAACTATCTGTAAGTGTCTAATACTTAACGTTTTCCAATATTTAATTTTTAATTAACTTTTGCATGAGCTATTTTCCAAGGGCCCTATCTCCACCTACGGTCGCTGCAGTTTAGTCAAACGATTAGTCGAAAGGGACATCGCGTAACATTATCCAGACCTACACAAAGATGCTATGGGTAAACAAGGCATAACAAATAATACGGTAATTTAATCATGACTTACTTCGAACAGCACAAGACACCAAGACGAGTTAATGCAGCTTCACTTTCATCAATAAATGATTGATAAGGGTGGATATTTCCAGAACACAATTCACCTACAACAACAAAGAAATAATTAAAAACGTATAAGTAAGTAAATAAGAGTTTCGTAGTAAAATGTATTTTCTGCATGTGCACCAATCTTTTTCCGATTTCAGACATATTAATTAAACTGTTATCAACTCAGTTAAAAGTCTAACTTTAAGCATATAAAATATATTTGAAAGAACTGCAGAACTTGCAGTACTGGCGAATGACGCCCACTATACTGCAGATATGCCAGTCATGACCCCGGTATTTTATGTAGGCCTATTCACATCATAAAGTGTCTAATGATAGTCCGTCGTTTAACGATCCATTTCAATTGGAAATTAAAATTTGGTCAGATTATTGTAATTGGAAATGGGGCCTGGTGTGCGAGTATTCCAATCATTATTTAATAAGGAAAATTGCTAGTTATGGCATTTTGGGTTGGATTGCGTGATATCTTTGGTCACATTAACTTCGCGCTACGACAAAAGTAAACGTAAGTGAACGGCTGTACTTACATAGTTGGCCGTTCTAGGTGGGCCTAATTTAGACATGTACTGTTATTCCGTTGTATCCTTTACTCGACCACTTAAAACGTATACATAGGCCTACTTCATTTTGAAACGTATATTTCGTGCAAATTGTATTAAACCCATGATAGGGTTATGGTCGTATATGTCGTGTCATTCTAAATGAAGTGAAAATTGCCCCACCATTTGTGCCCTTGTGTCTGTGTGTGTTTTGTGGGCTAAACAATGTGCGACGCTTTCATCTGTATTGTAGAGAAACTTATCGGTCTTACGGTAAATGCGAGTAATTTACGCTACAAATTTAATACCTAAACGTACATGTTAGAAAATGACGTGCCACCTGCTGGCCGTTCAGAAAACAGCAGAAACTTCTTGCGGCTCGCGCCGTTTTGCTGTAAATGAATGTTGGTGGAAAGTTTTATCTACCTGTTTGAATTTCATTTTAGAACTTTACCCATAGACAGATACTTGTGTAAAATATAATAAAAGGAAACTGTGCATCAAATAGACTAGAAAAGACAACGTATGAACAAATCGTATCTACAGAAAAAGAACCTATATATATATATATATATATATATATATAGGAAAATACTAACGACTAACGCCTGCAATTCGCAATGATAATGATAACAGATTGAACTATATAAATAACAATTATAGACATAAAGTTCCAGCCAAGACAAACTCACTTGTGTAAAAAATGATATATTCCACAACCCAAGTAGAACACACTCAAAAAGTAGATCAAGTCAAAAAATGTATTTTGCTCTTTCTGTAACCAGCCTCTTTATCAGAACAATTAACGGCAATGTAATGAACGGATACATTAAACTCACATTGAAATCACACAGATTTCATCATACATGGCAAGCTTAGACCTTATTTTAAAGGTAGGCATATTACGACTTTACTTTGATTTGATAAAATAGCAAATTACAATATAATTATCCCATACAAGAAGTTATAATTTGACAACTTAAAAGAAATATGCTGTTGTTTTTTTTCTGGCAGCTACGAAGAGATGCTGTGCAGAGTATTAATTGTCCGGGCACAACAAGAGGACGTATCTAACTTCATATGAAAACACGCATATCTTGATTTCATTTTAAACGCAAAACGTTGCAGAATGAATTATGATTATAGTTAACCTGAGAGTTGTATTTGTTGTATTAAAATTGCTTTCCCTATTAAATATATTTTTACAGTTCAGACTGTGATTAATGCCGAATATATTTATAGATTTTCCCTCTTAATTGTATTCTTATTCAATACGTGCTGAGTAATTGTTTTGGCATGTAATGATTTAAATACCATTTAAAATGTTTATACAGTAAACAATAGTCTGTGGTTTGTGGGTATAAAAAGTCTCTTGACGCCATGTAAAACTTCAAGAATATCAGGGATTAGTTTGATAATAACACTTGCACAAGACGTTGGTTTAATGCAGTCAGTCTGATAGGCATGTGTCCAAGTGCGAGATGTTCCAGAAAGATATGATTTAAAGAATTTGAGATTTGATCAGTTTTGACAAAGTGCATCATTCCACCAGTTACTGCTCGTCTTTGTATGTGAAACACAACGCATTGTGAACCAGACTGATTCCTTCGCCTATATGCTTGCAACAGCCTTGACCTTCGTTGGTGACATTATTTTGCAGTAATCGTTGCAAATTATATTTCATTCTAGTTATGACATTTTCGTGGTAAAGATCAAATTGGGTTGTTTTAACTTAAGACATCTGAGTTTCCTGTTATGTGCAATTACGGTAAAGTAAGCCGCGTAAAGAGTAACCCGAGAAGGGGAAAAGTGAAGGATGAACACTCTCAACCGGTGCAACAGCCAGGCGTTAAAGTGACTTCGTGCCCCAGTCTGCCGACTCCTAATGCAAAGTAATATAAGCAAATAGATCAAACTGATCCAGAGTCAGATTAAAGTGTCACAATATAGTCGCAATTTGTGACGCTAGATCGCTTACCCCTGGGACAACTCTTGATCATACAATTAAATAATGTCAATTAATTTTGCGAGGTTACCCCCTAGGGTTCACAATTAGGTAAATTCTCTCTTGATGGACATTCAGTGTTGTTATAGACCATTTCATGCTATGACTACTCCAAGCGTCGTAGATTGTAGGCCCGTTGTAGGGGCATCGTATCGCAGGAAAATAAAAATGGAATATGCCTGCATGGTTAGTTTGCAGATTCTGTACAGTGTTTTCATGTAAAGTGGAAGCTTTTTTGTCATATTCAGGGGAAGTAGGTAGAGCCATTATGCATCTGCACAAGGCCGGACCGTGGCCATAGTGGGTGTCTTGATCATACTCAGGCAGTTTATCTCTTCCCCCCCCCCCCCACCCCAAAGCCGTCAGTGGATTTTTTTTTTTTTTGAAAATAAAAGAAATGGATAAAAAGTGCCGTCACATATATGTGCTATTTCGGGGATAACTTTGTGACGACCTCTGTTGCAAATGGGCTACGGGCGCGAAATGACGGCCTCTGAGCAGACATGGAAATGGCTTAACGCTATCGCCGTCTCCGTGGAAACCATCAGAGTCCCCATCTCGCGGAGGGAAATGAGTTATGAAAAGGCTGGAGTGAAGCAGGGATTAAAACATGATCCCGCGGACGGCGTGTCAATCAAAACCAACTCCTAAATCTTGCTGTTTTTTTCCTGACAAAATTGTATTTGAAAACACAGCACATATTAAAAGTCTAACTGGTCGGCAGGTACCACTGTCGTAGGTAATTTTATATTCAAATCTGTTCTTTATCTCTAATAAGGGCAGCTAAAATTATAGGGGTCGGCGTTTTAAATGCTGTGAATGGTTTATAACACTACTGTTAATATTTGTTTGCATTTGTAGGCCTATATGTAATACCACGTTTGTCTCAGTCATATTATAATAATGCAATTTTGCAATAATACACGAAAAGGGAAACAAGCGCGAATTTTGATGTTCAGTGGCGGTTGAATGAATACGTGTGCAAGTCAAATCAAATGTTCTTATAACACCACAAACTACTGCTTTGGGTAATACAAATCTCCACCTCCAGACTAAAATAACAAGTAATTATAACAGAGATGTAAAAACAATGCGTTGAAAAAACACTGTCAATTTTAATTTCGAACATCATATGGGTAAATCAAACACACGTAGATGTAGATTACGTAAGCTCAACCGTAATAGATGCTAAATAAATCATAACTGACATAATTAGCGTATATTATAAGAGGCGAACGCGTGAACCGTGCGAGACTCGGTTCATATTTGTTGATCTATACTGAATCAATCATCTGAAGTCTCTGACTGGTCAGTGGATCTGAAGGAAGAAAGATGCGTAAAAAAACTTGACCAAATTGGCTTGACCTCTGTGCTATTTGATATTTGCCTCTTTGACACTCATTTAGAGGAGAAGGCGGACAAGTTAGGCTTGAAATGGAAGCCCCGTGTGGGGGGATACGGCGAACATGATAGCCGCAGCCTTGCATTCTCCAAAGGCTCTCTGGACATTTTAGCCTAACTCGGTCGTCCTTGGAGCGCCAGAACGTCGCCAAGCGGGGTGTAAACGTTAAATGTTACCTATTTGTTCTAAAGGCTATAATGAAAATGGTCCGTCTTTTTATAATTACTTTTCCACTTAGTCTTCCTAGATTCTTGAAAATTGCCAGCCGTTAGGTTTTCTTTAAGACCATAATTAGAATACTTTGATGAATTCCGAAATACATAAAGATTTGAGAAGAAGAAAAAAATGTAATGTTTGAGCAGAAGACAAAGAACCCACTCACACAGAGCAACACTGATATCATGATACTTATCGTACAGAAAATAAACATAACTCAAACGGGCAGAGGAAACCATATAGGCTATTGTTTGGGTGATTTTGATGTTCGTTTGATCCGTATCAACCTTATTTTATCGGCGCCCAGTGTCGGCTGCCTTATGAATATGTGGTTGGATCGATGTGGGAGGTCGAGTGGACGGAAATGAAATATTTCACTGGAGGTTAAATGCTCGCTCTTTTGATTCGCACCTCATTGCAGATTAAAGAAAATTTATTTAAAAAAAAAACAGCGAGGTTTTGCAGACTCAGTTTTATACAGCCCCTCTGCAAGTTAGTTTGTAGATTATCCACATGAACTCTCAATCCGTACATTTGCCGTTTAAAAAAACAAAACATTACGTTAAAGAGCATCTCATATTAATATCACAGTAATTACATTTAGCCGAACTTCAGTTTACTTTAACTTTAAGTAACCTAAAATAAGGATGCCCAGCTTAACGTAAATATGCCAGTGAGATGCAGAGCGGCTCCCGCGCCGTACAGTTTGAGGTGTTGGGTTTGTTTTAAGTGGCAGAGGGTTTGAATTAAAACAGATAACATCTGAGCGGCGTTGCCAGGACATTGGAAAATGACGGAGACCAAGATGCATTTACCGAGCAGGGTAAATAAGAGACACGTAATGAGAAAATGAAAGAAAAGGCAGAACACTGCACACCAGCTAATTAACTGCAGGGAAAAGGAATATGCAGGGAATACGCGGGGAAACGCGTCATACACAACTAACGGTCAGTTTAATAGTAATTTCACAAATCGCGGACTTCTAGTGTTTTTTACATATACGGGTGATGATGATGATGATGATGATGATGATGATGATGATGATGATTGTTTTTGTTGATGGTGATGTTTTAGATATCGTATTATCTATTGAATGGTAACCCTGCCATCTTTTATTCATCATACAAGCACCTGTGTAATTGTGCCTTCATTCCACATATTTATGTTGTAAAGCCGGTTGGTGGAAGCAGGTACACAGAATAAGCATTTTTGAAAAGATTCTTCACGACGAAAAAATTTAGCATTTTAGGCCTGCTTAATAAGTAGCGTATTACATCAGTGTCATAATAGCAGCACTGGGCTACGTCATGCAAGGGTCATCCTAAGTCACAATGTTTTAGCATTCCTAAGGAAGCCACTAGTGCAATTACAGTTTATGTCCTCAAAACTACAATATTTATACACGCTAAACAACATGCTCCGGTTTTTCTTTGTGATTAATGATATTTTCCAAAAGAGTAACCATTAGAAAATTAAAAATCTTGGAGGTTTTCATCATCGGGAGGGGGTGGGAAATGCAGACAGCGGGGTTCAAAATAAATTGGCTTCATCGGATCTTTTTAGATGCAAATATTTTGTTATCTCCGTTTTACTGTTCTGTTTCCCTGTTTATTATTAATTATCTCTTCTTGGTGGAAAATAAATCATTCGAAATTAGGATCTCACGGCTTCCAACACAGGCAGCGAAGCCAGGTCAATCTTGTTAATTTCGGGTTGAAACTGACGCCGTAATTATAGTGCGGCATGATGATGGGACACTAAAAGGCAAGATTACACCTATCTTGCGTGCTTATTTGTCCATCCATCCATCCATCCATTGATTTATGTTTGTTTGTTTATTTATTTATGTATCTATCAGATAACCCATATATTTTACCTGTTAAAATCGTAAAGATATTTGCCCGCTCTAGGATAAAAAAAACAGCTTCTCTCACAAAATTGGCCATCACTTTCTACCATCAGATTCATTGTGATGTATTAGATGCAATAAATTATCCCATGTAACAAAACATCGTGAGCTGAAAGGCTGATAATCTGGCGCGCGGAGATAAGGACTCATTATTCCAAATCATTATGAATCCAACGTTGGCTGTGACTTCTTTCTTAATCAGCTTCTGTGATCCTGGATATGTGAACGGAGGAGATAAGCGAAGAGTCATTTATAATTCTCCCCACCTCGGCCTAATATTTTAAAATCGAGTGAGAGGAAGAGAAAAGCAGCAAAAACACAGAGGTGCGGCGCGCGCATACGGCACGGCATCAGAATAACAAACGAGGTAAACAAACAAACAAATAAATAAATAGACTGGATTACGTTAGTCATGGAAGATTTAATTACCTTTTTATGACTTGTTAGGGTGTGATGCGGCCGTCTGTCCTGCGTCTGAACACATGCAGAAGAACCTCTCTAAAATCATCTGAATGTGAAAAATGTCTTAAATGAAGACATTTCGTTTTAACTCATCATCGACTGAACTGTTGAAGGAAAATGGTGTAATTGTTCGTAAATGAGCGAGATGATAAAGATAGGAGGATATAACCAGTTTCATGTGAGTCTTTTGGGGTCAGTAATGATCACAATGAAAAAAACATCGATTAATCTGGATAACTTCGGTGCATGTCAATTCATTATATTTGCAGAGCAGAAATAAAATCGAACATAAATATATGAAAGCATGCGGAAGTTTTCTTCTAATTCGTCTGGATGACAGCATTTTCTGATATTTTTCCTTTTTGATAAGAAAAACAGCCGATCGATTATCTAAATGATTCTATCAGAGGATTAGATTCCACGTGATAAATGTAACGAAAGGTACAGATATAAAAACGAGGTAGTCACCACTAGGTGACATAAACTGAATGTGTGCACTTGGCGGCTGTAGAGGTACACTCTCAAGCTGGGGCTCACGTCAATTCCGACTGTAACCAGGATCTTTAGTAGACAATGCGCATTAGTAAAGACATGTCTTCTGCTGGACGAAGTGTCTCTTTCTCAAAAACTTTTCAACCAAAACAACATGATAGTTTACGGTCATATATGAATTTTCCTTTCCAATGAAACACTCCACTGTTAAGATTAATATTACGCGTAGATTACCGCTGTATTACAACGTAGTCTGACTGAAAACGAACGATACATTTATATACAATTTATATGAAAATGCATTTAAAAGCTGTCGCATTTAATCATATTATCAAAAAAAAAAATAATTAAACGAATTAATTTAGAGACCTTACCCTTGCCCATGTTTTTGTAGCACTGATAATATGTCAAAATCAGCTGTGGAATTTACAACGATTTGGTTGAAACGATTTGACCTTTATGTTTCATTATATCGAAAGCATCAATATGCGTATCACGGATGCGCATTAATAACACCTTTATATAAAAATGACGAATGTAATTATTTTTTAATAAGCAGTTTATTTACGTCTAAGGCAGATTATTAAATCATTATCATAAGGATGTGGTGTCGACTAATTCTATTAAAAATCTGAAATACTAATTCTATAACGAATGCTGTTGCCCTAGAAGCATAGAATTTTTTTTTCAAATATCTGTTGGCTCGTTGTATGTGTTTATATATGTCTGTTTTCATCAGTCATCTTTACGTTATCGCGTTAATTGAATTTTCTTTTCAAAGACAGCTATATGATCAGTGTTATTTTGATCCTCAACAACGACACTCCACAGATTACCGTCAACAATGGAAAATGCGATATTTTTTACTGAGGGATGAAGGATGTATATCATTGCGGTCGTTTTCGCTCTGATATCAAGTCACGTAAAAATACATGAGATGGTTATGGAGACCAACGTTTTGTCATTGTATACACTGATACCGTTAAAAACATTATCCCATGTGTGGATATTTTCCTTCGTTATCTTCTCCTCAGTAATGTATTATTCTTATTATTAGTAGTAGTATTTAATGTGAACATTTCGGTTTCTGATTCGTTAATTAACCGATTGGCATTGTCATCTATATAGCTGTGGTATATTCTGATAGGTAACAGGTACCTTAACCATACAAGGGTTACCAGTCTGCATTATCCATACAAAAAAACTCAGTCGTTACAATATAGCTTATATTTGATTACTAAGCTGCTCCTGCTATATTTATACTGGATCCAAACGGATACAGAATTAGCTGCACCTCCTCCATTTACAACAGTGCTTCATTCTTTGACCTCGATTTGTTTAATGCATCATAGCGGCCTGGTCTTGTTTGATACAGCTTGGTTAATGTGTTTTTTCCTCGTCGCCCCACACCGACCCGGAAGAGCTCTGATCAAATGTACAGTAAGTACGGTAAGTGACTGCGTTGGCTGCTCTGAGTGCGCGTCTCCGAGCTGGCGGAGGAGTGCGCGCCTCTAGGTTTTCCCCTCGCCTCTCTTGCTCCAAATGCCGCCAGTGGTTCATCGTGTGTCACTTCTGTCGGAGATCAGAAAAACCACTATCCACGCTTAATTCCACAGGTCAGTAAATATATATAAATATATTTTTTTGTCTGAACTCTGTCAGCGTATACTTTCATAAAGTATAGCTCTAATGATATAGGAGTCTTGAGCACGTCTCTTTTATTGCCGACTTCAAATTTTCATTTATTGATTAATCAGCGTATTTTCACTAAATATATATCATGCAATAATAAAAATCGAACACATACACAATCAAAATAACGCGGTGCGTTCGTTTTGTTAACCTCGCTAAAGAGATATGCAGTTACTATGTACTCAATTCATGTGTGTATGATTTTAATATCTGTCTCGCATTCAGTCAGAAACTATATTAAATATTCACCCGATTGCTTAATGCTAAATTCGAAACGTTTCATAAATAATTGTGGCGTTTTGTGTATGCAAAAAAGCTATGTAGATCGATTAAAGTACCAATCTTACTTATTTTACGCCTCGTTTATAGCTGGTCTCCTTTCTGCAGATTCCTTTAAAAAACGCTATTGGATATAATGGCGCAGACTTATAACCGCGGTTTAAGAGTAATTTACCTACTTCACTTTCCCAGAAATAGCGAATATCAAGGTTATTAATGATCTATTACCACCCCGGCTGGTGGTAGGCTGAGTCGTATAACCCGTGAAATTGATCAGATTACCCCGCAATGGGTCATAAAAAGGAGCTGGGTTTGCTGAAGCTGCATTTCCCGTTTGAAAATGCCAGTGTCGTCTATTTGAGTAGATTTTAAGGGGCTCTCGCGTAAGGGGGAGGATACGAAATTAAAGACATCAAAAAAAGCTCTAATGTGAGGAATGGGGTTTGTTTGCATGCGGAGAAAACAGAAGGGATGAAATCGCACGGCGTATTATTGATTTATCCCGAATGTATTTTCGGACAGCTGTGTCTCTAGATAGCAATGCCATGGTGTGAATGGATAGTTAATTAATCAGCGGATGTAATGCTTTCAAATAAGTATGAAATCTCCACGCTATCTTCAAATAATGACACGTCAGAAATATAAATAACGGATCATTTCAGTATGAACGGTATGACACATTGTCTTAATTGCGTACTTACTCGTTATTGACAGAATGTTACTGCTCCTGTGATTTGCTCTGGAAAAAAAACCTTATTTGTTACAAACTGTCGTACGTATCTTTTGATTTTACCGACAAAATACCAATGCAGTTGCGCGTGAATGTTGATTCTCATTTTAATAATACTCTTTCAATTTTTTTCGTATAATTCCAGCAACGGAAACCTAACCTAAGATGTTGGCCTACTTGATAATGTCGAAGCAAGGACGCTCAATAGGCATCGCTTTCTTTTGGTGGACAAGTGCTAATGTACCTGGTCTGCTGTTTAACGTGGGTCTGAAACCGCAACCTAATAGTGCATAGGAAGGCAGAGGCATGTTTACGTTTTTTATTGATCATTCTAAGAAGAACGCCTCACACAGAGTTTCAGGCGCATTCACGCCTCCTCCAAAGTTCTAAGAATTAGTCTCGTTTAGAATTGGCGATCTTTTGTGAGAAGAGCATAACTTATTGTTCTTGAAAATTTAGGCAACAAAGCAGCATCCATTACTCAGAAAATACCTTGCTTTCATGTTATAACGGTTTTAAATCATAATACCGAGAATCATTCTTCTGTGTACCCTTAGATCAACCCATATAATTAATTATTATAACCCATATAGTTAATTATTTCTTCTGTAAATCTTTGTCTTTTAAAATATACATTTTGTCGATATCTGTATATAGCGAAACACGGTATAAAATGAAATTGTAGGAAGCTACATAGATTTATTAGAAGAGTACGCCGTTTTTGCGTTATACACTATAGTAAGTCGTACATGACCGCGTATGGAGTGTTATGACCCATGCAATTCTTTCTGGTGTCTTTAATTCTGTTTACACATCACGAAAAACTTGCAACAAGGAATCGTTCAGGTTTGACATTTTTGCCTATATGTACATAATAACTAGTTTCGTATATATTCACAAAACTATATCTTTATTCTAATAGAGGTTTACGTTGTTAGTATAATTCCGACAAAATTAAATAAAAAATAAATACTGTTTCATGCTCAAATTTATAGCAAGCACATATCGTCTGACCCAGATAGCCCCCCCCCTCCGCATTCATATCACACGTTGTCTCTCTATTAAGATAATAATCGTGCTTTTTAAGCGATGGCAGTGAAGCTGCTGCGCCGAGTTTGGAACTTGGCTTTGGGCCGTGTCCGGCGTTTAACCCCGGGAAGACGCCCCGCGGCTGTTTTTACAGCTTTACCTGAGACATTACATCTAAACTGCAAAATCAAAACCCATCGTATGTCACTTAATCCGTACACCGTTAACGTAATTAGATGGTTTTAACCGGCTGCTTCCATTCGTCTGCCATAATGTAGCGCTGAACTTCGTGACACTAATAATAATAATAATAATAATAATAATAATAATAATAATAGTGCAGTACGCTCTTTACGTATTAAAGGAAAACAACAGAGAAAGAATACAACAATTGTAATTGCAAATGCAAATGAAACTTCCGCATAAAATAATGCATTAATCAATGTAAAAATTATATTTAAAAAATATGTTATGTTAATAAGTAAATGCATAAAACTCAAAATTGTTTATACACACACCCAAAAGTTCTGAATTATGGGAGAATGTATCAAATTGTGAAGAGCCACACCGATGACGAAATAAACGCGGACAATTACACGTTATCAACAACACATCTACACACTGGTAATAAAATAAACCATGTGTCTCCGATTCGCACCCGCAGTGAAATGTTTCCTGATTTTAATCAGGCTTCTCCCCTAGTCATTCAAAAATGATGTCTCTTCGTTCACCTATAGGCCGACCGAGCGAGTGTTGTACCAACGTTTATGAGTCAGATAAACGAACGGACTTATTCTGGAGTGCAACGTTCCTTGCCTACGCTGTCGAAACCTCACCATTTATTTATTTATATTATTTTGGCCATTCTTTTATGTCACCAGCTAGAAGGCATTGATTCCCGTGTACCACTGATATGGCATCTTATTTGAAAATGCGATGTGTCTAGTTTTAGTACGCTTGCAATTTGCACTTACAATACAACGTCTTGCGGCTACCATCCATTTTCGTCTATTGTTGTGGGAATAGGAAGGATTATAAATGAGAACGTTTAAGGTAGACCTGGTTTTATGCCGAAAAATAAACTCACGCTCCACTATACTGACGTTGCGACTTGGGAATCGGGACGTTGGAACAGGTTACATGTTGTAAGCTGCAAGACACTTGTCCCAAAAAATAAAACATAATCATGCAGGCTTTTACATTTACCGTCATATGTTGCCTCAGAGCACCTTTAATGCATATTTGCGGGATAATAGGACACAATACTTTCAAGAGGATAATTACAGGAGTCCGCTGACAGCCCGACAATGACTACGAAATTGTTCAGTACGAGCAGGTACAACTGTTTCTATTCAAGTTCAATCTCAGGTTCACTGCTGTCTGGGCATTTTGGCGAGAAAGCAGAAAACATAACGTTAAAGTCACTTAGTACAGAATAAATTACCATGGTATATGCATTCTCGCGCAAATTTATTTGGTAGATAAACTGAATCTATACACGACGCACGGAATGCCAGAGTACATCTGTCTTCCTCTATCACCAAGCACATTTCATATTTTCAATTCATAGAATACATTGTCCAGTATCTAAAATAATTGGCTAATTACGCGGGTTAAAAATATCTGTTAAATATTAAATTCATTCTTATTCAGTGTCTCTCTGGATACAGTGAATGCGAAATGGATAGATCTTGTTGACTGATGTTGTTCCAAGTCTTAGTTTCTAGACGGGTTTAGTTGCGAGTTTCGTTTTAAATATTTAGCTTCTCTTTTTAACGTTAATTAGTTCAATGCATTTCAGCGTTGTATAATGCTGTTCATGCTGTTTAAGTTATCTGCAAGTTGTTATATTTTACTTGTCCACGTGCATTCTCAGAGTTGCCGGGGAGATGCACAGCAGAATTTAGGAATATAGACTACATTAGTATATATTAGTTTTTGAAGTACATTATTGCTGACTGTTGTGGCAGGATAGACAGTATCGTCTTCAGCAATCGCTTCTTTTGATGCTTTTCACTGATAACGATTCCATTGCGTAACGACCGTAAAGGCCATCTAACGCAAAAGTGTCTTAAAAAAAACTTCCAGTTCAACCCGCCCCCCACCCCACCCCGCGCCACTACACACGCATACACACACCGCACACGTACACAAACACACACACGCACACACACACATCCTCCCCCAACGGCGCTCAACAGAATTTCATTTCCTGGCTGTTTACTCTACAGTCCTGACGTCACGTCCAGTGGCGTCGCCGAGGCTGGCTATTTCACTGCATTGCATAGCATCAAAAGAGCAGCCTCCTTATTCCCTAAATTGCGCACTGTCAATCTGGGAGCACAGGCCAGCCAAACTAAGAATTAGACACCAAATACCGCCCCATGGGGGAGACCCCTCTATTACTGAGCAATCAAGTGGATTAAAACAAAACTGGAAAGAAATAGGCCTACCTGACGTGGATGTATAACTTTATAATCCATCCCCGCGTAAGAATTGAGCGTTTGAATAAAAGCAGCGAAGGTCATGCGGTGATGCACATGGCTGATAGATTCGTTGTACATTTAATTTATATATGTCAGTCTCTCCATGCATGAACGGAAAAATTACAGCTGATCTTTTTCAGACGAAAACGCGTGCCGGTATTTTCTCAATGTTGAGAAATCGCACAGATTTTTTCATCCGCCGAATAAAGCGAATTGGGTAAATTGGGCGAATCTAAAGGGCCAATTCTACCCATTTAGAATAAAAAAGGCTGTCACCGCGAGAGGACGCGCTGTCACAATTTTAAGAAAATAGACATGTTATGACCTGCCATGACTCCTGCGATTAAGCAACAGGCTCCGCACCTCCTTGACAAGGATGCATTTGAAATGCTGCCGTAGTGCCGATAGGACGAGCTCATTCAAGAGCTTTTTACTTCCAATAAACAATTTTTATTGTATCAGGCTTCCGAACCAAGACGAGAGCACTCTGAAAGCTGAGGTTTCGAAACTCTCTGATAAGAAGACTGAATTATAAATAAAGCGCCTAACAAATGGACGCGCGGTAAATAAGACAAATAGCAGATTCCCTGTTTTTAAATCATATATTGAAATATGTTTAAGAACACAGGTTTTAAGAAATGCATCAACACTTTAAACCGGCGATCCATAGAGTAGCTAATCGAATAAATGATTTATACACTTTTCACTTTCGGAATCGGATATATATAGCCATCTTCTGAGGGGGCGCCGGCGGTGAAGCCTGCCGGGGTCACTGTATGGGCTTCGACAGGTACTTGCGTATATTTACTGCAACGACATAAATGCGTTAGACAGAACAGTTCTTGGTCATCTTCCCCAAACCAGCCTTAGTCAATTACGCCCCTCCCCATTTCGATGACACCGGCAGAACCTCCTTAAGTTGCGTCGCGCCACAGCTGTCTGCGAGCATTGAGCTGCCTGGCGCCATCCTCAAAGAATGCCTTCACTGTAAAAAAAACAGAACGAGAGAGAGAAAGCGACACAGAGAGGGGAGAATTCAGAGTGAGAGAGAGGAGAGAGAGAGAGAGAGAGAGAGAGAGAGGGAGGGAGAGGGAGGGGGGAAATGAGAGGAAAGACTTGCTGCTACGCACAAACAGAGAGATTTGATCTGTGAGTTTAACTTCTGTCCTGGTCAGTGTGCAGTAAACCCATCTTCAGCGAACGTTGCTTCTAAAACACTCTGCAGCGGCTTGTTGCTTCCACAGAACAGCATAAAAAGTTTGGGAGAAAAGTTAAGGACATCAATGTGGAACTGGACGCGACCCGTGGAGCTATCTCTAACGGCAAATTAGTACAGCCAAACATTTTTAAATGTATGTAGATTTTGATTTTTTTTTCTTTCCAAACTGAAATGGAATATACATGGTGAACATGCTGATTTATTTAACGATTACTACAATTAATGTTGACAATTTATAACAGTAATCCTGTCGAATAGAGTAAGCACTAATAACTGGACGAATTTTTAAACAGTTTTACATTGTTCTGTTTTTTTTGTTGTTGCAGGTGATCAAACGCATTCTTCTGAATTAAGAAGCAACTTGTGGATTTAACATCGCAAGACTTTTGACAGACTTTTTCTATTGCGCTTTATTGCACCGATTCCTTTTTTGTGTGTATGAACGGTTGCTACCGGCAATGGAAGTAAGTGCGGATCAGCCCCGGTGGATGAGTCACCCCCACCCAGCGGTACTGAACGGCCAGCATCCTGACTCGCACCACCCGGGCATCGGTCACTCGTACATGGACCCCTCTCAGTATCCTATCACTGAGGATGTGGATGTACTCTTTAATATCGATGGACAGGGTAATCACGTCTCTCCTTATTACGGAAACTCCGTCAGAGCCGTTCAGAGATATCCTCCCCCGACTCACAGTAAGTCATGCTTTAGATTGTGCAGTTTGTGCACCTAGTAATTATATGTATGTTATGTTTTAATTTAAGTGAAAGCGACGCAGGGGAACAAACGCGTTTAATGCTATTCCTACTTTAGAGGTTCGCTAATATTTACAACCGCTGACAAAAATGCACGACGTAAACGTCAGCAGGTAAGAGGAGTGTAAGACGCACACTCCAGTTTTGAAACCTTACCATTCTCGATTAGCTGTGGGTTACTCTTTATGGTTTAACAAAGGTTTCATAACTTTCCAGTGATTCGTATTTTTCCGTCAACCATTAACAATTTTACGTTCATATGAAATTTGGCTAAATGTGACAAAAATAACTATTAAAATATTTGTAACAGAGAGGTGCTTGTAGAGGCATTTTCAGGCATTAATGTTTTGTTTTAACCCAGATGTTTTAAACATGAAATAATTATTAAATTGATTATTATTAACCAAGGAAAGTAGTTACGGACAATGTCTAGTTACGTTTGGTAGATTTAAGTATAGTATCAATTGCAAATTGGCTTTGTACAATTAGCACAAAACGCAGACATTGGGGGGAGAAAATGACATTACGGAAGAGCTATTGTATGAATTTATTGAAATGACTTCCTGTATGGAATCGTGACCTTGTTTCTTTTGCTAAACCTTCTTTAAGACATTAGATTTTAGTGTGCGGGGGCTCGAACACCGCGCCGCTATACTCATTTAAAGTGGTTTCGATCTAAGCAGTTTATGTGTAAATAGGGCAAAGTCCGCTGAAACTACGCAGATGCGTCGCGTTAATAATCGGATGACGTAGTTTTTTGAAATCATTTATCGATATTTTGGATGAACCTTTTCATTGCATTGCAGACCATTTGCAAAAACGCGAAAAGAGATTAAATAAAAAAAAAACTGTACTCTGCAAAATGAGAAAGCAGTTTCGATTCGTGTGTTAGTTGACATATCGAAGAATTTTTTAACCATTTGTGAAATTATTTTATAGCTGAGATTCCTGCAAATAAAAAAGTTATTCCGGGTGCACGATTAATAACTATATGGATATTAGCACCTCAAAATAAACTGTAAAAAATTAATTGTCCAACCATTAATTTCTATACGGTGTAGAAATTTTAATTGTTTACATGCAAACTGTTAAACAGCCAAGATTAATTAAGTACTGTGCTGATATATGCTGTAGTTATCTGGCATGTGGATGAAGGCTGGTTTTAAAACGTCGGCAGTTACTATTCAGAATACGTTGTGAAAATCGCGGTTACAGACGCAGGTCCGTTACCGTTAGCCTGACAATTCGTTTTCTTCGTTTACAGGTAGTCAGGTTTGTCGTCCACCCCTCCTCCACAGTTCACTGTCCTGGCTGGAGAGCAGCAAAGCCCTGAGCTCTCATCCCAGCACATCGCCCTGGAACTTGAGCCCATTTCCTAAGACCTCGCTGCACCACGGCTCCCCGGGAGCCCTGTCGGTATACCCACCGGCCTCGTCGTCCTCGCTGTCGGCCGGCCACTCAAGCCCACACCTCTTCACCTTCCCCCCGACCCCTCCCAAAGATGTCTCACCGGATCCAGGTATCGCGACCCCTGGCTCGGGCAACGCCAGTCGGCAAGACGAAAAAGAGTGCATAAAGTACCAGGTGTCCCTGGCGGAAAGCATGAAACTGGAGTCGGCCCACAGTCGGAGCATGGCTTCCATCGGAGCGGGGGCGTCCTCTGCCCATCACCCCATTGCCACTTACCCGTCCTATGTTCCTGAATATGGCCCCGGGCTCTTCCCACCAAGTAGCCTGATAGGTGGGTCACCTTCTAGTTATGGTTCCAAAACAAGACCAAAAACAAGGTCCTGTTCAGGTAGGTAGTGTCTTATTTACAATTTCATATACTTTTCCCACGCAGAAACGTGTATTTTTCATACCTGGCTAAGATTTTAAATTGTAATGAATTTCAAGGATCTTTTGCGTATTCTTCGTTAGGGATATTACACACGTAGGCCAAGTCCATAAAGGATTTCAATATAAAATCGTAATGAAAAAAAAAGCTACTACAGTACTGAAAGGTACGGTTTGTCCTGTAATATATTTACCTGTGTAAATGTGACAACAAACAGTAAAAAAATATACAGTACCAGTAATAATTCTGCTGCTATTATTGCCAAAACAACTACTTTAGCCATGTTATTATTATTAACATTATTATTATTAATAGTAGTACTAGCAGCGGCAGCGGAATTGATAGTAATAATATGAATTATTACAATTAACATGGCTCATTGTTAATTTTTGGTCTTATTAATTTATATCAAACCAATTTATTGCATTTAAACGAGCAATTAAAAGCTTATGACTGAATAATCGTCATTTGCAGGCTGTGACTCAAAAATTTCTGTTTTAAATTACGTAGTATTTTCGTCGTTAAATCCAAATAACGAATTTTTAGACAGTGAAAATTTTGAAGGTTTCGTTTTACTCGCTTTCCCACAGTGCCGTTTTGCTGGGACTCCTCGTTGGTTTGTAAGCTCAGGCTAATCCAATTATTTTCAGACTGCTGCACGCCACAGTTGCATTGTTTATCCAGAGCCAGAATCTCTGACAGAGTCCGGATGTGGGGTTATATTCACCGGAATTAAGAATGACCCCTAGTCATGACAGACTGGCCGTCTCTGCAGTATTTCAATACGGATAGGCCTACATGTGTTATTATGAAATATTATTTGAAAACATGTGTTTTAAATGCTATGCATTTTTTCATTTTTCTTTGAAACATATGCGCATAATTTCAATTAATTCGATTAATTTAAGAATTTTCTACCCACAAAACACAGTAGGAAAAACAAATAAACGCTTTGGGAATGAGATTTGGTCCTGTGCCTACCAGTTGCAATATTTCTTAGCATATTCCAAAAGATTGGACACAGTAGACTATATAAGCCGCGTTTCACATAGGACATATATTGGTCTGTCTGCTTCCGAGCTGCAAGCAGGATCTTTGTGTAACAAAGCAAAACAAGCCACAATTCCCGGTACATTAAAAAGCCGATTAGAAAAAGTTTGGAACCTGTGCTCGCTTAAAAACACCAAGTGATCCTTGTCTGTCACTACAGCCTGCTGTCCGCTTTGTATATCAAATAAACATCCGTAGGCTAACTTAGGGTGTCTGTAGTTATAATGACTGATAAAGGCCTTCTCAAAGTCGTTTCTTTCAGATATTTTAGTGTGAACAGCGATTGCGCTGTTTCAGTTTCAATACTGCGGTAACACGTCTAGTAAAAACACAGCTTGAAGAACTAAGTTCGGTTGACATCCATCCCATCTGCCAAAACAATATAGATGATCTCAAACTTTTAAATTATGCAAATAAGAATTAGCACAGGGTTCCTTAAACAATACTCGTTTGTTGTCATTATTCTACGGGTTCTAAATTAAACTATTAAAATCGAATGAGCACAATGCATAATATTGTTGCCCTTGTTACTTAGTGTATCTGTTGAAGGATTTTCAAAGGCAACGATCCATTGAGGGGCTACAGCCTATTAGACAAACTTCATGTTTACATTATGACTCGGTCAGATTACTATGGTCTCTATTACTTGTTTGCATGCATAAACTCTAGTACTCTTGTGAAAAGAATTTACTATTGTACTAGTATCGCATTTCTTCCCTTTCTCTTCCTGCATGTCTACTTCTTCTTTTATTAATATCGTTACTGCTGTTATTATTATTGTTGTTATTATTGCCCTTGCTGATATTATTTTTACATGTTGTTGCCCATTCGTAAGTGCACGTTTTTTCATTGATTCATAAATTAGCGCTTTCTAAATGAATGTGTTCTTTGTCTGTAATTCCAGAAGGCAGAGAGTGTGTTAACTGCGGGGCCACCTCTACCCCTCTTTGGAGGCGTGATGGCACGGGTCACTACCTTTGTAACGCCTGCGGACTGTATCACAAGATGAACGGGCAGAATCGCCCCCTCATCAAGCCCAAGAGAAGGCTGGTACGTCCTTGGCACTTAAATCAAACAATGTTTTCCTCAAATATGCAGGAAAATGTAGCAAATGTATTACTTATATCCTTAATCAAATAGTCCTGCAGTTTTCAACTTTATTCGCTACAGTTTCCTTTTACTGGTGTTTCGACAATCATTTGCAGTTTAATTTTAATTTAGCATCTTCACCAACAAAGGGATGCGTTATCAAGTCGAAGCAAAACTACTGAATCAGCTCGATAGTTTCCCATTTTACCGCATTTTTTGCAGAAAAAAGGTGAACCTTTTAGGCGGTGAAATGGTACTATATTGGCCGCCGCGTCTCCCTCTGCCCCCTTTTCTGCTCTAATGTAAAAAACCGACTTCCTAGGAAAAATCTGCCGGATACGTGAGCTGGGAAGATAAGTCGTTTGGAGCAACACCCTCGGCTTCCCCAGCCTAAACATTAAGAAGACAGGGACAAATCCGAGCATGACTGTACGGGGGCAAGCAGGAGTCACGAAACCGATGGAATAATATTACAAGAAATCATACTGCAAGATTTTTAAATAAATAACTGGTGACAGAAAGTGCAGTAATGCAAATCACCGCGAAATCAAAAGCCTGTGTACGTCACTTATAGGGCCCAAGTCCAGCTCAGAGTAGACACGACTTACGAGACGTAGTTGTACTATTTTATTTTATAACTGAAAAAAAACAAATGAGAACACACACATTTCGAGGTCATCAATACTGTAGAGACAAATACACTTGAAGTATTGTACAACTCAGGAAAAAATGGCGAACTACCGAAATCTACATGTGACGTTTTGTAATATAAATACAGAAATGTGAAAAATGATTCTAAATATCGACCATTCAAATTTATAAGGTTTATACTGTGATTTTGTTGTATTATAATACTGAATTGTAAAATAAGGCAGAAATGCCGACTTCATACCAATTCACTCTTCCCAGGTTTTCGCTAACGCAGCAATAAAATATTATTCGTGTGCATTTTTTTCATCGTGCCCAAAACAACACCCTATTTGCCTATTTTAGTAATTTTTAAGACGACGTGTGAGTGCAGTTTATTGAAGGACAAGGCATTAGCGGACCATCATAATCTTAAGTAAAATGCTTTTAGCAAAATGGTGTAAACTGTGGATGAGATTGTTTAAACATGACTGCGCTGCTGCGATACATTACGCCCAGTCCCTGATGTCCTACCCTGGAAAATGAAATCACATGTAATGGGGCATATTTAAGATGGGTCTTTTATGCAGTTTACAAATATTTATGTTTCAAATGGCATGTGCGCATGAAGTAATTTTAAAACATCAAAACAAGCCCGATTGTTGTACCTTTTTTAAAGAAAATATTTGCGGCTTTGAATTCCTAGAAAGTGCGAGGCTTACTGCCGTGAGTTGTAGGATGTATTGTTTTAACTAATGACTTAGCTTATGTAATTTTCTCCCCTTTTTGTCTTCCTTCAGTCTGCGGCTAGGAGGGCAGGTACTTCATGTGCCAACTGTCAAACGACCACGACGACGCTGTGGCGTCGAAACGCCAATGGGGACCCCGTCTGTAACGCCTGCGGGCTTTACTTCAAACTGCACAATGTAAGCCTGAAGATCCCTTAATGTCTGTCCAGCAAGATAACTGCTAACCTCCCTCATTGCGTGCCGTCTGTTTGTCTGCCTTCCCTTGACATCACTGTATTATTCGTTTAGAATTTGTTGCTATCAAAAATAAACGCAGGATATACTGATGCATTTGCGGCTTTTCTAGTTTTACGTATATGGGAAAAAACGGGTAGTTTTACAAGAGGGTAATTATGGCCTTTAGTTCCCTCCTTTGCATTTAATAGTCCATTCTCTTACCACGAAAAAGGACGCATCCTTTTTCGATTGCCCTGGTGGATAGCTCTTGGGACAGATTTTGCACTGAAGCTACAGCAGACTCAGGACTATAAACACATTGTTACTTAGCTCTGGACTATGGTGGAATTTTCCTCACATTCAGAAGATGGGCAGAATATTTTCCATACAGTTACGCCGATTGCTTGACCCTAAGTTTTCAATTCCTGGGGTCACTGCCCCCACCCACCTGTTGCCATGGTCACACAAGTGCATGGGGGGAAGTTGTATCTCCCTTTTAACACAGACTGCTTACATTAGACTTGGAAAAAGACCCAGAGTATCGATGACAGTAACATTTCCCACGTGTCACATGATGTCCCAAACTAATTAAGACTTCTGTGCACATTTTCAAAGCTTTTCATTTGGACAAACTGTGCAGATTTTTGACAGCTTCATAAAAAGCTGAATTTATTATTCTGTTGATCCTTTTTCTATAAATACCAGGTTCCCCCCACTTTATTCCTTCCTGGAGTGAATGATGGCCGTCCCAAGCATATGGTTGCAAACCAGGTTTCAAACATTAAGCGGATAGCTGGGTTTTTCAGCCCCTGGGGTCACCTTGTCCCCGGTTTACCTGACTCAGAGCTGAGGCATGTCGGTCTGACTGTGGCCCTCCTAGAGAGGAGCTGGGCCTGTGGGTCTGCTACACATCCTAGTCAGGTTACAGAAGATCCCTTAAAACCCTGAGATTTGCTGACCATGCAGCAGTACTACTAAAAGTTTAGAAATATGCAGTGTAAAAACTATTAAACATATTGCAGATGTTTCCCATTGATTAGAGAAATTAATGTTTTTGAACACCCCCATTTTTAATATATACATGCTTTTAAACAAAGATGTATTTTGACAGTTTGGCTATACATTGGATAAGCAGTATGGAAGGCTGCTGTGTGGATATGAGCATATGCATTTTTGTATCTTTTCTTTGTCTAAACTTTGCTTGTTTTCCAGTAGGGCTGTATATTGATTTTGTAGTGCCACTGATGGGTGAAATTAGGTTTTGTAACCCATGTTAGGTGGATTACTGACCACCATCAATCACTGCTCTGCTTTCACCCAGTGGGACCAAGAAAGTAACCAATGGAAAGCGAGTCAAACCAGCAGGTGACTGACAGCATATTAGAATCCCCTGAGCGTGGGTTTTGAAACTTCATCTCACTGCATGTGTGTTTTTTTCACCACTGGCTTCCATGGCTAGAGCTCAGTGACACAGTAAAAGGGCTTGGGGGTGTACGCTTTGGTCAAAGTCCAAGAGAGGGACTGGAGGGGACAGCAGACGTATAGATCCCGGTTCAAACCTGGTGATGCAAACTCCCTGACCGGAGGGTGAATAATGAGGCCAAACCTTCGGTGTGATTCGACGGCTGGCTAGTGTCCACTGTCCTTCCTCGAACTCAGACGCAAGTTGTAGAACCTGACACCACTCTCACTTGTCACCAAGGAAACTGGAGGCACGTGTGTAAGAGCTCAAGGTTCTGAATCTGGCGAGGTTAAGGGTGCCCTTTACCCTCTCGGGGTCTTCTAGCCGGTTGGAGGTCCGAGCTGGAGCTCAGTTGCTAACCCAGCGTTGGTGAATGTGCCCCAAAATCCAGTTCTAATGTTAGGGCGTCCTCACACAAAGAGCACTGCCTGTTTGCGGGTACCACATCTGGGTCGGTGCTATAATCAGCCAGTGTTTCATACCATTGTTGCCCCTAATGAAATTAGAAAAAGCTTTCTGGAACTGTTTCTCCTTTGTGTCTGTTTATTTGACATTATTGACTTTTACATTGTTATTTCATTCCCACTCCTGCAATGCTGAAGTGATTATAGGCAAAAATGTCGCCGAGACGACGGAGACCTTGTTGAGCTGCTCTCTTTCGCTTTTACTTTTGGGATTTCTGTGTTTTGATAATTTTAAAGTTCTGCCATTAAGGCTCATATTCATTACTCTTCATTAAATAAAGACTCCTGTGACATTCAAGGTGTGCAGTTACAAGACTGAAATGTGCTTTGTGTCCAAAAGGAATATAAAACCTTTAAAGATTTTTTCGAAAGTGAAACCTGGGTTACTCAGCCGGTTTTCCTGCCAGGTCAGACCTCTGACCCACAATTCCGCTCTCTTTGATTTACAGATTAATCGGCCTCTGACCATGAAGAAGGAAGGCATCCAGACCCGCAACCGGAAGATGTCCAGCAAGTCGAAGAAAAGCAAAAAGTCCCAGGACAGCATGGACGAGTTCTCCAAAAGTCTGGTGGAGAAAGGCAGCTCCTTCAGTCCCTCCGCCCTCTCCAGACACATGAGCACCTTCCCGGCCTTCTCTCACTCGGGTCACATGCTCAGCACCCCCACGCCCATGCACCCCTCCTCCGGCCTGCCCTTCGCTCCCCATCACCCATCCAGTATGGTCACGGCGATGGGGTAGGCCTGCCCACCTCATGTCCCGCCTCCTTCCCCGCCCACCATCCCACCAACCTTGCCCTCCACCCAACTTTGGAAAAAAGAGACATGCTTTCTGTTTGGTCTAAAGTCAAGTGTACCTCTCTAGGACTGAAAGCCCCCAAGACTGTAATGATGGCCCCCTCTCCCCCCGGGGAAAGCGAGGTCTCTCCGAGGGGGAACGGTGACAGCTGGGACCACCCCAGCCCCCCCCCGGGCTGACTGTTGCACGGGGACCCCATTTACTGTACAAAAGCCATTTTTTTCACTGAGAAGCGATGAAAGGAGAAAAAAAATGAAAAGAAAAAAGAATGACCATATGTAGACTATCCGCCATGTGATATGGGGTGGGGGGGGGGGGGTCCCTGTACTGTGAAAAAAAAAAAGATACGAGGAGAACTTTGAATATATTTGTACAAATTGTATGAAATACATTACATTTAATGAAGACTTTTTAATAATAATTAAAAAAAAAATGCCTGTGAGCAGCTACGCTGAGAAGGGTACGAGTCGGAGAGTCAGTGATTGTTCGGGAGGCGCCCCTTTGCCGGCCCTAGGTTCGAGAGTGAAACTGTCGATGCAGAAATACCTGCCAAGGCCTCCACACGCACATGCATACACACAGCCTCACTAAGTGGACAACATTCGAAACAGCAAAACCCAGAGACGAGTCACTCATGCAGACAGCAGGCACCTTCATAGAATATCCAATAGATGCTGCTGTAATGTCTGCACACACGCACACACACACACACACACACACACACACACACACACACACACACACACACACACACACGCACGCACTGCCATGGTGGACTACCTGGACGACGATTTCCCGGCCCACAGATTATATGCATTGTGAACAAGTTCCTGTATTTGTTATTTGTATGTATATTTCAGAGTACCAAAAATATGAAACAAAACAAAGATGTAGAATTATTTCTTTATGTAATGCAGACTGAATGGTTGTATAAATTTAATAATTGCTAGTGTAAAAAAAGACTGCTCTTTTGTTTCGTATTTTTTTTCTTTCTTTGAAAAAAAAATAAACTAGTTAAAACTCAATATGTCAATACCCTGGCAAGCCTGTGACAGAAAGAACATTGAATCTGGCATGTGTGATGTTTAAATCGTATTCCCAGCATGCACCACAGCAGCCCTGCCACCACACAAACAGGAAGTACCAAAATAAACAGATATACTGGGAGGTTTCATATCCTGAGCAACCACAGAGATGAATGCTGTGCGCTGGTACAGTAAATTTACTTCAATCGTTTCTTCCAAAAACAATCTGGAAGAGTATTTTCCTTCAAGTATGCAAAATCATTATATCACTCCCCGCATTCTGGCTGGTGGTTCATTCTGGAATGTCACCCGGGGGTCTCTCCGGATTGGGGTCGGGATATCCCTGTTACGACCCAGACAGGGATCCCGACCATTCAACTTCTGGAAACAAAAAAACAGTGAGGAACCAGCTTTTCTCTGGGCATTGTCGCTAACGGGAATAGCAGCCGACTGATCGCGTTTCGAATTAAATTCCATTTATGGAACGGAAGACGAAGGCTGGCTCGAGATTTGTTAATTAAACACTCTTGGCTGCTGGAGCGTCTCCAGCGAACCACAGTGGAAACTCAGCTGTAGAAAAACGGAATTGACCTCATAGAGACATTAAGGCTTGACACCTAGATGGGGGTCGTACATGAAAAGTGGTTCCATCTCTTTTTGTTTTTCGTATGTCTTCCTAAAAGGGGGGAGGGAGGGGAGACAACGCTGAAAAAAAACAAAACTAACCAGCTTTTAAATTACTTCTCGGATCCCTGACAGTATTGCTTGGCTAAATCGAGCGGAAGTAACGTCTTAACGACATCTGCCGAGACCCAATAACCACGAACGGGATCCCTTCACAGAGCGCCAAGTCCGAGCAGGACGGCGTTTTAGGTCGGCAAGGAGCTGCGACGGAGAGGTGGAGGTGTCAGTTTACACGGCAACATCGGGCCGGGACTCTTGGCCTTGAAGCGGCCACTTCTGTGCGCCCGTGGGTTTGGCCATGTGCTGAGCTGGGCCAGGTGCTGCTCAGTCATCTGACTCCCCGTGCCACTCAAACGGGGAGCACCTTGACAGCAATAAGCCCGATGCAATCTGAGTAGAGCCCACGTGAATATAAGGATCTCCTGCTCTGACTTTTATATTGTACATTTCGATTGCGTGTCATAAACCTGGAAATTAACTAGTCATCTAACGTTTCATCAGCCTGACGCCGACTGACAATGCGCATTCCCACCCGCTCGCGGCGTTCTGGACGTCTACTTCCTGTTTTGTAAGGGCGGCCCGCGTTCCAGAAGGGCCTCGGCATTGTAGTCACCATCCCTGGCTTCCTGTGCTTCTCGTGCCCCCATGTTTAACTTTACAGGATGCGCGTAAACACCCCCCCCCCCACCGCCGGGACCTCTGTTAGTGCCATGCTTTCATAAATTCCATACTTTACAAAGAAGGGGTTTGCGTTAGAGTAATCATGATTGCCAAAGAGGGCGAATTTACACATTGTCAGACAAAAAAAAAAGCAACAATATACTCCTCAGATAATTGTTCATTTTTAAATGAGTTGCCTATAGTACTGGGGTATGAAGGCATAGGCTACAGTGAAAGACTACGGGTCTCCATGTGCGTCTGAAGCCAACAGCGCTTATGGCGGGAGATAGAGCCACCTTGGTCCGAGCAAACAGAAAAACGTTTCATGCATTCACTGGGTCGTGAATGAGTTGTGAGTGCTTCACAGTTCCTCTCAAACACGGCCAAAGCCCCACAGAGATATAAATAAGTCTCCTAGCAGTAAAGGAGGTGTTTCACCGCGGTGTCTAAAATGCCCTTCAGCAGTATATCTCAAAGTCATTTGTAGTCATACAGAGTGGAAGGCCTTCATACATTTCAAATGGCCATACCCTGAAAGGAGATCATATTAAAATTTACCGGACGTATGAAAATGACTGTGAGGAAAAAAATAACTAAATGTTTAGGATAAGGAAGGACACATATGCTTCCCAAGAGTAATTTAGTAGTAGCATTATACAAAACTTTATTCTCATATGGTATATTTTAGGCACAGAAAAACCTATTATGTTATTCCTGTCATAAGAAACGTATTGGGTTGGATCTGAAGTTCAGTGTAATTCAAAGACGGAGCCCATCTGTTATGTGTTTGGATTCCTAAAAGGGGTAATATCACCTTTCAGCTGACTTCTCCCTATATTACATTCAAGCAGGCTAGTGCAGCCCACTCCCAGCTAATATATAACATGCTCTCGATGTTGATGTAATATCGCAGCCTGTGTTATTAGAACATTATGTGTTAGTTGGACCGGAGAAGGAGACAGAGAGAAACGGCCCGGACCTTCCTTTTGAATTTTCATTTGGCTCATTTATAATGTGCCTCACATTTGTCATACGTCAAAAAAAAAACAATAACTGTTGTTCTCGAACCCAGGTCGCAGGCCCGATGTGTTGCTCAACAAGTGAACCCTGACCGAATCGCTAACGATACCCCGCACTTAGAATCACTTATGATGTTGCCTGGTTCAGACAAGGGCCCGGGATGAGAGGGGCAGTCGTCCAGAAATGGGGCTTGCGCATACTTGGACGGGATTGGTGGGTGTAGCCTGGGTTGACATTGTGGGTTTCCCCAAAACATGGTGGGTGCCAAGCGCACTCAGGCAGACGGCCCTCACACAGCATTCCCCACTTTGCAATACGCAAATGTGCCTGCCAACTCCCGGCCAATGGGAACAGGCCTCGCTTGCATATTCCCAGTACCCTCTCTTCACTGATTGGGGATTAGCATGGGGGCAGGAGGGGCTTCCCCTAACCACAATCTCCTGATCCCTGACTTACTGAGTAGAGGGTCCTGTCAAGGTCACCAAGCCTGGATCAGAAGGGAAACTGAATGAATTCTTATTGTATGGGGGGAAACCATGTCTCGACAAAGCTGTGTGTCCATTCAGGAGATCTGCTCGCTAATTTGAACACCGGGGAGGTGGGCTGTCCTGTCTCATGCAAGCCTGTCCCCCAGAGGGCCCCTGGACTCCTGGTGAACTCCCTAGCATGGAAGGAAAAACAAAAGTCATTAAAAACAACATTTTTGGAAACATTGTGATGTATAATCCTCAGCACAGAGCTTTCTGCTTTATGTTCTCCCATCAGACAAGCCTGCGATGGTCTACAGCTTCGATCAGACCCATGGCATTGCATTCGGCTGCATACCTCTACAATTCCTAACTTCCAGCTGAATGTTGTTTTGCTCAACTACAGTTAGCAATCTGTATGACATGCCACTGATGATCAGTTACAATTAGCTACAATCAACTATCCATCACCATGGTAAGCTACAATCAGCTACAGTTAGCTACAATCAGCTATATGTCACTATAACCAGGTGCAATGAGCTGTAAGTAGCTACAATCAGATACAATTAGCTATATATCACTATAACCAAGTACAATGAGCTACGAATAGTTACAATCAGATACAATCAGCTATATGTCACTATAACCCAAGTACAATCAGCTACAATCAGCAAAAATTAGCAATATCTCACTATAACCTGATGTTAAATGTTTGCTGTAGTGAGCGGCACTCAGGTACAGCTAGGGATGCAAACAGGAAGTTACAGCCTGGCTTTGAGATGACTGTGGTCAGGCTGGAGAATTTTATGGTTGTATTTATATCATTCTTGTCTTCAAATATATTTTTAAATATTAGGAATGAAACATGGTTTTATTTTACGTTTTGTATATGCCTTTAGGGGCAGTATGGTGGTGCAGTGGTTAGCACTGTTGCCTCACACTTCTGGGACCCGGGTTCGAGTCTCCGTCTGGGTCACATGTGTGCAGAGTTTGCATGTTCTCCCCATGTCGTCGTGGGGTTTCCTCCGGTTTCCCCCCACAGTCCAAAAACATGCTGAGGCTAATTGGAGTTGCTAAATTACCCGTAGGTAATTTATTATAATTGTTATTTCCAGCAACCATACAATACACCCATACTAGCCCACCTCATATATCTATTCAATATCTCGGTCACTTTTTTAACTAATTAAGTTAATTAATTAAGCGAGCTGATGTTGAAATTTAACAAATACATAGAATGGTTCGGGTGCCACTGAGGAGAAGTTTGGGAACTGAAGTGGTGTTCATCTAGCTATCCAAGTAGATATCAGTAACTTTTTGGAGAACAGAAGACATTTTTACTAGTTTTTACGTAATTTTCATATGTTCTTATGTTAAATTATATTTTTTGTACTAAGAAAATGTGTACTTACTACCCAGATAAATAGCGTTAAACATTTCTTTTGAGTGCCTAAGACTTTTGCACAGTACTGTATTAATGTGTGTTTGTGTGCGTGCATGTGTGCTTGTGTCTGTGTGTGTAAGCGTGTGTTTGTGTCTGTGTGTGTAAGCGTGTGTATGTATATGTGCGTGTGTGTGTGTGTGTCTGTGTGTGTGTGTCTGTGTGTGTGCGCGAGCGGGTGTGTGTGTGTGTTCTCTAATACTGCACAATGCATTATCATATGCATGGACCCATTTCTCTTCCAGGCCTCTGCCCTCTGATCAATCTGTATATATCATTTTAACAAAAATAAGCTGTTTTCTCCACATCACAGTCCAGGTCGGCCTGGTTTAACTGCAAAGACACTAATGTTACCTTTCCAGGCTTTAGCATTTACGCGGGACAACAGCATGACGCAGCACCAGTGGCATGTCGTTCTGACCCGAAGGCTTCTTGTCTCACATTCCTGCTCATTCTTATTAGCATGGTGCAGTGAAAATAACAGACATACCTCTCAATAGCTGAGGCGAGCGTCTCGGGGGGGGAGGTGAAGCTGGTAAGGTAGCGAAAAGAGAGTCGTCAGAACAGGAGAAGCGGGAAGAGTGGAGTAACCGGTCCCACCGCCAGCAGCTTCATGCTTAGCCATTAGCCATCGGACCAAGCTTCATTTACGGGGAAGTTCTGCATACTGATATGGGTGGGGGGGGGTGGGGGGTCATTGCCAAGTAGCATGACGGTCGATTCAGATCTGCACCTGCTTATGCTGTTGCCTCAGGTCGAGCTAATCAGAGCGATGGAAGACTGTCGCTGGAAAAAGTTCCCTAAATGCGTCGGGGAGAAACTGATGACTGTAGGGTTACTATGGACCTATGGCTGGTGAGGCCATTAATCATCCTATTCCCTGCTTATTCTCTGCATTTGTTTTCTCTTGAAGGAAGAAACAAATACTAACTCCGGTTGATAAAAAGACTGGGGTTAGCCAAGTGATTTATCACTTTGCTGTACTCGGTATGGAATAGCAACACGGAGGCGAAATACACAACTCGAGAGTGTCTTTGTTTCAGTATTTGTGAGATGATGAGAGACATGTCGATAATAGCGATGAGGAGGATGGTGATGAAGGCGTCCTGTGCATCTGGGATGGCGGAGGAGATCCAAGGATACACACGAGATGAAGTATCAGGATATTTTAGTCATGGGAAGAGACAGGTTATGAAACTCACAATGGATATACTGTCAATCACTCTTGATTTTCAGACAATAGGAAGTGTTGGACATAACTGATGGTATGTGACAATCCCACACTTTCGAGAACAAACCTCTAGTACTGTTTGTCTGGGAAATTCCCTCTTCGATGGGGGTATGCGATTCTGATTCCTCTACGCTGAGGCAGCTGGACAGCCATGCCCTTACATAACTTAATTTCCAACCTTGGCAAACCCGATTGTTGGCAGAGAGCGAGACCACACGATCTGCGGGCATGCCGTGAGGGCTGCCGCTCCTGACAGTGAAGAGTGGGGCCCATTGGGCATGGCAGATAATGAACCAGAATCCCAATTGATTGGTATTGTTGCCTACATACTTCACATAGCTGCTGGTTCAGGAGATTTGCCCTGTAATAACAGTCAATACAACACAATAAGGGGTAAACAAAACAATTAAAGACGATCGATTGACGCTTGATAATTGATTAAATGAAACCTTAACTGAGGCCTTATTTTGGGGGGTATTCTCTACCCATATAGGCTTCTCAGAGTGAGGTCGCTGATGTCCCTTTGTAATATTGTTTGTCTCAATCATATGCGGGATTTTCCTTGTCTTACACCCCGTGCTTTTTCCCAGATAGTTGTAACCCTGCCCAGATGAGCACTTATTGAACAACTTAAGTATGTAATAACTGTGTTGATTTTCAAATTTTTATTTTTTTTTTACTAAACAGAGATTACTGTTCGTTGTGAATGGTGTGTATGGGGGGGGGTGGGTTCTCTACAGATCATGCACGTTTTAAGAACAATGATCTTACTGAAAACGGTTTCTTCTTTCATTTCATCACTACCCTTATCTCCCGCATCTCTTTCAAACACGAAATGAATAGGTATTCATAGGTACTTCTCCTTTAAATACCAGTTTAAGTAATTCCCATTAAAATGGACAGTCCTCTAACAGAAAGAACACCTCTGCGAACATCGTTTCTTAAACCCTGTTTGGCGTTCAGTGACCACATTTGGAAGCAGCTGATGTATTTTACTTGGCTGCTCCCAGAAATCAAATTAAATTGACTAAGCATACTTGATGGTACATGCAGGATCTTTACTAAGGACTAAATCATAGCAATAAAAAGCAATGTGTCACCCACTTCTTAAATTAATATATTGCTATGAGTAATTAGCTTGTTGGGCTGCTTTTACTTGATCATTACTTTGGAGGAGGGAGTTCTTTAGATTTGAGGAGATTGCACAATTCCTTACACCGCTCGCATCTATACGGCACACTGTTTTTGTCTCCCTAACAATTGTAAATTTGAACTGTAATCTCTAGTTGCAACATGAAAGATAAAAGATAAACATCTCTTTTGTGTGGTGCCCCGAGGCCCGAGCCAGCCTTACACACAACATGCCCGAAACCACTAAGCACACAGAGCCGGTCATTTAGATTTAGCGCTGATTTGCTAGAGATTACGACAAGCGGCTCAGCTACTCCTTACAGTCAGCAAGCGCTCGCATTGGTGTTTACATCTTGGGGCTTAACATGGCCAACAGAGGATTCCAGATTCCGGCCAAAATTATTACGATGTGGGACTAGACAGATGTCATTAACTGTCGAGGAATGAGCTTGATGCTTTTCCAAAAGATGAGCAAGTGCAGAGGGTGGTCCAGGCTTCATGTAGCCCTGCTGTGGGTGCCTGACTGCCTGGGAGTGGTTCGCTTTGGGATGTGTTATATATATTGGGAGAAGCAGCTATAGGCTTTGGGTTGTGATGGGTGATGTGGGCAGTTGTTTGGTAGGATGGAGCTCCTACTCGGAACAGAAGGACATCTACCTGTTGTCCTGTGAACCAATGAATTAATGAAAGCTACCTGAAGGAAAGCATATGATAGAAGCATATGGAGCCTGGCTTGGCTTCAGCATCACCCCACAGACAGGGATGCAGGGGTGAACTGGGCGGGGGGGCAGTGGGGGTTGGGTCCCCCTTGGTATATTTGCTGATCGAAATCATAAGGGTACGGGAAGAGTGACCTGCCCTCAGACGATTGTCCCACTGGGACTATTTCCCAAGTTCTCGACGGCCAGTCGGCGCCTGCAGAGATGCGAGGCAAGAGTGAGCTGGGCTTTGTGCACCGTGCAGAGAGCATCTGGTGGATGCCTGGGGTAGGATATGCAGGAAAGGCGTGGAATTTTAGCCCGAAGGTTGTTGGTTGGAGGCCAGAGCCCTTGGGTAATGTCCTTATCAGGGATCTCTCTGGTAAAATATCTGCTCCGCTGAATAAATGCTTTGGGTGGAACGTGTCATCCGAAAGACTTAACCTAAATGACTGCGGTGACAATTATGTGTTCATTTGTAAGCTGTCTGATTGGAGGCCCTTGCTCCGACGGCGCTGTAGTGGCTTCAGCGTGTGCCGGTGTGGATTCCAGCCTTAGATAACAGAGATTCATTCGTAATGGGGATCAAAACCTGCTTCTCAGATAAACTCCTGTCATCTCTGCAATTAGCCCGATGAGGTGAACATAAAAAGGCCAAGTGACTCAAAACTGAGCATGTCTGTACCCTTCATGAGGAGCAGCAGGTAGTGATCAAAGCCCAGCGTGAGTTTATCTCTGGAAAGAGGAACATGAAGCCTGCAGCCGCATATATATTCCAGCTACTGCTTTTGAGCTTAAACTTGCTGCTTAACTGAAAGTTTTACTTACGATGCTGAGGCCGTTTTTTAAAGAATGTAACATGTAAAAGCATTTGAAAGGATATTGCACAATGAGTTTGGAAACAGTTGCAAAGGTGTGGGTGTTGAAGATGTACTGTAGTGAGGATATGATGGACGAGCTGTCCTGGTGACTAAGGACTTTCGTGTGTGTGTGCATGTCACTCCCCCTCCTAGCCTGTGGTTACCAGTGTATTTTAAGGCTGCCCCACCCTTGCTTTGCCCCCCCGGCACACGGCCACCCCATTTGCATGCCCCTCATATTAGAGAGCACTTTCAGGGACGAGCCCACGCCCACATTCTGAGGACGCTGTGTCATAACCTGCCAGTGGGCCGGGGGGGGGGGGGGGATGGACGCCGGCCTGGGTGTGGACGACAGACGGCTATGTGGGGAGGGGGGCAGAGAACTTCGACGTGTCGTTACCTGACATAATTGTGACCTAATTAACACTTGAACAAAGAAATGAAGAATGTTGGGGGGGGGGGGGGGACAGCAGGTGGTGGTGGTGGGGGCAGCAGGGGGTAAGCTTCAACCCAACACCCCCCTGTGCGGGAGGTGAGACAAACTGAAATTGCCCAGTGAAGCTTGCCTTGGGCAGGGGATGGGGGAGGGTAAATTCCCATATTTCCCCGCTTGAAAGAAAAATGTCCTCACTTCCCGCTACATCTGCTTTTCCTGACTGCTAGATATGCTCTCTAGTTCTTATCTAACTCTTACGGCACAAATATCTGTGCGGCTAACAGTCATTTTAAGCATCAGCCATCACTTGCAGGTGCATAATCCAAATGCTTTAATCAGTTTTTAAGTTGAAATGTCCAGTGCAGGACGACTGTGAGCCAAGAGCCAATCACAGGAGGCAAAAGCCAAGGGACATTCTGCACAGGATGATTTAAAAGCTATTTTTACATAAAAACTTTTGCATTGCTTTACATACAATTGAGACATTGTTTATTTTTATCCATGAATGTCATTCTGCGTCATATGTATAATATGGCATTTAATGTTGGCTCACCAATCAACGACGATTACAAACCTGAATAGCTCCTCCCACCAAAGTTCACAAGGGCCTTTTGTTATGCTACTTTAAAGTCAGTAATGCTTTTTATGCAAAGTAGAAAGTCAAAATAGTGGGGACTTCAGGAGAGGGATGGTCCGTCTTTTTTGTTTAATCAGGTTTATAGTATATTCTTCATACAGATGCCGTGTCTCCAGAGTTGTAGCAATTTGTCAGATGTCACATGATGTCTTGGAAAATTCCAACAAACGTAGATACTTCCAAGAAAATAAAACTGTGAATGCAGTCTCATCTACATAAAGAGACCTATTTGCGACACCACCGTCCTGATCTCATGGACCAAAAGTAACCAATAAGAGTATTACTAGACCAGTTAACCCCTGGAGTCTGTTGGAGAAATTAATAGATTTGCGACTTTCACTTTCCCTGGAGGATTAGGATTTTTCATCTTGGTGAAGGAAGTTACATGATATTACAGCATCTCCTTTTCCGCGCTTACAACAGACTATTAATTTTCAGAGATTAGAATAATCTTACTTAATAATCCAACACCTGCGTCAGGACGACGGTGAAATGGAAATCTGCATACACCTACCCAATTAGAGACGGCTCTCCAGTGAGCTTGAGGTGCATCGTGGGAGTGGGGGTGTTTGGCATGCCTTTATAAATAATGTGGTTTTTTTTTATTCTCCAGTCTGGCCAGTGTTCCAGCAGAAGTCATAGCTGTTTCAGTAACCTAACAAAAGGATTTACTTGAAAAATACATTTACTCCAAACTGCATAAAAAATATCAGCAATATTTACAAACCCCTCCCCCCACCCCCAGAACTAGAGATGCAGTTCAGCTGATGCAGTTTTGAACTGGCACCTCAGCCTGACATTTCTGGACCAGATGCTGAACCATCTTTTGTGCTCTGACCTGCACTGTGTGTCATCTTGGACCAGGAAGTAGTAGCCCTTCACTCCTCTGCTAACACATCGTTTTTGATGTTGGGATTCTGCTCTGGCTCTCTAGAATGAAATGACTAAACAGTGGTCACCAGCTGGTCGATGACAATCACCAAACCCACCCAGATCACCAAAGTAAACCGAAGGAGACCCCCTCCTGGTCTGCAAATATAACCTGAGGGAGACCCCCTCGATCTGGGAAATAAGAGGTCGGCAAATGATATTGTTGCGATTCAGTAGCTTGTCGGAGTGTTTTCTTTGTAAAAGTAGCTCTCACTGTAAAAAATATTGGAGACCACTGAACCAAGGCAAGGTGTAACATTTTAGAGATTGGCTTCAGTAAGTCGTTGGCTCAGTTTTGCTGTTGTGGGGGCGAGGATAGCAATATTAAGGTTCGTCATGGTGCCAAGTGACTGCAAAGCAGGACACCAGGAACATCCGTGTCCTTCTCCCAAAGCATCAGGCCGTGGAGCAGAGGCATCGCTGCACAAGTTGGGTATGAATCTGACTTGGAAATTGCTAAATGAGTCTAGCAGAGAGAACACTGCTCTCAGGTCACTGTGGCTGCAGTGCGATGGACTGATAACACGGCTCTCATGGATGCAAACATCAATTGACTTAAAATAAACCAGGTAATTCACTCTTATCACATCTGTCTGCCTCTCCGAAAGCCACTGGTACGGGGCCGCCGAAGCAGTCAGACCCTGAATTTATCTGATTGGACGAGTTCTCTGCAATCGCAGCCTAAATGGTGAATCTTCTGCATCACCACACAGATATCTGTAGCCCTTCCAAAGATGGAAAAGCGTCTGCGATTTGTTTCCCGTGTCCGGTATCTTGGCTTTTTTTTTCACTGCGCCCCAGCACAGAATCCCCGGATCTCCACCAGTATGTCAGGTTTATTCGAGGGGTGGAACCTGCTCAGATGCCAGCGAATGGATAAACTGGAGGTAGGGGATGGTCACTGAGTGATGGGCTGGTCGAGACACAGGTTCCTTGGCTGTGTAGGCTAGTATGGTTCAGAAATAGCAGGTGTCTTAACCTGTGCGCACAGTGTGGTAAATTTACTTTACAGTCCTGTCCACCAACGGCTGGTAAAACATACCCTGAACAAGTTCATCACACAGTGCCCGGCATTTTCATAACTTACAATCTGTCTTCAAATCAAACGGCCGTGATACCAGCCTGCTTTTTTCCCTGACTTCTGCTCTGTGACACCGGAGCGGGACTCAGTACGACGCTCCTGCCTGCCAGGTATGGTGGGGCGGAAACTCCCGGAAGGCCATCTTTACCAGAGACTGACCCTGGCCGGTTTCAGCCGGAGGCAACGCCGCCGAGAGGCACTGGAGAACCGGGAGGCAGGCCAGCCCAATCCAGAACCGAACCCTCATCCGTCAGCCTCGTCTCCTTCCCTCCAAGCGCTTCGTTAAAGTGATTTGTGGAATTCCACCCTGATGAAATTGTTCCTGTAGGACGGAGCCTGGGAACGAAAAAAGGAAAATCACAAAGAAAGGTGAATAAATAGAGTTTGACAGCCCAGACATTTAAAATTTACTTCCATTACTGTTTGTTTCAGATTGTAGGCGGACCAAATGTTGATGTTAATATTTTAGACAGAAGTAAAAGTTTCAAGTCTGAGATATATACAGCTCTGGAAAAAATTAAGAGGCCACTCTATATTTTTTAGAAATCTGCATTTTTAAATCCAGGTTTAATCCTTGCTTTTTGGCAGACAGCTACACTGCGAGGCAGGCCGCTTCCAGGCTCGAAGTTTCTAAGACAGTAGTACACGAGAAAAAGGTGAAGCAGGAGACACTGGGAATGGTCAAAAACCCGCCAGGTAGAGGGCAGATGACCGTCAACTTGTCCGTCAGTGCTTCATAAATCGGAGAATGACCTCAAGTGACCTTGAATAGGAAACATTAAGTACAGGTGTGAAGTCCATTGCTAGGACAATTCATAACAGGCTCCTAGAAGCAGGACTGAAGACCCATAAAGCAAGGAAGAAGCCCTTCATTAAGGAAAAACACAGAAGAACCAGGCTGCAGTTTGCAATAAAATGTATATTAAATAATAAATGAAATAAATAAAACAATAAATAAATGTATATTACAGAGGCATATCCATAAAATGAGAAAGGAGTGAAACTGAATTTTTTTTTTTTGTGGTCTCTTAATTTTTTTCCAGCGCTGTATATATGTACCATTTTTGCCTAGAAATCTGGTCCCCTTGAAACAGCTATAGCAACACGAATAAGATCCAAAATGGAGGCCAGATTGTGGTGGGTAGAGCTCGATGTTGACTGAGGACTACAGGAATCATCCGGTCAATGGTATCCAAGTCTAGACCAGGCAGGCTGAACGAACACCTGAGAGACTCCTCTCACAAGGTGACAACTCAACACTGGCCGAAATCTCTACCCTGTGCGTTTCTGAACCCTTGAGTGAATGTGCCTGGAGCTGCACACTGGTTTTCTTCCCAGTGTGTTAACTTGATTTGATGGATGCAGTCTCTGATTATCTCTACTGTGCGTTTCCCGTGGAATTAACGTGAAGGGTCTGTGTTCAGGCTTGAGAACTGGCATTCGTCTCTCAAAAGGTGTAAGTGCGTGCGCACGCTCATACATGCACACTAAACCACATGCTTACACAATCCCACATACACAACGCACTATGCACAGTCTAACATTCCCCTTGCAAACACGCGTGTCCAAAAAGCCACCCAGATGTGCTGCACAAGCATGCATCACCATATTCACGCTACCTGAACTCTTCCTCACCCGGAGAAGCATGCCTTGCAGGCCTGCCCCCGCAGCGGCCTTGAGTGATGACTGAGAGGCAAACACGCCACCGCACCATAGGCTGTCCGGCCTGACAGTATACAGACTTGCGTCGAATACTCATCGGACAGCTCAGTTTCCACAAAATTTAAACTTAAGGGAAGGAATATGTCACCACTTTGGTCTACCCTAAACACAATCAAAATAAAATGAAAAGATGCAAAACACTCACTGCTCTGTTGGGAGCTCATCCTCAAATAGCAAAAATTAAAACTAATTTGAGATCACTCAACATAATTTACAACGCTCTTGATGATCACTTTGCAGTATGTCTTATTCGGCTCTCCCGGAATTATATCAAATGTTTACTGATATATTTTAAGACAGTGCGTCTTGGTGATAAATTCTCCCCTTAGCCAGATAAGACAACTACTGCTTTTTAGAGGAATGGGCCCATCTCTTATCTAGTTGCCACCCCCCCGCCAGCATGGGGCAATATTAATGTAAAATCTGACGGCCACAGAAGTTGGTGTATTGCCCTCTGGTTTCGTGAGAGGTGCAAATGCCCCTTCGTTTTGCATCAGTTGGCCCAGTGTAGGGCGGGGGGGGGGGGGGGGGGGGGGCGGCGCAGCGATGTTGCAATATCTCCCGCTTTCTCACAGGAAGGCCTGTGATTGCACCTCCAGACTGTTCAACGGAAAAATGTACTCAGTTCATTTTAGCAGCTACTGACCTTGCACAGGGCCTTGCGTTTTGATCATATCCTTATTCATGGATCTCAAGCAAAACAACATAAGTGTTCATTCATAGTTCATTAATAATTCAGTAATAATTAGGTAATCTAAAATAATTCGACTAATAATAATTAATAATCAGGACGTTTAAAATTGCAGCGTGAGACTGGAAGCTAACAATATGCCACAAAATGCCAAGGTCTGTATGGTTATCTAAATACACATCAAAGCATGGATTAATTAAACCTTCCATTAAATTCAGGCTGGCAGAAGATCTCATAGACTAATGGATGGATGAAAGGAGAGTGTTAACGAGATGTTCAGAAATGTAGCCTGAGAGAGACTGGTTTGCAGCCAGCGACAGCAGATGGAGGATCGGATGTTGTCAGAGAGCTGTGGTGTTCATTCCACCGCCGGAGAATCGTGGGTGGAGAAGGGGCTCATTCAGGAAAACGCGTGTTCGTTTTCACAGGCAAAAGCTGTAAAGGAAGGAGGGTAAAGGAGAAGCACTAGGTTACTTAATCCTTCTTGGAGTCTTCATGGTGTAGCTGACTGGTATTTCTCTGGTTTCCTTCTTTGCCTTGGAAAAGTTGAGGCCTTGTTCACTAGCGCTAGTCCAGGCCTTCTTGAACTCATCCACCCACAAACACTCATGCACACACCTCGTCGTGCCTTAATGTGTGTTTCTGTGGTGGCCTGTAGTCATTCCAGGGGCCAGGGAGTGACTGTGAACAGTGAATAGGGTCCCTTGGGTGTCCTTGAAGAGCTTGTTGTTTCTATTAGCGTTGCCACAATGAGGCTTCGGCTGAGTGGGTGGGATTATTGAATGGGCGCCTTGGGACCTTTTGGTCTTCTGCTGAGAGCGATTGCGGGGGCTTGCCAGAATGGGCCAGGAGCCGCTGTTCAAGTACCGAAATAGAACAGACACTCCCTCATGTCCTATTCCTGGTTCGGGTCAGAAGGAAGTGCGTTTTCTAAACGGACAGCTTGCCGAGACAGGGAGCCGTGCTGAGGAAACGACCCGTGCAATTGTGACGACAGCAGGATGTAATGAACCCAAAACATACAAAGGTTCATCCGTGCCAGTTCAAAGGGGGTCTCTGTGATGGCATGTAGGTTGGCAGGTGGCTTGACAAGGTACGACGTTTGAAGTTTGCTTTGAGAGGACCGTTGTTTGGATGGGGAATTCCAGTGTAAGGAGGACAGGGGTTGGGTCGGGAGGGTGTGGAGGTAATGCTGCAGGGGTGGAGCCTATTGAGTCTACGATACAGACTGGAGACAGAGGAAGACAGGTGGCAGTTAGACCCTCTGCTGTATACACCTGGCCACATGGGGGTATGTGGGGGAAAACCGTACTCAATAGAAGCCTTTCTGTCCTCTGCACAAGGATGGTGGCAGATGGTAAACTCTGGAAACCCAGTAGTCATGACTTGTCTGTAGAGCATTTGCCCCAAAAAACAAGACTATGAAGACAACCCGCCTGAACGTAGTGCCAAAGCCTCATTTCCGACTGGCCAGGTAAATCCAGGGACGGGTTGTGGGAGTGGTTACAGATCCAGATTTTGTGGATTCTGACTTTTAATCTTTGTTTATACATGTACCGAAACATGCCGGACACAAGCCAATTTCCAGCATTCTTTATACTAAAGCTTATGCCAGGGTTGCCAGACTAGATAAAGATTTTAAGCATAAGCAGAGAATCTATGAATTACTGGTCCTGTATTATACAACACAGGACTTTTGTGACAGAACTGGAATATGGCACCTCATCTAAGATCAGCTGCCCCAATTCTGTACTCTGATAGTGTTCTGTGTCATCACAAAGAGCTGGACTTGTCTCCTTATCTGAGCGCATTCGATGTGTGGCAACTGTGTATAGCACGTAGTGACTTCAGCAGCATAGCTCCAACAAAATGATGTGAGGCTGAGTGGTTAAGGTGTGGAGGCTTCCAGTGCTGAGATCATATTATGTCAGTTCAATAAAACCGTCTTGATCTCATCAATACTGACTTGGGCTGTCCGTTCATATCACTGCTGATGAGCAGTCTCGTATTTATATTATGGAGAGTCAGCAGCCAGTGGAGGAGGTCTGTCACTCAAACCCCAAGAGATAAGACAAAGGGTATGGAGGTAATGTGTGGCACAATGGGTTTTGGTATTGTGCCTAGGCTCAGAAGGTCATGGGCTGAAATCTCAGGAGTGGCAGAGTGATTTTACCTTCAAGCAAGGCCCTTAACTCAAGGGGCGGCCTAACCCATTGCATTCGTGTGTTGCTTTGGATAAAGGTATGTGTTAAACAAATGAGATTCAATGGAAAGAGCTTCTGAACACCAATGGAAAATGATTGACCAGAAAAGCTTTTGTAACAATGATCTTGTTTGATAAATCACCGAAAAGTTCTCGCAATAAAAAGTGTATATTGAAACCTCAATGGCTGAAATGTATAATTAACACTGTACTTAGGGCTGTATCCCTGACAGACATGACAAAGAGTTTGGTGCTTGTCAGTGACTTTTTGTTTTTGCTCAGTGCTAATGCACAAACAGAGTGGGTGTCAATAAACTTGCCCATGTGTAATTTTCAGCCGGAGAACCTCTCTGGCTCCTCAGGTAAATCTACAGGTGCTTGGCCAACAGGATCCATCATTTCATTGTCAACAAATTTGCCTGAATCTAAGATTGTCATTCGTAAGTTTGGTATCACTTTACTTGAGGAGGCACGAATACTTAGTAGTAACTCAATTACTACTGAAGTACCAACCATGAACTAATATAGTAGCTACATGAGATAAAAGATGCATCATGATTCATTAACCATAAACAAAAATGACATCAGTAATTCACGTGTTATTCATTACTTGTTCTTTCTAAGGTTTAGTGAATTAACAGATGTAGTAACTCCATCCATCCATTTTCCAAACCGCTTATCCTACTGGGTTACATGGGGTCCGAAGCCTATCCCGGGAGCAATGGGCACGAGGCAGGGAACAACCCAGGATGGGAGGCCAGCCCATCACAGGGCACACTCACACACCATTCAGTCACACATGCACACCTACGGGCATTTTAGCAACTCCAATTAGCCTCAACATGTTTTTGGACTGTGGGGGGAAACCGGAGTACCCGGAGGAAACCCCACGATGACATGGGGAGAACATGCAAACTCCACACACATGTGACCTAAGCGGAGACTCGAACCTGGGACCCAAAGGTGTGAGGCAATAGTGCTAAACACTGCATCACCATCCCACCCCAGATGTAGTAACAAATATTGTAACTGCTTGGGATGAAAGATGCACCGTAACTCATTAATGATGAACAAACACGAGATCAGTATTTAACTTGTGTTATTCAATACTTCTTCCTTCAGTGGTTCTTTCAGTAGTTCATGAAAGTTTACAGAATTAACAAATATAGTAACATCAAAAAGGACATGAAAATCCATTAATGATGAATGAACATGAGATCAGTATGTAACTGACATAGTTCATGATTAAGTCCTTTTGTAATTTTATGTGCACTTGTTTATATTCTGTTTCTTAATACAACTGCCTACTATCCCAAATAGCTTCTATTAGAATCTATCTATATATATGGTTTCTAATGCAATATCTAGCACCAGTCTTGCAGTTAGACATTAAAACAATATCAACAGCAGCACAGGTGTTTATGATAGTGATTATTGTCATACAGATTTCACTTTAGAAACGTTGTGGCTGAGAGCTTCACCCAGGTTTAGCTTTAATATCACACTTTTTTTGCAAGTAGCTATGCTGTTGCCATTTTTTTACCGTTGTTTTTCTCTTCAAAGCTAAGAAACAGGAACAAGACACGTTCACGCTGGTAGCTCTGGGGTTCATTTAACTCCAGGCTTTCCCACTTCCCTCTCAACTTTGAGGTGTAAAGTTTGATTTGAAAGGTGAGAAGAGGATATTGCGCCAGCAGGCCGATGCAAGTCATGCTGAGATGGTGAAAAGGAGGAATCTATATATCATTGTCTTTACACTTTTTGGTGCAAAAACTTGAGCAATAAAGATGTCAATTAAGAAGTCAGGGCTGAAAATCACCAACTTTTACTATCTTCTAGGCATTAAATAAACCAAATTAAATAGGGAATCAGTACTGGTCTACTAAACAGTTTTCATTCTCTATTTACTGAAAAATGGGGGTGAGTCTGAAGCACATGCAATCAAAGTAACAGCTGATTGGTTTAAGGACAAGGCACCCAATGAAACTGTTACCCATTGGCTTGCAGTCAAAGTCATTGCCCTGTGGCCTAACAACAATGTCCTCTGGAGGTGCATCTGTTCAGCGTCCATAAGGCCGATGTGGTTGGTCGACTGTAAGGCTTATGCACAAAGAAAACCCATTTTCAGGCAGTTTATGGCCAGGCTTTATTTAGAAGGCCTCAGTTTATCGGTCTGCGTCCTGATTTCACCTAACCTTGATCTGGGCTACTTCTGTGTGTTAACTTAGGGTTAATATTATCTTCTGGGCTACCGTCTCATAAGTGAGCACGTGTCTGGTGTGTTCCTCTCGTGAATACATGGCTGTAGGTGGGGAAGATGGGGTGCACTGGTGGCCTTTACAGACCGGTTCTTTGTTGCCACTGTGTTCCCGAGGGGTTGTTGTATTCTCAGACACCATGTTGAGAAATTCAGGTTGATATTTCATTTCAACACAGGCGAAATATTAGGTGTCTGATAGCTGTCTTACTATTTATGTTTAATTTTATTTCTCTATTTTATCTTGTTTTCAAGGTGCATGCATGTTCCACAGCAGTGGCATTAACCCTCGTGCCTTCTCTCCAAATGGCCTTCTGTGCTTTTCCTCTCAGCCGACTCCTGAAGGTTGGCCCAGTTTCACCCCGTGAGCCGAGCTGTTCGCCGAGTGGCACGCTAACAGCGGCGCATCGCGAATGAAGTGATGCTGGATGCCAGGCGCAAAAACCACACCGCCAGTGTCACGTGACGGCCGTCGTGTTTACGTCTGGCGGCCAGGGAGCTGTCAGACGCGTCCCAGACAAGGGAGCGCCTTTCGGCTGAAGTTCCCAGGTGCGCGGTCGCTCTTACACCACGAACGACAGCGCCGTTGTGGCAAGTCTCATGTCCTTGTAGCTAATGTCGGCCTCTGCTTTACCCCTGGAAAAATAGTGCACGTTTCATTTTTGTTCTTGCGTTATGAGAGCTAATAAAGAATGCTGATCGTTAGCAGAGACTCCTCTACCAAACCTCACACCTTCTCTCAGTTCATGCATTTCCATTAGGATGCCTATCTTTCATTGACTGATGAAATATGACTCTAAGACTCTAAAAGTAAAGGCAGGTTATACATGGAGGGCTTGGGGAAAAAAAGAAAAAAAATGACGTTCAGTGATCCTTTTAAGTGACAAAGTAGTTGTATTAGACACTCCTTGTGTTGCAGGTACACAGACACTTTATTGTATGTTACAGTGCTGGAAACACAAAGATGTGAAATACAGTAAGGGGTCATTTAGGGTTTTTGTAAGGGTCATAGGGTGAAGCGTGACTATATGGCATTTTGGCTTCTCATGCTGCTTAAAAATCTGCCTCCCCCCCCCCCCCACCTAAGATGGGACATGACCGTACATGATCAGCACAGCCATCGACAAAGTACACTCACAAGCAAGGACTTTTTAGTAATGCACTAAATGCACTCGATGGTGCAAAAACACTATGCATAAGCTGAGTATTCTTCAGCAGGAAATCTGTATGATTTCATCTAAAAAAACACCAGTAAAAAAAGGCAAAGGTTTTTGCATGACTTGTGCGGATGAACGTTGACCTCAGCGCACCCTCTGACCCCTGAAGCACTGCGAGGTGTGTGACTCTTAGAGAGATGCTCTTCAAGACATCTCGACCACATTAGTGACTCCTTTGACTCATCACCTCTTGACATTTTCTACACTGGCCCATGCTTCCTTTTCGACATTAAATTACTCAAGATACACATACACTCCTACTTCTAGTCAAAGGTCATCGCTTCAGGCGCCCCCGGACAACGGCACTTTCTGTCAGCGCGAACAGCATCCCTCTCGCGCCTTTCACATTGCAACATTCTGCTCAGCTGAATTTCAAACGAACTTCAGTGGTGGCTTTTGCCACTGATATTCCACCTTGGAGAGGAGGGGAGTGCTCTCTAACGGACTGCCCACTACGTGACAAAAATGGACTAAACATGTGCTTAAAATAGGTGAAACCCTTTGCTATTGTGTTTTTTTGAAGTGAATGATTGAAAGTGGATGATTGTGTATGTGCCCTGTAATAGACTGAAGGGTGCTCCTCTACCTCATGCCGTATACTGTCAGGGCACGGACCCCCCCCCCCCCCCCGTGACCCTGCTCAATATAAATAGTTGGATGCTGGATGGATGCATGGACGTATATGTGCATTAATTAGAGGTGACTTCGTTGGGTGACTTATGGAATTTGTGTGAGTGTGTGTGCATGGGCCACTGGTACGAATATGCGTGTACGTGTGTCGACAGGACTCTCGACATGCCATGAGGGCGGATGGGCAGGCTGGTACATCGCAACAAAAGAGAAATTAGTCCTTTATTACGGCTGTGTGTGGAAGCTGTCTAGCCTCTCTTTGGGCCGTCGCATCGTTGCCGTGGGGATCGTGTGTCCCTGCCCGCAAAGGGACATTGTTCCAGGGCTTGCCATTGTTTTATAGGACGGCCCATTGTGGAGTCAGACAGCCTGGAGATGGCGCTGTGCCAGCTAGGCGGCCCGACTTTCCTAGACGGGGAAATGGGAGCTCGTCCCCTGGGGGGGTTACGGGGTGGGGGAGAGGCTGTGTTACAGGGCTTCCACCTTTCCCTGGGGAGAGGGGAGTCGAGCGAGAATCCGGCATGCCAGAAGCCCCGCCCACCCTGCGCTCATCCTGCTACAGGCTCCGCCCACTCCATGCACAGCACCAGGTTCAATTTTCACACTCCCTAAAAAATTGTCACCGATCTGCTTCTGAGGCTGGCCTGTTTCCAGAGGTCATCCCGGTCTGACAGGAAGCAAATTCACTTTAAAAACGTTAAAAGACCTGTTGCACCAATGTGGCATCTATGAGACGATAACGTTCAAAAATCTTCCTCCATAAGAACGCAGGAGGAAATGTTTCACCCAATTACTTAGGATATGTGGCACTTAAAGAGAATTATCATCAAAGAGCAGTGACTATAGGGTTTTCTTCTACATTTAATTTATTCAGTATGTGCTTTTATCTGCAGTGACACACTTTTTGAAAATGCATAGTCAGTCAGTCGCTGGAGTAAATGGGGTTAAGGGCCCTGCTCAAGGGCCTAACAGCGAGACCACTCAGCCCACACTGGGATTTAAACCCATAATCTTCTGATCATAAGCATGCATCCTAACCCAACGAGCCACACACCATTTCTATTCAAAAGAAGTTAATGTTTATTTTCGTTTTAATCTCTGTGATGGATTCGCTTCTGATGGTTCTCAACTTCTTCACAACTATTCAGTTATTTGTTAGTCCTATTGCCAGGGGATCCGGATTAATCTAATCTGACTTTTAGATGTTTCTAGACAATTCGGACAATTTCATGGATGGAAGCACATGGGGGGGGGGGGGGGGGAGCACTTCAACAAGGTCGCATAGATCAGTGTTTCTCAACCTGGTGTTTGGGGACCCCCAGATGGTCCATGTTTTTCCTCCCTCTCAGCTCCTGGTAGCTGTAGCAAAAACCTGTACTGTCTGGGGTCTCCTTGAAGACCGGGGGTGTGTCAGTATAAGGACATCATATAACACAGAGAAGATAACAGGTAGAAGAAATGGAGAAGGAGCAGAAGGAGGAAGAGTGCTGCGGGACTTTACGACTCCAGATAAAACCGGTTTATTGCACTTTGGTTAATTGCATATGAGAAACTCACCCTCCAAATCATTTAATTTTTTTATTTTTTTTTTGCAGTGTGTGAACTTGTGTTCGCGGGTTTAACACTTTCAAAGTGGATGTTCCTGTTTAGGGCGCCTCATGACTTTTAAAAAAGAAACCCAGCCATGTTCTTCTTACAGTGGTCTCAAACTATGCCTGCATGTCAACTTCCCCAACCTGAGTGCTGGCCAGCGTTTACTGCAAAGAGGCCCCCCCCCGGTAAACTACTGCGCATCTCGAAGGAGGTCGCAATACAGAACAACCGTTAAATACCGTCACGCTGGTCAAGTATTTCGGCTGGCTGCTCGGCACATCTGTGTGGCTGTGGGACAAGTTCTACACGCCATTGCAAGCACACTCAGATGCTTTTGGTCCTTGCTGTCTCTGCAGCCCTGCAATTTGACAGTGGCACAGGTGAAGGATTCAGGAAGCGAGGCCCCATTGTTATTAAGGTAGATGGGTGTATTTGTAGCGAGAGTTATCTGTCCCCTGCGTGTTGTGTGGGCTGGCTAAGAGGGAGGGGGGGGGGTGACTCAGACTACATGGTAGCCTTATTCTGACAGGCAGGACATTTGGAGGACAGGAAGGTGCTTATTGATTCCCGTTTCAGGATCTCCTCATGGACATATCCCAGAGTCTCGACCTTGTTGGTGAAAGAAACCATTCACTGGGTGTCCCCCTGTCCCTGCTTGCGGCCCCACCTCCATCAACTGCTTCTGACAGTTTTTAAACAGCTTCACTACTTCATGACACAGCTTTATTTAGGACAGTGTCCTTTTGGGCAGGATTTCTTTTTTTTTATGCTGAGAGCGTGCGTGCCAGACATTACAGTGACAGTCTCATGATGGGTGGCAAGACCATAGGCCACCGCTGATGGAGGTGCAGTCAGCTGAAGACACTTCTGTAAGCTGCCCGCTGTCCTGACTGTGTCAGTTTTCGTAGAAAAAAAGGGATGAAGATGAAGCCAAAAAATATGCAGAAGCTCAAAGTCCAGCCATTCCCCCATGAAACAGATCCAATACGTGAAAAACTCTGATGTGCAGCTCCTGGCTCCACAACACTCCCACTATGAACGTTACTTTCCAAACACTCTGACGCAAATTTACCCCTGATGTTGATTACGGAGGAAAACGCATTAACTACTGAAATGGCTCAGCGCCTATAAAATGACTCATGGGCGTGTTTGCCAGAGAGTTACTTGCTGTGGGTGTTTGCTGCCGGTTCTGATTGTGACCCTGAGCCAACCACCTGGATCTGTGTTACTCGCTGTTCGAACCCAAGCCTCAGCCGGCACAAAAGGATGAAAGGTGTGTTTTTCAGCCACAGGTGAAGGCTAGGAGCTCCCAAGTTTGTATCTGGCCTTGATTGGTATATAGACCTTCTGTTGGGTCTTGGGGCCCATTTGTATTGGCCTGGGCTCATTTCTGGGTCCAGAAGTCATTGGGCAGTATGTGGCACAGCGGTTTATGATGCTGTGCCTATGATTGGAAGGTCACCTGCTGAAACCCATGGTTTGGCTGAGAGATTTCACCATTGGACCCCTGAGCAACACCCTTAACCCCTAATTGCTGACCTTGCTTTCCCCAAAATATGTACTTCGCTTTGGATTAAAGTCTCTGCTAAATAAATGTAATGTGATAGGGAGATTCTGTGTGGGATAAAACTTGTAAATGTGGCTACAGTAGTGTTTTCCAGTCCGGTCCTCGGGGACCCACAGATGGTCCACATTTTGGCTTCCTCCCAGCTCCCTTACAGACAGTCCACATTTTTGCTTCTTCCCAGGAGCAAAAATGTGTACTGTCTAGGGGTCCCAGAGGAGCAGATTAGGAAATGCTAGGTTAAAAGAAAAATGTAGCAGAAATTTAAGAAGAATGTGTGTTACCTGATGATCTGGGCCCGGGCCAGGTGAAAGTGCTGAACATCATACCCAACATGGATAGTTTGAATGCTTTTGTTGTGAATGTGCTTATGTGTATGTGGGATTGAGTTCCTTTCTGTTTCACTCTCATTGGCCACTATCACATGCACCATAGTGCTCCAATGAAAGGCCTTTTCAAAGCTAACATATAACCCAACATAAACACATTGAATGCGAAGATGCAACTTCCTAGCTAACTATAGTTTTTCAGGTTAGTTTCTTAGTTACATTACTTGGGTAATTATACCTATTTAACTTAGATGCAGTTGAACATAACACACAGGAATGTGGTAAAAATAACTTCAGTCTTTTAAGTAAAGGATAGTAAAGGTAACAGCTGAGTAATTGTGTTTCATTTAAATCTTCTCAATCCTTTCAAATGGTTAGTTATCATTGCATTTTAATTTGTCTACTTGTTAATGCGTATTTTTGTGTTTATTTCTGACCTTGCTAACCTGTTTACCAGGCACTTCAGTACACCTCCACCAAATCATCAGCTCGCTGCCATTAAGAGGTGTGGCCTGGTATTTCCTTGCTGTTAAACTGAATCGATTCTGCTCTTTTACTGAGGCACAATCTGACTGCATTCAGTTGGGTGCTTGCCGAGTTATCTTTCCGAATGCCATGCCAAGGCATTGTCAACAAGGGAACCCCAATGAGGCAGAAAGGTGTTTTATTACCTGCAATATAAATAAAGACAAGCAGAACTGAACGTTAGCCAGATGCTATTTGGAGTTACTTGTTTTTTTTTGTCCTTTTCTCTTAGAGAGCTGTTTGTCCACAAACACCAAGAAGGTGCAGGGACTCATTTGCATTGCAAAGTAACCGTAGATGCAGACAGAAACCTTTTAGAAAAAAAAGTTGCTGGAAATACACTAGCACCTAGCACCTAGCTTGTTGCTAAGTCACGTGGCTTGCCGCATATTGAAATCCTTTAAAATGACTCATGTCTATAAATTATCTTGAAAGTCTTGTTAAGTGAATGTGTGTGTTTTATGTTGACACAAGTTTTTCTGCATGTGTGTGGATTTGAGGTAGGGATTAGTGGTGTATCATTAGTTTGGCTTTGGTGTGTGTACATGCATGCTCCCTGTCAGAAATTGAGATCATATCTTCCAGATCTTTGGCCTGGAAATGGTATGAAACAAATGTCTGAATATCTTGCTTTTTGTCAATGACTAGACAGCCGTTTTAACAATAGAAGCTACTTGTAGTCTAACTTGGTGTTAGTCATGGATAGGTGAGGTTAGGAGGAACGCCATTAAAATGGAATTACATGTATGAATGACTACAAGATTACATTTAATCAGCTATTCTTTTTGAAAACAACATTTAGGAAAACTTTAAAGCTTTGAAACACATCAGATGTTTTGTCTTTTGCAAAATCTCTCCCTAAAATACTTTGATTTTCTAACCTGAATTTTATAACAGAGCTGTGAGGAGCCGCGTTTGAGGGTCTTTCATCTTCACATTGGGTTTAGCCTTGGTGTGAAGGCGTGGACACGCTTCGTGACTTTTCGCGGACGAGAATTAAAAAAAAAAAGAATTATCTTCTGTGCTGAAACTGCGGAGAAAAATCCATCTGGGCAGAAATGCTGTGGAATGGGGCGTTTTTAGCGGTAGCTCACAATTATCTGGAAATAAAAGCGCAAATGCTGTAAAAATTCCATTATTTTCTCATTGCGCACCCAGAAATTTTCCTGAACCATTTAAGCATTATTTACTTCTAAACTCATCGCTAATCAGTTTTATGATGAACGCTATTAGGAGGCAGAAGAAACAATCCCCTTCCTCTAGGCAGGGCTAATGTAGCCAAGGGGGACCTCATTAAAATGCTTCCTTAATTGCTATCTCTGGTCTGCAGTTGTTTTTTTTCAAGAAACATAATAAACAATAAAGTTTAAATGGTGTCCCTTACGCTTTTCTCCCTTCCCCTCGCTTATTTTCCTACGAAAAGGGCTGGTTTAAAGGGCGCCCGGTTTCAGTGGAGGTCAGGAGAAGGACTGGCTTGACGCTGGAATTCTATCGTTTTCCGTTTCTATGGCACGCTGCCCTTGTCGAAAAATTCGACCTCAGACATTCCACCTGAGGAAGGGTGTGGCCGACATCAGAGCCCAGGAACTGGGGGTATTTTTTCCAGGGTGGGGGTGGGTTGGGTGAATCAGGAGCCTCTCGGCCAGCTTTCAGACCCAGGACTGTGGAAGCAAATTCATTTTGAACCTGTTGGACACAATGGCAGGGCCTGAAGGGCCGGGGGGGTTTGATATTTATGAGGCCCGTTGTCGTGCTGGGAGGGAGCTCGTTTTCCCCAGTGTAAACACCGTTATCATAGCAGATCAATTGAACTCTTACAATTGGGTGGAGGAGCATGGGTGGGGGGGGGGGGGTAGTGGTCAGTGCCAGGCTTTTTGTAGCTCCTGTGGTGATCTGGGAGGAGGCAATTTTCTCTAATTAAGAGGAGACAGACTGGATTAGTGTGCTTGGGACAGATAGGGGGGGATAAACGGGGGGAGGGCGTTGACTGGTGTGTGTGGCGGGCTAATGGTTCAGGGCAAGGGCTGAACCACAAAAAGAAAGAGCGAAACTGCCTTTTTTCAGCCACATAGCCTGTACTTGCTAAAAGCCCATGGCTCTGATGGCTGGGAAATGCTCTCTGTAGAGTCACGTCACCACACCCAGCGATGACGCCATCGGCAAAACACAGAAGCCAAACGAGGAACCTATTCATCTACGCTTTCGACACAGACCTGATCATCTGGAGACCGTCTTCAGATCCTAACCTTCAGGTACCAGAGACGCCAGGCAGAATATTATTCACCTGCAATACGCATGACAATCTGAGCCATGATTCTGAGGTGTGAACGCATCATGAACGGCTTTAGTACTTCAATGATCCATCATGGAGACAATGGTCACATATTAGCATCTGTGGGACTCTGGCTATTGGCATAATGTGGGATTTTAGGAGCTTTTCATTGACCCATTTAATTGCATTCGACCTTACGCCCCTAACACTTCTGTCTGACAAAAAACTGAATAAAAACTTCCTTTGAAGTCAAAGCTATGTTCTTGGCAGCGCTTGTGGTCTGGCTGCATCCCCAAGCTCGAACATTATGACTCTCCAGGGACCTGGGTTAAGTGACTTTATTTAAGGGGCTCCTTTGGAATAACACGTCAGGAATTCCCATGCTGTCAGTTCAGTCTCCACCATCAATAAAACTCAGAAGTGGATCTCACATGAGGCAAGGTGGCTATCCCAGAATCACAGAGGAACAGCATCTCCCAAACATCTAATTAGTGTCCTGTTAAGCACAAAGAGTACCCCCTCCCAAGCAGGCCTGCTCCAGTCCCATTATGGCTTACCAATAAATCCCCCCCCCCCATGGTCACCAGCAGGACGTCCCTGGCTTCAGCTCTCGTCTCCAGAGACCCCTGCCCCCAGCTCCAGTTCCCAGGGCCCTGGGCTTCCCCGGAGGGCTGTAAGGCTGACGGTGCTGGGTGTTGTGATGGAGCGGCTGGATGGAGAAGCCATCATTAGTAGGGCCGTCCCAGAGAGGGAGGGAAACATCCCAAAGGTTAATGTTCTCCTTTGTGAAACAAAAACTTGACTCCCCACTAAGCGTCTGTAAACTTGCCTTCAGACCTGGTCCGAGTCGTATTAGAAAGATCAATATGTGGAAGTGGGGGTGTGTATATTGCCCTTTCTATGAGTGTGAGGGTCCTTGTAGCAAAAGCTCAGCTAACAGCAGAAATTACCTTCAAGCAGACACACTCACATTCCCACACAGCAATTAAAGAGTTAATGCACGGGTGTATAAATGAGAATAAAGAAAAATTCAAACGCAAGACACATATGCATATGAGTACAATGGGCAGTAGAGGCAAAAATGAAAATTGTGTTTTTAAGGAACTGTTGCGGCCTGTTGTGATGATGATGATGATGATGATGATACCACAAAGACCCCCAGGCAAATATCCACAGATGCCAAACAGTGGCACACTACAAAAACACGCAGAGAGAGACATAAACACACACACACTACATGCCAGCCTGGGCCTCTCTGAATTAGTGGGGGCCATCTGTCGCCCCACACCCCCATCTTTAGAATGCTGGGAACGCCCCTCCCCTGCCCCATCTCTACCTATGGCTGAGACTTCTGCTCCTGGGTCAGTCCCATAACAGTACCAAGGCCAGCTCCAGGCAGAGCTCTGCCAACCACATCTACAACTGCTACAACTTTTTACGACCTTGGGGTGGCTCACCCTTTCGGGGGAGGGGGGGGGGGCTAATTGGCCCCTCCCTGGTGCTCTCGTGCCCTTGTTTATTCAAACCCGGGCTGGATAGAGTTCTTTAAGTAGCCACCTGTTATATGGGGCAGCCCAAATACACAACTGGAAAACCTCACCCTCTTCAAGTCACCATTCCATTCCATAATAACTAACTTTCATGCTTCTAAAACTGTCGCCTAAACACTCTGGGGTGATGATGACTTTACTTGCTAAAGACCTCATTTGCATTAAGTCATTAACACTTTCCAACCCATTTACCTTAATGAGACCCTAAACACGCAGCCTTTGTTGCGACCATCTCGTTAGTGGTTATGATGTCAGTGGCATCAAAGACCAGGGTTGGTGGGCTACTAATGGTGAACCAAAAAGTATGTGGTACAACATGGTGTTTATTACCCCGGATGCATAAAGGCAGTAGCACAACCATTTACCCAAACATGGACACTGGCATGTAGATGCAAACACCATGTCCTAATTATCTTAAATAATAAAAGGAGCAACACTTAAAATATGGGGTAAATGTAACAAAGCCACTGAGATCCATCCATCCATCCATTTTCCAAACCGCTTATCCTACTGGGTGGCGGGGGGTCCGGAGCCTATCCCAGAAGCAATGGGCATGAGGCAGGGAACAACCCAGGATGGGGGGCCAGCCCATCGCAGGGCACACTCACACACCATTCACTGTCACATGCACACCTACGGGCAATTTAGCGACTCCAATTAGCCTCAGCAGAGTTTCGGACTGTGGGGGGAAACCGGAGTATCCGGAGGAAACCCCACGACGACATGGGGAGAACATGCAAACTCCACACACATGTGACCCAGGCGGAGACTCGAACCTGGGTCCCAGAGGTGTGAGGCAACAGTGCTAACCACTGCACCACCATGTCACCCCCACCACTGAGATCCTTGCAAGTAAAATTATTTATTTCCAATAAGTGGTGAATTGTATTCAAACAGTGTCCAAAGCATCCATCTGTCCATCCATCCATACATATTCCAAACACGTATCCAGTGCAAAGCCACAGAAAGAACCAAGTCAATCCAGATTAATTTCCCTACTGATGGTACAGCAGTACCTCCACCTTCAGTTTCTTGAACTTGCATCATTAGTAGAGATCTTGAAAGTGGATATGAAACACAAGATGAGTTAGCGTAATTCACAAGATGTATTCCCACTCAAAAAATCCTTATAGGTTTAACACTGTTGGTGAAATTGGATTAAAAACAATAAGTAATCCGAGTTACATTTTTCAGGTAACGTTTGTACATCGGCATGAATGAAAGAGTCTACTTTAGCAAAGTCGCTAATTTTAGTTAGCGTTAGTATCCACATACCTGTGTGGCTGATGAGAGCACTTCCATTGGTTTGGAAGCTAGTAGACCTGCTAGTAGCAAGCTCGTCATATCGCCAGCTTGCTGGACAGTGGGCTCATGTTCCAGGGCTAATAGAACAATACAATGTTAGTGAAATCTCAAGTTTGAACCACACATCTTTGACACATGATTGCTTGTTATGTGACTGTAAAGCTTCAACTTAAGGTGGCATGATATTATTGATGTTGTTTTACAAAAAGCCGTTGCAAGTTAATGTGACCTAATCTACAAATTCCAAGCTGAACAACGTCATGATATCACATCCTAGGACAAGATGGCTTAAAAAACTTGCCTAAAAAAGTCATTTGGGTTTATTATTATATTTAATTCAGTTTCACTATAAAAACCTATAAGGATTCTTAGAGTGGGGATCCATCTTGTCAATTATGCCAACTACATCTTGTGTTTCATGTGCACTTTAATCACTGTGGCGGTGCTGGAAGCAGATGCGAAACTAGATTGTCCTTAGGCTGGGATTGGGAAGCAGGGAGCCGCGGGCAGGTTCACTTAAGGCCCAGGGTGGGGCCTGGCAATGTGGCATGCTGTGTCTCTAATCCGAAGGTTGTTGGTTCAAATCCATGGGCCGGTGGAATGATTTTACTGTAAGGGCCTTCTGCAAGGAGCTAATTCCCTGTCGTTCTAGGGACTTTTTCAAGAATGTACATCACATTGAATAAATGTGAAATGAAAATAAAAAGTAAAATTAAATTTAAATTATTTCTCAGCCGGGATAAACAAACAGCTGTTTAAGACCTCAGAAATCCAAATGGGATCTTACTTTATAAGCTTTATACCAGAAATAGATGGATAAAAGCCCCGCAAATTCAGGGAGCCCCTTTCATGCCCTCACCACCCAAAGACCAACACCTGACTTGGGTCATTGCAGCCTTAATGCTCGAGGACTCTGAGCAGTTCTGGTCTTTGTGACAGTCACCTGTACTGCATCCCCTTAAAAGAGCGTTATTCTTATTTTTTTATTCAGCTGACAACATTAAGCAAAAACAGATAAGTAGTGGATGCAGGTGGACGTCCCTGAAGCACTTCTACACTGGTTCCTTGCCATTCCTGTTACTCAAATGATCAACCTCCTGTTTTTCCCTCAAAGCTGTTTAAGCCCCATGTTATCACCTTGTATGCCATGTCCCACATCCGGTGCTATTATTCTGGAATTTTCCTAACAGATGATTGGTGACCCCAGACTTCCAGTCAGGTAGCTACATCCAAGGGAATTCTATCACACAGCCATCCAGTATGGAGTTTTACATGCCTGCCCCATCTACACACTGGGGTCACGATGACACAAACGCTGCTTAAGGGTAAATTCTTACTGAGTCATGAGCCAGGATAACAGCTGTTCAGGAGCATGAGAGCGCGACCAAAAAGGGGATTTTTTATCTCAAACAATGGTTAATGAAAATGATGGACCCAAAAGTGGTTTTGTTCAGAAACGAGTTTGGCTGGTTTGGGCAGAGCCCCAAATAGTTCCAGTAACAGTCAGGCTAATAAGTCCAAGCTACTAATTCCTGCTTCACGGAGCTGTCAGTGCTAAAGAATGTTCCGGATCTGTCCATGGGTACAGGATGTGCTGAGTGAAAAGTTGTGGACGTGATGGTGAGCCATTTAGTCCTCGGACTGCCTGAAACCCTGGGGGTGCGAGAGGAGGGAGGTGAGGCAAAGAACACAGAGGGCTGACGGCGGAGGGGGTTGGGCTGGTTCGGAAACCAGCTCAGCCGGTCCTGCTGGTTCCTAGCAGTCTTGGCTAACGGGAAGCACCACTGTTCCCTTCGCTAATTCACGCACCCTTTGGCACACTGGCATGTCTGAGCCGGGGCACACTTGCATTTCTGCTCCCGTGTCATGCCAGACGGCGGCCTGTCATGCGAGGTGTTGAAAAGACAAATGCAGAATCTTCAGGCGTGTAGAGATCACTGCCAAACAAGCATCTCGTTTACTGACACTTTTATCCAACGCAACTCACAACAGAGGGAAAGGTTGCGATTTATGCCTGCTCCTTGGCATTTGAACCCACAATCTTTGCGTTGTTAGTACAACAACCTACTCATTGAGCTACATTTGAAACCAAAAACTGTACTGTCCAGTGACGTGCATGAGCACCTTATGGGAAATAACAAATGAATCTAAATTAAAAAAACATTATATAAGGAAATGGTTGTTAAGTATAATGGGCACTACAGATAATTAACTCAATGTTAATATTCTTCTTGACAGATCTTCTTGCTTCTGCAAAACTTTGCCAGAAGTTTTTTGTGTTTACTACCTGATTTACAAGCATGGACCAACCACAGTTCATTTATGTTGGAGGGTAGCGGATGACAGCATTTTACGTGAAGGAGCGGCTTCCTGTAAACGTCACGATGGCGTTTTTAAATCAGCGATAATGAGCACGTGACAGGTGTCTCCGTGGTAATTTCTGCCAGCAGTCTCCTTCCTCCAGTTCCTGCCGCCTGCTGTTTTATTCATGTGACTTTTGTCCCCGAGCAAATTTCTCCCACGTGTGGAAAATAAGTGATTTCCGCTTGACGTCCTTAAAAAACTGCCTACCTGCAGCAATGAGCGACTTACAACTGATAGGCAGTGCGGTAAGTTTTTGGGGGAATCCAGCTGCGATCTTGGGCATGGAAGTTGCCCTTCCAGTTTCGTCGCTGCTCTTGTTCGTCTCTCAGGCCGTCTGAGGCCCTGTCTCTGAACTCCAGGAGCCCGTCATCCTTTTCTCCGGGCTGTAGCCAAGCTCGTTTCCTCCACCTTGTAACGAGAGCCGTCTGTAGCCGAGGGGACAGGTGTAAATGCTGTCTCTGATCCATCGTGACTAAGTGCGGTGATAATTGTAACAAAGGAATTGCCATGGGCTTTCTCTGCGTACCTACCTGCACGGCACAGACACAGAACAATTAGTCAGCTGTAAGTCAAATTCCAAGAGTTTGATTACGACAGTTATATGCTACGCTACTGTTTTTATCAGGGTGCAGTGTTGCTCTGATCTGCTATTTTCTGATTGTTTGTGTGGTGACTTCGGTTTGATTACTGATTTCAAGAGGATGCTGGTATTTTAACCTATAAATTTATTCGACAAACTTTGTTTCCATGCCACATCTGCAGACACTCAGTCCTTTATGTCCGGCACATTTTCCAGTTTACATTCGAATTGCTTCGCTTCCCGATCGACATAAATCCAAATCGGGGCGGTCCTTTCGCTTGAACCACATTCAGGAAACTCAGATTAGGTATTTACTCAAAGCTGCTACCGTTGGCAAAAGTACAGCAACCTTCACAAGGCTGGAAAGAATGTGCTCCCCCGACCCCCGACCCCCGTGTGGCATTCGGATTCGGCGACCCAAAGAAATGCTTGTACCCCTGAGTTCCCGTGTCGCCCCGGGGGCTGGAGTCCGGCGTCATCATAGGCTAGGAGGGCGTCACGTGACCGAATGCACAAAGGCGACAACACGAGCTGCCACAGGAGCCCCCTTGTGCACACTTAACGTTATTATCCTGGGAGACAGTTGTCCTGATTTCATCACTCAGTTGGTATGCTTACTTCAAAGACCGAGAGTCAAGAAGCCCCCCTATATTCCCACAGGCCCATGCCCCCCACCCTTCCCCCACTAAGTGTTTGCTAGCCACGGGCAAGCGGCCTCTCGCTAGTGCCTGACCTCCAAGGGTAACCCCTGAACATTAAAGACATTTCCGTGTTGTGGGTTTGCCTGCCTGCCCAATGGCTGCAGGGGATCTGGCCATGACTGCCGGTCATGACGTAGGAATGGCTGTGCAGAGACCAGGCCCAGATTCGAATAGCCGTTATCTGTCGAAAAGGAACCTGCTTATGCTAAATGTTTCTCTTTGCTTAATAAAGATAAAGGTTTTCTAACCAGTTAACAGGAAAAAGCAAGTTGTGTGGCTGTTTTGGGCTCATAATAAACCTAGAAAATCATTGCTTCAGCAGACTTACTTTCAAGACCTTGTTGTGAACTAATATGGAGCACTATCCATCCATCCATCCATCCATCCATCCATCCATCCTTCCATCCTTCCCTCTGTGGTGGTGGGGGATCTGGAGCCGTTGAGTACAAGACAAGGAAGGGAACAACCCCGGATTGGGTACCAACCCACCACAGGGTGTACCCAATACCCACAAACCATTCATGCTTACCTTAGGACAATTTTGTTACTCTTGGTTATTTGGTTACTGGGGGTGGCAAGGCAACAGGGCTAACCACTGCACCACCAGGGCACCCGACTGCATCCATTCCGGCTGGGTGTTCACTCCCCCCCTGTCCGAAGATGGTCGTTTGTGCGATAGGTACCCACTGGTTCAGGGGACGAGGGGGGGTCGTGGGGGACAGAGCACTAATGCAGTGACTTTCTGCTATTTCACATTTTGCTAGCATGTTATGTGCTGTATGCTATCAGCATCTGCTAATGAACACAGTCTCAAAAGGAAGTAATGACCAGCTAATGACTGCTCCTAATGTAGCCCCCTATCTGCATTATGGATCCAAACCGAGCATCCGACAGTTTTATACTGAATTCACTTTAATTCTTTTCTAAGAATTTACAGATTACCCTTGTCCCCACAAAATCTATTATGATTGTCTTGCTAGGCCTTTCAAATGAGCCCTCTAAGAGTTTCCTGTTTCCTTCCTTTGCTGCAATTAGTATGATTATCAATCCAAACAATAGTTAGAATAATTGCAAGCATAAATATAGCCCTTAGAGCGACGCTTCCTGTCCGTAAACGTCAGCGGTGGCCGGCTGCTCCTAGGCTAGTATCCCGTTTATCGGCTGCTGAAGCATGACAGATTGACCACATGAAACCCAAATGAGTTGAAAATTGCGAACGGCTTAATGGAACACATTTGATTTCGGTTGGAATGGCCCTGCGATCGGTTATCAGATTATCACTGCATCCGTTTATGGTCCTGTCTTTCTCAGGCCAGAGGGGAATCATAGTTGAAATGCTAAAAGCAGCTAATTAGGAAGATTCGGTTAAATTCGCAACAGGTACCCTTCATACAGTGAACAAAAATGTAGATTTTGCCACGAGTTGAAACCAGTTTACCGTAGAGTCAACAACAGAGGCATTATCTGCAAATGTTTCCATTACATCTATCTGTCCTTTGTCTGCAAAAAAAAATAATAAATGAGGTTGCTTTTTTATTAGTTGTTTTGCAGTGCTAACCTGCATGATATAGAACGGGCCAACGACTTGTCGCATCAGCAGCTCGGAATTTCCTGAGAACCCAGAAAAAAAAGGGCCTTTGGCGATTTGCAAGTGGTGAGACTTTCCCACACCCTTGGACATTTGTTTGTACACAAAACATGGCGGAACATAGAAGTCTAGTGTTCTAAACCAGCATAGTCAGCCACGCCTGGTTGATTCACCTGCAACTGTTAGATTTCCTACAGGGATCCAAGAGACATTTGTCTACAGAACCCTGGTGACTGGAACAGAACATTCCAATATATTTATTGGGTTCTAGAATTCTTCAATTTAATCATTAAACCGCAACAATCAAGTTCTGGAACAAGTGTCAGACATTTGACAGAAGGTTCAACTAAACATTGATGCTATTTCAAGCATAGTCAGAGACATATTTAAATATCACGGAATCCTGATAGAAGAATAAGTCAAAGCCCCAGCAGATCAAAGTGATGGAGAGGAAGGATGATGGTGCTCCCTCTGATGGTCAAGAACTGGCTTTGGGAGCATCCAGTCCTGACCACCAACTTTGCCCTGGGGACCCAGAGCAAGTCTGTCTCCAGGAGTAATTAGTGATTTCTACTCTCCATGACCTCTCCGGTGATCAGTGGCACCAGTAAAAAAAAAAAATAACGGCCTTTGTCTTCTTCTTGGACTGTGGTCATAGACATTTGCGGCATGTTTGTCCTGCAGTTCGTCTTTGGCAGTTAACAGTTTCTCACATAAGCCCAGACATGTAAAACTGTGGTGAAAAAACACGAAAAACAAATGACATGCAAAACAGTGAGCCATTCAATGCAAAGCAGCCCGGTCTGAACACAATGGCTCGTGTTGCACTGGGAAGGAATGTGCAAAAGCAACGGCACGCAAAGTGACAGCGAATGACTCTCATATGCTAAGTGTGAGCGAGCGTAGCTTCGGATGGAGTACAGCAGAGGTCAATGACCACGGACGGTGACGGCGGCATAGGCAGCACGGCGGCGAGAGATGGATCGAGATGATGTACTGAAGCTCATTCGTCAATGGCATTCATCAGAAAGGGGCCAGGCTGGTGGGAGTCTGCCGCACGTTGACCTTCAAAAGTCAGCCAGCTATTTCGGTCTTTGCGCTCTAACATGGGAATTAAGGAAGCTGCATTGTGTTCTGAAGCTACGCTCTGGTGCGAATGGAGAAGTCACAGCTTGGACGAACGCGTCGCCCCATGACTGCTTGTGTAAGCAATTTTTGTAAGCGGTGCCACTAAGCTACATCCAACCCAAATCTGGGCTGCATCTTCTCAGAATCGGGGCAGATGGAAAGCCTGAGCTTTGTAGTGGTGTTTCTGACTCTGGAGCTGTGAGGTTTGGGAGGAACTAATAAGTGAAAAGATCAGATCTTTAAAGAGAAACAGGCCGGATAGCCGGGAGGCTGCTGATGTAGGGCAGTGGTCTCGGCTGTGTGGACACCGTTCCGGTCGCGATCCAGCCATTTCCCATCTATGAGAGTGGAACCGGCAAGGTCTAGTCTTTCCAGGAAGAATGGGCGGGGGACTTTGTTGGAGTGCGTGCTGGAAAGCACATGCCAAGTCAGAGGTGTCACGGGAGGTAGCAAGGAGCTGTACTTCCGGTGAATTGAAATCCACCTAGTAGAGCAGCTATATATAATTCATGGTCAAAATACTCAAATCATTGAGCAAATGAGCAAATGAAGAAAAACACAAAAACACACACACACACACACACACGGACATGTCACTTGCACATGTCACACACACACACACACACACGCACTTGTCGCTTGCACATGTTATACACACACACTCACACACTCACACACACACACACGCACACTCACACACACACACACGCACATGTCGCTTGCACATGTTACACACACACACTCACACACACACGTGCACACACACACACACGCACACACACACGCGCGCACACACGCGCACACTAACACACACGCACATGTCGCTTGCACACGTTACACACACACACTCACACACTCACACACACACACACACGCACACACACACACTCACACACACACGCACATGTCGCTTGCACATGTTACACACACACACACACACACACACACACACACACACACGCACATGTCGCTTGCACATGTTACACACACACACACTCACACACACACACTCACACACACACACACACACACACACACACGCGCACACACAGATTAGGCATCTATATCTTTGTGGGGATTCTCCATTGTTATTCCCCATTACACCAATCCCAACTGTGAGAACCTTAACCCCCACCCAGCCCTGACCGTAACCATAAGCAACCAAGCAAAACATCAAAGACTTTCAGCATTTTTAGTTTTTCGATTATATTCACAATTTTTTTATTGTCCCCGCATTGTCCCTGCAAGACTAAAACATCAGGTTTTTGTCACATTGTGGGGACCAGTATATACATAAACACCCACAGAAAGGGCACTAACATGCATCTCTTCCAGCTGCTAATCCTCTGCGGGGTTGAGAAGGATGGGGGGAAGGGAATGCGTTGGGGGGTGGAGCCAATCCCCTCCAGCACAGGTTGCCGGATCATCACATGGCACACAGAAGCACACACAGAATTATATGCTACAGACAATTTGGAGTCGTCCCTCAGCGTACCTGCATGTCTTTGGAGTGCAGGAGGAAACCAGAGCAGTAATACATGCCAGGGTCGATTCAGACTTTGCTGCTGTGAGGCGACAAGCGACCCCAAGAGTCACTGTGCTGCCCAAGACAGTTATTCTAGGGCTGCTGTCTCAGTGGAAAAACGTTCTCAGAATTTTCCCCTGCATATAGACGTGCATAACATAGACGTGTCTGTCCACTGTGATACACACAGATGAGTTCTTAGAGGAATTTCCATCTGCATTCATGCTGTATCCCCGACATGAATGTGTATTTACTTTTCATAAACCCTGCTGCCAGATAATCTGCTGTAATGTTTGATCTAGAGGGTTTGTGGTTTTTAACATTCAAAACTTTTGAGCCAAGTCCAGCTTTCAGACTCAGTAGCACAGTGATGCTATTTAGAAAAATAACATTTTCACAATGAAAGTCCATGGCGGGACTTCGAGCTGAACTGACCAGAGACTGTTGGATGACTTAGCTTTTCTCCACTGCAATAACTATGCTGTTTCCGTTGTACAAACATCACTCTCACAGCAATTCTCTGGAAGTGGTGACAATCTCACACCTTGTCCTTTCTCTCATCCTGGCCTGACCATTTCTTCCTCTCTGTTTCACGAGCTGAGAAGCTAGTTCCACTCATGTATAGAAGCAGAGTTTCACTGTGCACCACTGCATGGCCTGTTGGCCTTATCTAGCTCCTCAGGAACCAATCCTGCCCCTCCCTCTGGAAATTGGCGTGAAAAAAAGGATATCACAGTGCAGGAAAAACACACCGACCAGGCGAGAGTTAGGATGTATTCGGATATTCATGCCGCACTTTTTAATCTGACAAAATAAAACCATATTCAGATTCCACCCGTTTTGGCACAGGTCTGTAAATGTGAGAATGGGACATGGAGCCCTTCACCCACAGTGCCTCGTTACCCTTGGACACAAAGCTGCTTAATCCCACCCAATAAAAACACGCCTGTACAGCCCACTGCTGCTTCTTATAATTAATAACACAGTTAACAATAATACAGATTGATTTCCATTACTTTACTGGCGATTTTGTTCGTCTAGTTCAGGGATCTCCAAATCCAGTCCTGTAGAGCTACTGTCGAGTTGGTTTTCTATTCTACTAGGCTTCTGATGAGCTACACCTGTTCCTGGTTTTTACCTGAGACTGGGTGTGGCTTGTCAGAAGCCAGGTATGACAGGAGATCTCTCCAGGACTGGGGTTGGAGACCCCTGGTCCAGTTGTTAACACAAATGCTGGTAACCGGTTTTCAGTGAATAACCTGTAAGAGGGACCTGATTTTATCGGGGTGCCACTTCACACTGAAGGTGGTGTCTGTCTTGGTCTCCGAATGCACAGTCTCTGAGTGTGAAACTGTCTGCAAGGCAGACGGCTGCATGGTAATATACTTCCTGTCTAAGAGCAGTCACATCTGCCTCGCCACTGTACTGACTTCCTGCGCTCGGGTGCCACATTCTGACAGGACCTGGGTTGTCTCCGCCAGGCGCTGTCGTCTCGACATGCTGGATCGTAATAGCAAGGTGTCTCCGAAACACTCGGATCGCCGTGCGGGCTGGAGGGCAGAGTGCACTGATGTCACCATTATGGTGATCTCCCCCCAGGGCTGCACACTAAACCTGGGTGGGTCAAGAGAATTAAAAAGGCGGATCGTCCCTTTACATCTCTGATCTCATCTCAAAACAGGGGGATTGCTCTGCATACCTTCCAGTGCTGATGCTCAAATGAGTACCAATGAGTATGGTCATATGGACTCCTTGTCTTAACCTCACTTGACCTCCTTTCAAGACCCTCACCAACTGTGTAACAATTGAAGAGGTAATTCTACAGCTTAAATCCTCCTCACCTTGTGACAAGATTTATAATAAACTCAAAGATTTAATCAACAAAACTTTGTTACTCAAATGTTGCTCCTTGCCTCTCTATCTACTGAAAACGTCTGTCAAGCTGCATGGAATTTACGCTCAGATCACACGAGTTTCTGTGCAGTTGTATGCGTGTGTTTAAGTGTGGGGTTAGGGGGACAGAGGGCTACAGAGGTGTCTTGGAGGGTGCAGGTCGTGATCGCACACAGCCCAAAAACCTCTGTCTTTTGGTTTAGAGCGGTGCTGGTTTAAGAAGGACTGGTTTGGTGCTTCTAACTGAACCTCTGTGGACGTGGAGGCCCCATCGTGCTCCAGGTCACTAAAGCACGGTGGGTTCGGGAGGTGCTCGTGCTCATCGCTGAGAAAAGCCATGTGAGACGACCACAAGGCGTGAAGTCAGCTTTTCGGTACTTGAAGTCGCGTCGGCCAGCCTTGGCTTGGTGAGAGGTCCCCCCTGGGTGCAGCCGAGACAGCTGTGAGACCAGGAGGAAGCCAGCGCGGGGTGGGCACTTTCGACTGCGTCACGGAGACTTCCTGTTACTTGTTCTCCAGCTGAGTTTTGCCCATGCGCTGCGTTAGGCTCGCCCTGTTTGCCTTGGCGCGTGACGACGGCGCTGGTTTTTCAGGTGCGTTTGGTTTCAGTGTGAAATGGTAGCTCTCTTAATGTTACTTTTGTTTTTTTACTAAGCCAAATGATAGCTCTGTTGAGGTTTGTTTTCATTGTATTGGTTATAGGGACCCTTTTTCCTGGCTCCGGCAGACATGCCATCGCAGAGCAGGGAAGGTGTTTCACGTGACTGCCGTCTGCCGGGCTCATCTCAGGAAGCTGCCATCTTCCTGGCGCAAATTCACGGGACACACCCGTGGGCCAAAAGGAGGTGGGTTCCAGTAAGAGTCTAGCCCCCCCAGCTCCGGCTCCTGATTATACATCATTGCCTTGCCAGTTATGACTAATTCACCAGTGTGTGAAGAAATTAATGCGCTCAGCTGGCTTTTTCAGTTCACAAAGGTCTTTTTTCTTCAAAATGGGAAGCCTCAGAATAAGTGGATAGGTAAAGAATTGGGGCTGCAAGGGGCGGGGCTTCCACTCTGACCAATCAGCTTAGATCAGGAACTGGAGATCAGGAATCCCCCTGGATTCATCACTGTCATCACTTACATTAGCTAGACCCGCCAAAAAGATGCCTTGGTAGAAGCACAGTAATTTACCATTCAAATACATTCTTTTCAACAATGGGCCTGTCAGACCATGCAAATTTGACATCATGCATGACATAACTTCCTGTGTACGCTGTGGTATCCCTCAGCTCCCCTGCATGAGCACTTTACATCATTTCCTGTAAAGTATGAAAGCACAGTTTCCCCATGGGATCTGGGTAGAGTACTATAGGGAGGTCACATGGGTTCACAATAATCAGACTCTAGTAGATGTTAATAATTCTCTCTGAGAATGCATCGACATACGTCAGACTGACTTCTTAGGTCTGTTATTTCCATATTAATATACATTTATAAATAAGCCACAAGTAGTTTGGTGATCATTGTTGGACAAATATATTTCCTCAACTGACAAATGGCTTTTCTTCACTGTTCTTACTATGAAGGAGTTAGTTCTGCTGCTTAGATGACGCTCCCACGGTAAGTCTCTGGATGCCGTGTCACTCTCACACCCTGACCTGGCTCTCCGACACCACTTCTTCCTCGTGGTTTTGCGTGGTGAGAAGCTACTTCCATGCATGTACAAGCTGGTGAGACTATCTTGAGATCAATGCAATGAATTTTAACTCTAACATATCACAACACCTCAAATGTTTTCTCGTTTTGTGGTCTCTAAGGGTCAAGATCTGAGAGGATGAGTCCTGACTTCAAGCTGATTATTGTAATGTAAGGCAATGGAGAGGAACAAAGGGGTTTGGTCCAGACATGGTCTTGTTTTAGCTTTGCTTTGTGCTGGCTCAGAGAACTAAACCTCTGTGCCTGTTATCAGAAGGTCACTGGTTTGAGTCCTGGCCACAGCAGAATAGTCTGTGGGCCCTTGTGCAAGCTTGCTCTCACCTGTACATGTATCTCATGGAGAGCAAGATGGGGTAGGCAAGGAGAAGTGTTCCAATGTACTGGTAATTGTGCAAATAGAAAATAAAGACTCAGTTCGCAAGGAAGACTGACACATAACACTGGACTTCCTTGTTACCAATTTGCAATCGACTCGCGGCACTGGCATCTGAAATGCCCCGCCTTTGGTGCCTCTTGTGGTGGGCGGGTTAGTTCCAAGCAACTATCCTGACGCTCTTAGAAGACTCGCACCTTCACTTTCTGGAGGTCTGAAGACCTGCTGCAGAGTTGTGGCTTCCTCCAGCTTAAGAGCGGGGGCAGGCTAAGAATTCAGAGCCAGAGCACAGAGCTGGAAACACTCGACAGTAAATGCCCAATCTACCTGGTAATGGTGTCATTTCAGAAAAGATGAGACTGGTGTGACGCCACTGGTGTAAAGGGCATCGCCTGCTCAATGGCAACATCTTCAACTTTCCAACTCACTTCTTTCCACCACTGGTTCAGAGAAAGTTTGCAACCAAGTCTCTTGTGAGTCCTCATGTTGTACAGTTTCGACGTGGAGAACAAGGTGGCCCGATCAGATTAGTGGGCTAAGCCGAGCCGAGGATTCCTTTGCGTGTCGTTTTTCCAAATGGACCCCCATCCGGATTTGCTGAAAGCCCCCCCCTCCCCCATTTTATTCCAAACGGGCCTCCAGCCCAGCTCTGTGAGTATCTCGGGGGAGCACATTGGAGCGCTGAATACTTTGGGACGGCCCGTAAGATTTAGGAATTGGCTGCTTTGCTTCAGAGTGAGTTTCCACAGATGATCACAAATGGGATTAGGGGATTAGATAGCCGAACTGGATTATTAGAGCTGCCGTATTTTTTTCTGAAGTTCCCCAACTTGTTAGTTTATCCATTTGTCTGATTTTGCATTTTTTCCCCCAGCTTTGTTCCCAAAGCCATAAATTCTGTATTAGTGGATACTTCCTTATGAATCAGAAAATCTCTGAATTTTACATACTTTACATAGCATCATTTCCAGTATTTGGATGTGATTAAAAGTAGTATATTGTGTAGGTATTATATACTTATATTTACGATTACATACACTTTCACTGTATATACACAGGTAAGGAGTGCATGCTGATTAAAGCGTGTTGCAACACACACCACGCGACAAACCTCCTCTGGGTTGAGATCCGAGTGCAGCAGGTGATACCTCAGCATGACACTAGTCCAAATGGAGCAGAGTTTTTTTTTCCTGGTGGCTGGAGTGCCAATCCTGCCACCAACCCTCAAATTTTCTCTGTAAGTTGTAAGTTGTAGATTAAAGTCAAAACCAGGACAAAGAAATTGCAGGTTAATGGCCTTGCTCACGGGCCCAAGGAGTAGGAGCACTCCTAGCATTCACAGGATTTGAACCAGCAACCTTACAACTGTTGACACAGATCTCTAGTCTCAGAGCCACCTCTCCCCCCACTCATTCCTTAATTTATGTAATGTAAGTATATTAAATAAAAATGTATTTAATATACATTTTTTTTGTAAACTCCAGCCTGGCTCTTCCCTGCTACTCATTGATGAAGGACTTCTTCCTTCCTTTATCTGTCTTCAGTCCTGCTTCTAAGAGCTTGGTATGAACTTGTCCTATCAATGCACTTCACACCATTTAATGTTTCCTATTCTTTTTGAAGGTCACTTGATTTTTGAGGCACTGTAGGATAAGTTGGCAGTCATCTGCGGCATTAGAAAACTGCCTTTGCCCTCTGCCTGGCTGGTTTCTGGTCAACCCAGCATCTCCTGCTTTACCTTGTTCTTGTGTACTGTTGTCTAACGCAATGTAGCTGTCTGCCAACAGAACCAGGATTAAACCAGAATTTAAAAATGCAGATTATACAGAGTGGTCTCTTAATTTTTCCAGAGCTGTTTGTATATAACATTTAAACAGAAGATGCACTGACATATTTGTGAGGAGAACTGACATATGGCTGTGCATATTATAAACCGGGCACCGCACAGAGCTGCCGGCACAAATCATTGCGCTAAAGAGACCAATCAACATCTCAGCGTTTTACTCCTTCATCCCCCTCTGACACCATGCAGTGAAACAAACTTTTCCTCGGATAGAACATTGGGCTTCTAATCTGATGGACATGCTTACCGGTCAAGTGAAGTCCCCAGTCATTCAGCGTCTCCTAAATGAGAAAATAACGAGATTTAGTTCCTGCGAGATCATTACTGGCCTTTGCAGTGTGCGATTAATTTTTCGATGTTTCAACATCTTCAGTTTCAAGAGAAAATTTTATATTTTATGAGGAGATGAATTTAACAAAAGATCTGGAGGTGAGTTTATTATACATCAAAATGACACAATAAGATCGTCTTTCGGATTGGTTTTACAATAATACAGGGTCTCACTTCGGTTAACGTTAAATGAACGTGCTGTCTTTTAGAAAGATCTTCCCTTGACAAAAACCAGAAAATCAGAGCTCTTAATAAAATGTCTCATTTCACACATTCCTGCGTTTCGGATCACATAAACCTGCAGCTCACATTCATGCCCCGAGGCAGACAAATTTCAGAAACTGAGCATGATGGCAAATCACATATGTGTCGCTGATGTAATCTGATTAAGTCAGAAAGATGAGCCAGATATAACCATAAACTGTCTAATATGGAGTCTGCACATGTTTGAGCTGATGATTAAGGGCTCAATTAAAGCTCTGATATAATTACAAAGTTTGTTACAGCCGTCTGCAAACCTTAAGGTGGGTTAATAGACAGAGAATTGATGTGACCACAGAATTGTTCAGTGCTTTTGACCCCACTCACTCTGTTACCTTATTTCACTTTTGAACACATTGTTGAACATCTATTCAGCCTGATTTGACTGCCTCTCTGCTTGAGATGTATATGTTGGCTTGGGTCCCTGCTAAGTATAGACCCCTACCAGGTCTGGAAATTGATAAACCTGGGTCTCTGTTTGAGTTTAGCCCACACTTGGGTTTGGTCCTTATTGAGTATGGACCCCTACTGGATGAAGTTCCTGTTGAGTATGGGTCCCTAGGTGATGGAGGGACCAGTGGATGAGTGCTCGTTAGCTGTGTTTCCTGAGTGGGTAGCACAGGTGTTCCCAAGTTGCTGACAAACATCTTAAGTATTATCTAAAACCACCCCCCTCCCCATATGGACCCCTTTGCATCCTGTAGCACATCTTACAAGACCACAAACTGACATGTACCCCTCAGAGTCAGCGTATAAGCTGCCCCCCCCCCCTTAATCATGTGTTGTCCCATAGCATTTGCAACGCGATGAAGGAAGAATGTGAGTGAAGAACAGAATTAGCCAAAGAAGCTCTGACCCAACCAACCAATCAGATCCAGAACTGAGATGCAGAAGGACAGTGAACCTGCTTGCTGTGAGTTCTGGTCGAGTATCAATGGCAAAAGTTGCAGTACTTTAAGTGCCACCTGGGGTACTTCTTTAGTACTTCGGTACTTTGGGGTGGGATTTGAAATGCTTTGTTTGCCAATTGGTCATGCAAATAGCCTGCCTCTGAAACACAATATAATCGTAATCTTGAAAAAGATCGTGAACTCAGAAATCAATGATAACTGACGCAATAACAAAATAAAAGTAATAATAATGTATCTGTGAGCAAGTGAACAGATCCAAGCTTTAATTGCGATCGGATCAGAAAACCAAATACAACAAGGTCATGACAAGAAATTAAGTATTTTGTATAATACATAAGGACAGCTCTGCCTTATTTTGTTGTAATACATTTTGGATTATTTATAAAGCAATAAATGAGTTCAATATTAATTTCTCACAAACCCGTATAAGAGTGATTTAAACAGCAAGGATGAAAATGATTATGATTGTGTCAGAGAACGTATGCAGCTCTCGCGCAAAAGCAGCGGAGGTAAACTTTAAACAAATTTTTAAAACATACTTGAAAAAGAATCTGGAAATGTTAAAAAGGAATAATCATTAAAAATGCCAGACTTTCTAAGTTTTTTTTCCTATGACAGAGTAAAAATGCTTTAGCGAGACTCCAACCCCCTCTATTATAACATCCTATAATAAAAGCCTGAACTCGGTCTAGCTGATGATCTTACTATGATGGTATTAAAATCGCACATTATCCAGCCCAATAATATCCTGCAGAATTTTAAATTTTTTTTAAGCAAAACCAGTATCAGATTTTGCACCAGTAGAAAACCAACATCTTTAAGTATCGTACTTTTGGTGATGGAAAAGCCCACGACACACCTAGCAAAGAGTACAGGGGAGCCTCATTTCTTAACGTAAAATGGGATTCACTCAGATGTGGCTAGAAACATATCACCTGGCCTGTACATGGGCATGTGCCCGTGTGAGTCCGCCTGGGGGCAGGGGTGAGGATCTCCTTCATCAGCTGACCCTCCCCCATGCATCTGTCAACCTTCCTGTACCACGGTCAAGGTTGCGCCGCCAAGGGAGGGGGGGACGGGCGACAATTTGCAGGTACTTCCAGAAGCAAAGCAAACAGCCAGGTGTTTATCAGTGATGGCAAAAAGCGTGGATTACTGCTGCTTTTTAATGCCTGCGCCTTAATCCTGTTAGAGGACGTCAGATGCGATGCTTTTGTAATCACCCTCCAATTTCCGGGATGGCCGCCCTTGTTTGGTCCCTCTGGGGTGAGCCCACCTCCCCCCGGAGCCCCCCCACCAGAACGTGCAAGAGTGAAATGTCAGAGGTGGGAGGTCCAGGGTGCGAAGCGTCTGACTGGTCGACGGTATGAGGTCCCATGACCGCAAAGTCCATCTGGTGGCAGAATTTGGATCCAAAGGCTGCCATTTTGATATGCGTATCAGGTCCGATTTTACACACATAAGCCAGACAATTATAAGTGACATATAAAGAAAGTGAGTGTTACGCAAGCACAAAATGAATAACAAGAGGAAATAAAACATCCCTCCATCTCTCCCTCTTTCTTATCCTTCCCTCACTCTTTTTCCTCCCTCCCCCACCTATTTCTTTCTCTTTCTTTCCCACGGTTTGATTATGAGAAGAAAAAACAAAAGGCCAAGAAAAGAGAGCAATGATGCCGGGAGTGCGTCTCTCACAGGGTGAGCGTGACCTGCTGCTGGCCCGGCCCCCACTTGCCGGAACACGTGAAGGTGACCACAAGTGACCCACCTGCTTCCTTGGGGAGGTGTCGCCTGAATCCGGCGCACTGACCGGCGGAACCGAGGGCCCGGGGCCCCGCACTGGATAGCTTCACGCGAGGGACTGCGACGCGGAGCGTGGCTAAAACGCTGGAATCGGATACGCTTAAACCAATTTACTGTCCATATAAACATTTCTTCAGGATTATGCCCCATTCCGTCTCCCAGAAGTCATTAAAATCTCGGCTGCAGCGGCCAGTAATCAAGTTTTAATTAGCGGCGTAATTACAAGGGCAGGAAGTATCGGGCTTTCTGCTGATCATATTTGGTGCTCTGATGGGATGCGGTAATGGCCGCGGCCTCGGGGACGAGCGCTCTCGCTATCGCTATCGAGGCGTCCTGCTGTGCAGCAGCTGGGAGGGGGGGGGGCTTAATCACTGACTAATAGCTTTCCCATAATTCCAAGGGATGAGGGCTACCTCCATCACAACCCCCATCAGGTGAGCACAGAGTGCAATAACTTTGTCTAATATTTATTGTGAAATACCTGTTGTGTGAATGTGAAGTTGTACTGCAGTACCCAGTCACCTGCTGACTGGCTTGTGGGCCTAAACCTGCCTCCCTCCAGTACTGCAGGGGCAGCGACCCCTCCAAATACCTGCATAGACAGGGCTCAACCTAGGCTTAATACAAACTACCTTTAACAAGAGAGAACAGGGAGAATGCAGTGCACAGGAAATGCAGTGCACAGAGAATGCAGTGCAAAGAGCGGTCACTGCAGGTTGCGGGCTCCAGGAAGTACACACCAGGACACATAGGATAGCTTCGGGTAAGAAAATTCACAAACGGATGGTAATGGAAGGTGTGTGTGTATGTGTACGAGACTGTGCTCACTCCAAACTGGGAATTTCCAAAACCCATTAGCTCCATTCGAAGGGGGAAAAAAGGCCCAGCCCACCTTAAATCCCCCGCCCACAAAAAAATTTGAAGGTGGAAAGGGTCATGACCTGGTCAGGAATGCAATCATCCTTACCAAACTGCCACAGGGATTTGCGCAAGGGAGAAATTTGATACTATAAAGCCTCCTGTCAGTCTCCCCCCCACCCCCCCAGTCTCACAGAGGGCAAATCCCTGCCTGTCTGTAAACTTCCTGTTCCGTTCTGTCCCTCCCACCATGAAGGTGACACCCTGGGAGGGGGGGGGGGGGTGTGAGGGGGTGCGGGTGCTGCTGCATGTTCCATTCTCCAGCGTGTGCCCCCGCCCTCCTGTCCCGTCCTGGGGCTGGACCCCAGGTCTTCCCCGCCGGAGCCGGGTCCTGTTACAGCGGGCTCCGCATCCATCAGGACCGAGCTCGTTACTCCGCCATGAGCAAACAGCGATGACAGCTTCCTTCCTTGCGGTAAACACCGCCTGCCACTTAGACACGGATCAGGGAGTTTAACACCCCCGGCACGACCATTACCTGGCAGCCCCTGCAGCCCACCAGCCCCCATTGAGTCCGGCAGCGCTCGGCTCCTCAATTCTAATTGGCTACTCCGCAGAAACACTGGCCTTCTGGATCACTCCATTTCCAGCAGGCTTCCAGACAGTAGCGTCTGAATTATGTCTCACTGAAATTTAATCTGTCAGTAATACTTAACCAGGCGGCAAACTGGGTATTATGAAAGCTAAGGTGTGTGTCTGTTTGGGAAAGGCTAATAAAGGTAACATCTGTAAATTCAAAAAGGTTATGCCATTTTTTTCGTAGATAAAAAAAAAAGTCTGAAAATTGTGGGAGTTGGCTGTGAAATAAGGTCAGTTTGTGGTAGGTAACACTGAGGGGTACTAAACAGGTAGATCATGAAATAAAACAGGTTGTCTTCGAAGATATAACTTTAAATTAGGGCGCAGATGTCAGAATTGTTAGAAAGAATGAGATACAAGATGTGAGTGATCAAAGATGGTAGGATGTGCTTTTCTGAAGGAGAGAACTGTTTGCTACAAGGTTATTTTGCATCATCCAAACCAATGTTTCCCAGTCTGGTCCTTGAGGACCCATAGACACATTTTTGCTCCCTTCCAGCTCTTTACTGGGAATTTGGAGGGAGCAAAAATGTGGGCTGTCTGGCAGGGAGATCGGAGGGAGCAAAAGCATAGACCGACTGCGGGTCCCCACAGACCGGATTGGGAAACAGTGATCTATATTGTATTGCACCTGTGAACTCAAGCGGAACATGGACTCTAGAAACCAGAGCTACTTATTAGGGTATTTTTGTAGATTACAGGCTGTCGCAGACGTTTTATTTATTTTATCCTTACCCCAGGAGAATAACAACAAGGGATGACAAAAAATGCTCAGGGTCTCATAGGAGAACGAAGGCATTAAATGTTATAAGTACCTCAAAACATCGTACAGACCAACAATCTGAAATGTGTGCAAGGGCTGATATACTCAAACTTTACAACTGATAAATCCTGTAGCTTTTAATACAAACTTACATTTAGTATAAATAACACATTCAGATCAAGACATCTTCTGAATGCATCTGGAAACTAAAAAAAGTAATTATTGAAAGTGTTATTTTAATCAGAATATAGATTGTTAAATGCTATCATACAGGCTCATACAATATTATTTTTACATCCCTTGCTGTTGTGCTGCTTGTATCTTATAGTATATTCATCTTAGTAAATGGATTTTTTGTTTCTTTTATGGTGTGTAGCGTAAGAATTACAGAAACTCTCTCAGTGCACCATCCTGGGGCAGATGGTCAACAAAAAGCAGCTAAAGAATTTGCCACTGACGTCAGGGGGGGGGGGGGGGGGGTGCCCCCTTGGTATATTTTGCCGATTGCAATCAACCAGTTATTCACCAATATCCGTACATATCCTGTAGTTTTCTCCTGCGACTGGCCAGGAAACACCACTGGTGTATTGGCTGTGTAATGTCAAGGTTTGGGAAGAACGATCGGCCCTCACATGACCGGACCACCTGGAAAATTCCTGAACTTTCCGATGGTCCATCCATGCCTGCAACCACCTTACTAATTACAACCAAGGAGGACGGTCCAAATCAGTTTAATGTGGAGGACAGCACTGAAGAAAATAGAGTCAAGTGCGTCCCAAAGAATGAGGGCTAAGAAACGTACCTTTCCGCCATGCTGCTGTTAGGCACCCAGCCAGGAATGAATATTATGGGTTTGAGCCAAAATTTCCCTTCAACCGACCAGCTGAGTACACTGTGAATGTGACTCTTTATACTCAGCTGGTCAGTTGAAGGAAAATTTTGGTCTGGACTTGTACTTTCTGAACGCGAACTGTCCACCTTGGTCGGTAGGATTACTGGAGACCCCTTGAAATTTATTTCTGGCCAAGGACCTGGCTCCCACCCACCTGAATCTAGGGGAAGGGGGCTGGGAAGGGAGGAAGACCTTGTTGCCCATTGGACGTCTGAAAGGGATGACTGATGCAGTAAGCAGCAAACACGCCCACTCCGCAGTGGGAGAGATGCACCCCCCCGTTTACCATTCAGTTGTTCGATTTTTCTTAGGATTTTTAACGTGCTTCTTGTACCCTAAAGACATTTCTCCAGAAGGATGGAGGAAATCAGGGGAATCGTTTAGGTCCATTTCAGCAGGAATGTGGCGCCTCAGTCCCAGGGCCGGCCCGGCCTCCTAATTCCAATTAAAGTTCGTCTGCCCAAGTAATTAAGATAAGAATGTCGAGCGAAAAGTAATTGGTATTATGCCATAGTAATTAAGTTTTGTTGTGTATATATTTAAAAAATTTGCAGCGGGTTTTCTTAATAAAAAAAGCATGGTGTGGAAAGATTGGATGTTTCATGCTTTTTGCAGTTATCTGTCTGGGCCATCAGAAAGTTTCCACATGTGCGATGCACACGTCACTGTGGCAATCAGCTTCAGGATAATATCTAAATATGCACGCATGCATGTGTAAATTGCGCCAAACCGAATGCAGTCAACAGAGCCAGTAAGTGAATGCATAAACCTTATTAGAATGAATGCTGCATTTACATAGAGCTTTTCTTGACACCGAAAGGGCTTTACAGAACCAACGGGGGGGGGGGGGGGGGGGGCACTTCCACCACTGTGTAACACCCACCTGGATGATGTGACAGCAGCCATTCAGCACCAGTACACTCACCACGCAGTAGGAAAAGTGGTGAAGGGGCAGGAGAGAATTCACCATTCAGATGCAGGGGATGATTAAGAGGCTAGATCTGGTAGGGCAACAGCGGGCACTTTTAGCCAGGACGTGGGGAAACCACCCCTATTCTTTCCAAAGATGCTCAGGGATCTTTTATGACACAGAACCTCAGTTTTACGTCTCATCCGAAGGACGGCATCATTTTCATCATTGTCAGGATCATTGTCCTCATCATTGCATTGGGACATTGGGATCCACACAGACGTACGCAAACTATAGTCTCACATGCTGTCGCATGCTGTGGAACCCGGTCACCCTGTCGCACACAAAAACTCCCATGCAGACTCACACTCCGTTGCATGCTGTGGAACCCAGTCATCCTTTCGCAGACAAACTTCCATACAGTCTCACATGCCGTTGCACGCTGTGGAACCCGGTCACCCTCCTGCAGACAAACTCCCGTGCAGACTCACATGCCGTCACACACTGTGCGACGCAGTCTCACCCTTTCGCAGAAGAAGTCCCATGCAGTCACACACACCATTACACGCTGTGGGATGTGGTCTCACCCTCTCACAGATAAATGCCCATGCTGTCTCACGCCATCACACGCTGTGGGTCACAGTCTTCCTCTCGTAGGTACAGACTTATAGATGAAGGCACATGAATGCACATGCACATATGCTTAATCTTGGGAGCTGATTAGGACTAACCCTTCCAGGGTAGCCCTCAAGCCTCAGGTGACCAGGTTAGAAAAGCAGACTATGGCCGGCGCCCCTGCAGAACGGCCCTAATTGTATTTATTAAAACAAATTATGGCTGCCGTCACAGCATTCCCCTGACCTTTCCCCTGAACTTTGTGTAATTTGGGTTTCTCTTTTTCTTTTTTTCTACCCTTCTTTCCCTCCCTCCCTCCCCAGGGAGCCAGACACAGAACTTTAAATAGACGGCGAGCAAACCTCAGAGCTGTGGCCCCACCATGACACTACCCCCCCCCCCCCCCTCCAGTAAATGACCCCCCGGTCGACAGGCAGTCGGGACCAACACCAGCCAACGCAATCGCGATTCGCTAGTTTTTTTTTTTTTTTTTTTTACGGCTCCACAGGTGCCTCCATATGGAAACGCAGTAATAAAGCGGCACATTACCACGTCTTCTGGAGGAACTCGGGGGGGAATCGGAAGACTGGACCCAGAGGGGGGTGTGTGAATGTGTGTGTTATCGGAACAAATAAACCGCTTGCTTTGAGGGGGGGGGCTTCCACGTTTGCTCCCTAGTGGAAAATACAAGGTGGCCTAGTTCAGGTGATGATGTAACAGAGCAGGGATGTTTATGTGTGTGTACGGGTGGGGCGGGGGGGGGGGGGGGGTATTACTTTGTGGGAACCAAAACTGTTACTTTGACATTTTTCCCCACAAGGGAAAACTCAACTTTATAAAAATCTGTGAATGCAATCAATAACTATAAATGATTAAAGTATTTTGTTTGGTTACGTATGGTTAAGCCTAGGACTGAGTAGAGGTTAAGATTGTCATAGTTGGGAATAGGGTTATGTCCATATAAATGAGTGGAAAATCCATAAAGATATATGTATGTGTTTGTGTGTGTGAGTGAAAATAAAGATTCACACTCAGTTAGAGAAAAACTTGAATGTTTGCTGAGTCTTCATGCAACATTTCAGTTGATACAACAGTTAAAATGGAGAGATTGCCTTTTATACTTTAAGTTAAGTGGTGTTTATGGTGATGGTTTGTAATAATAATAATGGATACAGAGACAGACAGACAGGCAGACACACACACACATGCACACACACATACCTTATGATCGCAGACATCCACAGGGATACATATGTATACTCATTCAAAGGCATCAACAGAACCAAGACACACAGATGTCGATGGATACATGCACACAGAGCAGGGGATTATGGGAAATTCTGTGAGAAAACGACATTTGAATAAGCCGTGAGTGAAGAGCAGATGTTTTGCATCAGATGGGGCTCAAGGTAAGAGCAGGAGGACCTCATAGTAAGGGGCAGAGGCGGGATGGTGGGAGCAGGAGGACTTCGTGGTAAGGGGCAGGAGCGGGATGGTGGGAGAAGGAGGACCTCATGGTAAGGGGCAGGAGCGGGATGGTAGGAGCAGGAGGATGTCATGGTAAGGGGCAGGAGCGGGATGGTGGGAGCAGGAGGACCTCATGGTAAGGGGCAGGAGCGGGATGGTGGGAGAAGGAGGACCTCATGGTAAGGGGCAGTGGCGGGATGGTAGGAGCAGGAGGACCTCGTGGTAAGGGGCAGGGGCAGGATGGTGGGAGCAGGAGGACCTCGTGGTAAGGGGCAGGAGCGGGATGGTAGGAGCAGGAGGACCTCGTGGTATGGGGCAGGAGCGGGATGGTGGGAGCAGGAGGACCTCGTGGTAAGGGGCAGGAGCGGGATGGTAGGAGCAGGAGGACCTCGTGGTATGGGGCAGGAGCGGGATGGTGGGAGCAGGAGGACCTCGTGGTATGGGGCAGGAGCAGGATGGTGGGAGCAGGAGGACCTCGTGGTATGGGGCAGGAGCGGGATGGTGGGAGCAGGAGGACCTCGTGGTAAGGGGCAGGAGCGGGATGGTAGGAGCAGGAGGACCTCGTGGTATGGGGCAGGAGCGGGATGGTGGGAGCAGGAGGACCTCGTGGTATGGGGCAGGAGCGGGATGGTGGGAGCAGGAGGACCTCGTGGTAAGGGGCAGGAGCGGGATGGTAGGAGCAGGAGGACCTCGTGGTATGGGGCAGGAGCGGGATAGTGGGAGCAGGAGGACCTCGTGGTATGGGGCAGGAGCGGGATGGTGGGAGCAGGAGGACCTCGTGGTATGGGGCAGGAGCGGGATGGTGAGAGCAGGAGGACCTCGTGGTATGGGGCAGGAGCGGGATGGTGGGAGCAGGAGGACCTCGTGGTATGGGGCAGGAGCGGGATGGTGAGAGCAGGAGGACCTCGTGGTATGGGGCAGGAGCAGGATGGTGAGAGCAGGAGGACCTCGTGGTATGGGGCAGGAGCGGGATGGTGGGAGCAGGAGGACCTCGTGGTATGGGGCAGGAGCGGGATGGTGGGAGCAGGAGGACCTCGTGGTATGGGGCAGGAGCGGGATGGTGGGAGCAGGAGGACCTCGTGGTATGGGGCAGGAGCGGGATGGTGGGAGCAGGAGGACCTCGTGGTATGGGGCAGGAGCGGGATGGTGGGAGCAGGAGGACCTCGTGGTATGGGGCAGGAGCGGGATGGTGGGAGCAGGAGGACCTCGTGGTATGGGGCAGGAGCGGGATGGTGGGAGCAGGAGGACCTCGTGGTATGGGGCAGGAGCGGGATGGTGAGAGCAGGAGGACCTCGTGGTATGGGGCAGGAGCGGGATGGTGGGAGCAGGAGGACCTCGTGGTAAGGGGCAGGAGCGGGATGGTGGGAGCAGGAGGACCTCGTGGTAAGGGGCAGGAGCGGGATGGTGGGAGCAGGAGGACCTCGTGGTATGGGGCAGGAGCGGGATGGTGGGAGCAGGAGGACCTCGTGGTATGGGGCAAGGGCAGCCATCGCCACTCTCAGACCTTCTCATGCCCTGCTTTGTCATGACCGTGTGACAGTGTCTGCAGAAGAAGGGAAAGGGGGAAGTCACACATGACTCTGGCTGGCATGGCATGACCCGGTGGCTCAACTAGGGGAAGCATGAACAGTTAAAAATACTGGGCACCTTTTTTATACAGGCCTGGAGAATGGTGCAAAAATATGAACCTCAGTGTGCCAACGGCCTAAGCTCCTCCAAAGCCTGCAACAGTGGTCACTTTCACTGGCTCCAGGATGCAATTTCTAGAACGTCCATTGGCTGCCCAGCTCTGCTACCAGATAGATGTCTGGCATCAAAAGCCCTCACCTCACATTCGGAGAATCTCTGGCTTCTCGGAGTGTTGCCTTACTCGTGGAGTAACTCCGTCCAGGAACACAAAAGCAGGGTTAAACTTCCAGGACAGTCTGTGCCAAGAGTAACAAACTCTGTGAAATAAATTCTGACTCACATATCCTAAATTTTGAACTGCTCCTACATTTTCACTGTTGACATCAAGCCAGAAACTTTTCTTGTTTTAAGTCCTAAGGTACAATGGTTTCCATCCCACTGGGGGCTCAACCTTCTCTCAATGACCTTCCTCAATGTTTAAATGTCCGATATTAAGCAGCAACGAGGCTACGCATTAAGCGGAGAATGTACATGAAATTAAGGAGAATAGAGGACAAAAGATTGGTTTGATTAAAATGCTTTTACTTAATTAAATTACCTCTGATATGGTGAATAAAGATGTGGAGGTTGGTAGATGTCTTTAAAGTAGGTGTAATATCATTGAAATTAATGCTCAGCATTAATGTTATCCTTCCCTCTCTTATGGTTTATTTTTCTAAGAAAGGCAAACAGAGTCAGCCTCCCCCCCACCCGAACGACATTCAGGGGCCGGCCTTGGCAGTCCAGGAACGTTCTTGAGTGTCCACTCCTTTCGATACCTCTCTCCGGTGCCCTTATGGAGAACCAGACCCTGCTACATGTGCTGAGATTTCGTAGGGAAACTAGACAAGTAAAGGGTTTCAGAACTGGTTACAGTGTATCTTAATGTTATTCTAGTGGTGTACAGTTTTTGGGGGGGAATTAGGAATTTGCTGTGGTTAGTACTGCTGTCAATCACCACATTCTTTGCTTGCTAGGTGAGTAAGCACAGGATTTTTCCTTCCCTTAGGAATGTATGCTTAGTGTTAACTTGTAGGATAATGTAATCCACAGAATTGCAAACATACTTGCATGTTCTCTACATACTACCCATGCCTTTTGGTAATTTTATCAGCTCCTATAAAACTGAACTTTACATGTGCTTGTATGAGTGTTCTCATAATGCATACATTGGTGCTAAATACATTGGCACCCTGTACTGTATATGATTTAATACATGTGGGTGTTTCCATACAAACTTCAGGTGTCATAAAAAAGGTGTGACTTATAGTCTATATTTCTAAATTAACCAACCCCTTCCCCAACCCCCCAGGATTATGGGGGACCACTATTCTAGACTATTTATCTATATAGTTAATTGTCTCCATTCCAGTTCAGACAGATTCATGATTTTTGGTCCCAAGATCCCCGTGAGAGGATTGGCCCTCTGAAAATGCAGACAGACGTCCCTCTTGATGCAAGTGGGGGTTAATTTAGGGGTGGTGGGGGCCCCTGGGCTACAGTTATTGTTGGGGCACTTTTTACAGTGTAAAATATTGTAGTAACAACCAGAAACAAATTTGGGACCCCTACACTTTTGGGCCCTGGGCTACAGCCCAGATAAGCATTCAAATATCTCCCCAGTACCGTACTTAGGGCATCTCCCCAGTGCAGTACTTAGGGCATCTCCCCAGTGTAGTGTTTAAGGCATCTCCCCAGTGCAGTGCTTAGGGCATCTCCCCAGTGCAGTACTTAGGGCATCTCCCCAGTACAGTGCTTAGGGAATCTCCCCAGTGCAGTGCTTAGGGCATTTCCCCAGTGCAGTGCTTAGGGCATCTCCCCAGTGCAGTGCTTAGGGCATCTTCCCAGTACAGTGCTTAGGGAATCTCCCCAATGCAGTGCTTAGGGCATCTCCCCAGTGCAGTGCTTAGGGCATTTCCCCAGTGCAGTGCTTAGGGCATTTCCCCAGTGCAGTGCTTAGGGCATTTCCCCAGTGCAATGCTTAGGGCATCTACCCAGTGCATTACTTAGGGCATCTCCCCAGTATAGTACTTAGGGCATCTCCCCAGTGCAGTGCTTAGGGCATTTCCCCAGTGCAGTGCTTAGGGCATCTACCCAGTGCATTACTTAGGGCATCTCCCCAGTACAGTACTTAGGGCATCTCCCCAGTGCAGTGCTTAGGATTTGCATCTGAGCCAGTTAAGATCTAACCTTTTGCGCTTGCTGTCCCTGTACTGCGTCGCTGCCCCCTCACGGAGTAGACAAGGACACTGGGAGAGCTGTTTGCTTTGGAACGCTTTCCCCAAAATTCCATATAACCCGTCTACCGGTCAACGTCATGTCAACGCTACATCAACGGTAAAGTTGACCAGACGGTCAAGAGTTCCATGGAAAAAAAGAAAGAGCACTCAAGATTTGCTGTGTTAAAATATTATTTTAAGCTGCAGGCTCTACTCTGAACAAGAAGGTTTTCGTGATTCAGGTGCAGGAGTCGGAGTTCACGATTTCAGTCCCTTTTATGTATAAAGACACACACAGTTTCTGATAAATCCACAGGAAGCAGTGATGAAATATCCTTTGCACCATATCAACAGTTCAAACTTTTTTCCCACCCAACTTAGCTTATGAAATAATACTTTTCAACATTTCCTTTAGAAAGGTGTTAGATATTAGGAAATGTTATGACTTGGCTCCATCGGCACAAACTTAACACCACTGCGAACCACGCAAGAGGTTACCCCAAAAAGGGGAAATATTCAGTACAAGGGTGAGTCAACAATCTGATGGGTGGAAAAAAAAAACGATGCATCTTCGGCTGCCGCCCATTCTGTAGAGTTTATGGAGAAGACGACGCCAGTTGCTTGTTGGGAGCTGGAAAGAGGGCCACGCTCTGACCTTTCTCTGTCTGGAACGACGGAGGAGCTGGGTTATCCCTAAACCTAATTGTTAGGTGATAATGAACATACGGTCACTTTTAAAGGGGGTGGGGCACAATTCTGTCTGCAACAGCATTGCTTTGGCAAAATGAATGGTTTTTATACGTGACAGCAAAAAGTATAGATGACACACTAATAATGATCTTTATCATGTTAATATTGTACACAACTCTCATTCTTCTCACTGTTTATCCCACACCATGTATACCACTGCATGGATGTTGATTTTTCTTTTTATGTACCACACACATATATATATATATGCACTAAATTGCATTTTCAGATTAGATGCCGAACTGCATTTAGTTGTCTGAGTAATTGTACTTTGCACAGCGACAATAAAGCTGAATCTAATCTAATCGAATCATTTCCATATTCTATAATCGCTTCCATCACAACCCTGTACTGAATAACATTTATTTATTTAGCAGACCCTCTTATCCAAAGTGATGCAAGAGAGGATCGGAGAACAGGATCAGTCAGTCCCTGGAGCAATTGGGGTTAGGGCCCTGCTCAAGGGCCCAGTGGTGACATCACTCCACCAGCCATGGGATTTGAACACAGGCCCAGAGTCCTGCCCCCCAGACCCACACACCATGCTCCTAATAAAGGGATATGGAACAAAATATCACTTAAAAAGAGCCTATGGACTATTAAAGTACTTAATGCTGGCAATAATAAGTAATTTTTGAAGACCCTGCTTTATGGGTTTCGTGTCATTGGATCATAAAATATAATCATCTGATTTTTCCCTAAGTTCTCCCTCCACTATAAGGAGGGAGGCTGTGGATCCAGACAGTAGGGTGGGGGGGCATGAGTGTGGGCAGTGATGCTTCGGTTTGCAGGAAGGAGCCCTTTCCGTAGAATTCTTGGGGGCATGCCTTTGTGCTGCCCTGTTTATGCCATTGAGGGGAGGGCAACTCTGGCATGGTGGATTTAGATTTCAGCTGAAATGACAAGAGCATTGGCAGCAATGCACTGAAACGGGGGCAGGGGTGGGGGGGGCGGGGGGGGCGGAGCCACGGAACAGACATCTGAAGTCTCTTCAGCTTTGCATCCCCTGCTGGAAGCAGAAAGATGTGGCTGATGACCTCAGGATACTTGAGAGTGGAGACTGAAAGAGAGTGTTTTCCCGCATACTGAGCGATACCAGCTGCTCTGACCTCACAGAGAGCAGCGCCACGATTACCTTCTTAGCGCCATCCCCGGTTCTCCCTACGGCTGCCTGGTGACTGACGGCATCCCCTCTATCAGTGCATTCGTGCACCATAATTGATTGCCTACATTTAAGCAGTATCTCCCTTCTTTCTCCCGCCAGTGTCCACTTGCTGTCCTTTTAATAAAAATAAGATAAAAATGGGTTTCATTAGACACCACCCCCCCAAAAAAAAAATAAAATAACTATGTCCGTATCTCTTTCTGTCTGGTCGGTTTCATTATCTGCCTATGCTAATGAGGTTACGACACACGGTGAGATAAGAAGTGCTTTTAAAACCGGATGCATTATTTAAAACGCTCTAATGACCGAGAACGTCCCGGAACAATTGAATAACATCTGTAGATAAAAGAGACCCTGGTCTTGTTTAAAAGGATCACCTTCTCGAAACAATAGATAGCGTCCGACTCTGTGTGCTCCAGGAGGAAGGCGGAACGCTCCGCTGTTCCTGGACCTGCGGGGCGTAGCCGCGATCGCAAAGCCCGATTGCTGCGGAGGTGCTTGGGGTGACATACGGGCCGATGCAGGGATTGATGGTGCGGTCGCCACGGATACGGATCTTCCGTATCCATAGGTTTTTGCTGCAGTTGCCTTGGCTCATCAGGGGTGGGTGCAAAATTTATTGTAAGAAAATCCCCCCTGATGGGTATGTGCAGTAGGTCTGTATGAGTAAACATTGACGACTGATTTTTAATCTCAGTCCAGTCTTGCCTGAATTTCAGGCCTGTGAGGGTGTGTACGGCATGTGTGGGTCTCTCTGCTGGACGCTTTTAATACGTTTTTTTTCCTTTGCAGGCAGTGTGAGTGTGCCTCTAAGAGTGAAAGTGCAAGTTTTTATCAGTGACTCGTTCAGAAGATACTTATCCCACTCAGTAGATTTTGCCCCAAGACGTATTTTCAGTGAACAGTGCCCACACACACACACACACACACACATGCACGCATGCACACACACACACACACACACACACACACACACACACACACACACACACACACATGCACATGCACGCATGCACGCATGCACACACACACACACACACACACACACACACACACATGCACGCACGCACACACACACACACACATACCCACTTGCACGCACACACACACACACACGCGCGCACATACACACACACACATATCGGGTATACCTATCCTTATGGGGCCTGCTCATTGACTTTTATGGGAAAAATGCTAACTCTAAATATGACAACCTTAACCCCCACCCTGCTCTAGACATAACCATAAGTAACCAAGCAAAATTCAAGAGTCCTTGCATCTTTAGTTTTTTTAATTGCAGCCACCGATTTTTATAAAATAGAGTTTTAAAAATGGATATTTATCACGTTATGGGGACAATGTGTCCCCATAAGATTAGGTATACCCGCTCGCACCCACAGACACACGCACACGCGTGTGCCCCGCTGTGACCTCACCGCTCTCTGTGTGTACACTCTCGCTCTGTTTCTGTCTCTGCACTTATCAACAGACCCATCATTCACTTTAAATATATTTATATAACACTTCCCATTTCATGCAATCAGCATAAGCCACTGCCCTAAATACACAGCATTACGAGACGTTTAATTCAGTGCAAAGCATACATTTATCTGATGGAACCTTTATATGGTGTTTTCAGTTTTATCACCTTTTATTGTGGTTGCAGAGGTGAAAACAGTGGTATAACCGGCCCAGGTCCCATACTGACTCATGATTGGTCCACAGGTCAGAGCCCATGTGTCAGCTGGTTCAGCTGCTTCCAGCCATGATCTGGGGATGCCTTTACGGCAGGGTCCAGCCTCAATCTCATCTTCCCTCCATACCGAACTGCAGCCTGAACACTAAATGGCTAAAGGTATGTGCACAGCAGCTTGTCCAACATTTCATGCAAAAACCAAGGGTTTTAATATGAAGTTAGTCAACCCTTTGTTGCCTTAATAACCTCTGCTCTTATGGGAAGTCTTTCCATTAGATAATGGAACATTGCTGGTGGGATTTGCTGCCATTCAGGTTTGGTATTGATGCTGAGTTATCAGGTCCCTTTCTGTGAGCTTGTGGGCCACAATTACACAACTGAACTTGCTCTCAGATGTTTTCACCTTTACAATCACTTCACTCATGGTAGATCAGGGCAGCTCTAGCAGGGCAGAAATGTGGCAAGCTGACTTGTGGGTAAGATACCATCCCATGATGGTGCCAAGTGGAAAATCATTAACTCTTCGATACAACCACAGATTCTGCTGCCAATATTTGTTGCAGGAGATCACGTGACTGTGTACATGCCTGTGTATGCAATGGGAGTGGCTTACTTAGATAATTCCTCTGATTAACAGGAGTGTCCGCATACTTTCAGCCTGCCTGACCCATAATACTTTCCCATCATCCTTCTTTCAGATACACTGACATCTTGCTTTCACACTTTCCACATTAAGAATAGAAGTGATCAGATATAGGGATGCTGAAAAAGGTGAGCAGCACCACAAAAAACATCATGAACACATAATCGCAGCGTCGGCTGCATAATGACATGGCGAGATGGCACACTCACTGTTAGACCTAAGTCACAGCACAGAGGGGTCACACTGAGAGGTGTGACTGATCAAACGCTGCAGGATGAACACACTGCCTAAAAACAGAAGATGCATTTCCAGCCGGAACTGAGGGCAAATATCACCCGCACGCATGTACCTGGCAACCAGATTTTTTGCAGCAGGATAAACATAATGACCCGACATACAACAGAATCTGTACCTTTCAGGGGATTCAAAACACTCAGAATACAGCGGAACAAATGTGTTTCTTTGAGAGGCCTGTTGTCGCGTAACACAGACACAAAGCACCTAATGCTTGTTAAAACTACGCTGTTTTGGTCACGGCAACATTTTCATATTTCCTCGTCCCTTTTGTTTTTCTTATTTCCAATACAACAGAATCATATTTTAATATTTCTGAATACTTTGTATGCAATACATCAAATGAAAACGCTTTAAATCCCTATAACCATAAAAAACTATTTAGGATTATCCAATATCTGCACAAATAAAGCTGATCATCCTATTAGGCCCAGCAGTGCTAAAAATAGTTTTTTAATGCCAGTGCTGATCTTGGGGCGGAAGGGGTGGGTGGGGGGGGGGGTTCTGTTTCTATATGCCTATGGCTCTTATGTCTATGATAATGCTACACGCTAATGCCCTTCGAACAACATCCTGAACAATAAAAGGCTTTTTATAGTGAAGTCTGGTTGCTGGTTCTTTACCTCCAGTTGCTGGTTCTTTCTTCCCTTTTCTCCTGTATTTCACACTTGCTATGCTTTTCTTAAAAAAAAAAAAAAAAAAACTCCCAGGATTCCATATTCCATTTTTTTTTCTTTTTCCTGCCCTTATCCTTACATTTGCTCCCACGGCGCGGCAGGAGCTGGGGGGGGGGGGGGGGGGGCGCAGCTTTTCCACGGCGGCCTGGCGCTCATCAGAAGCGGCTAATCTGGCCAGCATCAGCATGCAAAATGCCACTCAACCCCGGCGCCTTTATTAAAGTTTGCAGGGACTCAATTTGAGATAGCGATCATTCCCATTAAAAAGCCAAACGTGAGATAGTTTTTTTTTTTTTTTTTTTTAAATCTCCGGGTAGGAATGGAATTGTTAATCAGTTGGGGGGCCGATGAGATTTCTCTGTCGCAAATCCCACCGAGAACCTGCGAGCGGCGCTTTGCCGTTAGGTGGGACCGAGCCGGCATGCGGAGACAGGGATAAGCTGCTACTCGCTTCCGCCCTCAAGACAGGCCACGCCCCCCAACCCTGTCCCATCTGAAACCCACAGCATCACGTGGCTCATTTTTAAATCCCGGTTTGTTGTTCCTGAGCCAACGCAACACTGTCGGCGGTCCGAGGCTGTATTGTGAGTGAGGGGTCCTTCCATCTGTGGGACGGTCTCATTTACATCCTGCTTACACCTATTAGCATTTCTGGACCATGGCCCTTGTGTGGATAATCGGACACGGGGCTGACCAAAACTCACAGCATCCAAGACGCCCCCTGGGTGACTTTTTTCTGGAGCAATTAAGTTTATGCACCTCGCCTCTGGGATTTGAACCAGCGACCTTCAGATTTCAGTACGAACATTCAACAACGCTATGCTATCAGCTGGGGACAAAACTTATGTGAAATGTGGGCATTTATATGTGTGTAAGCAGGCTTTCCAGTTCATGAAGGATCACATCCCCTGCAGGGCACAGAGCCTGCATCCTCCTGGTGGGTGGTGAGGTTCAGATCAGTCACCCATTGTGATGGTGTGCATGTGATTAGCCGCCAGAAGGCATTTAGCCTTTGAACAGGGTATTCTGGAGGTTTCATGTTCAGCAAAACCATACAAGCAGTCCCTCATATGGCTTTTTTTCAAGATACTTCCCACTTACATAAGCAAAATATTGATCTATTATGTCTTGCAGTCATATGAATGAATGACAGTTATACAGTGCTTTTTCGAACACCCAAAGTGCTTTACAGAACCAACAGCTAGCCACCTGAAGGGCCACAGTGGACAATTTTAGCGAGGACATCAGGGTATCAGCATTTATCAATACGTATAATTTAATGTATATATTTATTGCATAAACAAACTACGCATATGTGTGCTCAAGATAAAAGGATGGAATATAGATGGATTGAGGTAAATATCTACACGACTTCCATCCCACCCTAGTTAAAAAGCCCCCACCCTGTGCTCTGAGGCATATTTCATCTTTCTCTTCCCCTCCCCCAGGTCCAACGTTCCAGCGCTCCCACCAGGTAGAAATTAGCTTGAGGTTCTGGGACCGTCGCCAAAATGTCACCCTGGATGCCCATCTTGAGTTGGCATTTTCAGTCTGAGGAAACACAGGAAGATAGATTTTTTCGTGGAGTGTGGTATGGCGGGGTGGGGGAGGGGCTTCCCCTCAGTAGATTTTGTAGAGTGGGGCACCTCCGATGATACTATAATGTGCTGGGCCCCCAGAATCTGCAGAGGTATCTGTGCTCCATTGACGCCCCAGTTTTCGACCATGGCTGTGTCTCCGACCGAAATTCCCAGAAGGAGTGCCGTGAGAAAGGAAAACACAGCGGAAGGCATATCCCATGAAATCAGCGCCGGGGCATTCGTGGAGAACCCAGAGTGGCCACGCCCCACTGCACACATTCCCATTAATGGAGCCGATATCGTGGCGATCTGCTCAGTGTCACAGTAATCCGGCGCGATCGCCGTGGCCGGCCGGCATGTGATTGCCGAAACCCGACACTAGGGAGGAGCCAGCACTGGCTGGTGACCGCAGCACAAAACCAGCCTGTTTAGGCAAAACAATAATAGTTTTAGGGTGCCTAATGATAAAGGCCTGTGTTTATCTTACAGCTTTTTGTCTCATGGACAGAGCAGACAGTGTCAGGGCTCGTCGCTGATGAAGATTCAAAGACATTTTAGACAAAGGGAAGTGGAACAGACTGAGGAGGAATCCGTCACACTCCAGGACCGTGCTTCCACCTCTGTTCTGAGATTCTTGATGAATATTTTCTCAGATGCATAAATAGCTAAGGAACCAAAGCGTAATAGAGCTGCTCCTGGAGCCTTACGAAGCATACAGCCCTGTTACTCCACATCTACTCTTCGAAGAACATTCGCACAGTGGGAATGAGCTTCCGGTAGACAAGGGCATCAGAGAGAGTTTGTTACTGGGAGGGACACAAGTTAATAATTCAAACACAAAGGTCTATTTTTTGTGAGGGACGAATGAAGCCAAATTAAATATTGGGGATTATACATCCCCCCCTCCCCCCGCAGTCCCCCTGGTTCCTACAATCCTACCAATATACCAAACAACACTTGTAGATGGAAACACCTTTAGCAATGTATTATTTAGATAATAAAATGCTTTTATCTTGGAATGTCCAACCTTAACCCACCGGGGGCGCCAGTTTTCACTACTGTCAGTTCTTAATTGCTTTATTGGAGTAATTACTTGGGTAGTAAGTTGCCTGGCATTTCAGCTGTCAGTCAGTGATAATTATAATGTTCTCTTTAAACCTGCAGCCATAGAAATATAGGGATGGGCATTTATTTCTAAGTAATTAGCTCTTACTCTTTAAAACCAAACAACAGTGTTTAAAACCCAAAATATTGATTCAAATCACAGTCCAGTTCCTTTATTACTGTAGCAATACTAAGACCAAACCAAAGCCTTTCTCAGATCCACTTACAATTAAAAGGAATAGAAGAGAAATACTGGAGAGATTGAGAAAATTTGATATAACTTTAGTACTTTAAATATGTTTGAGCACAAACAGTTGCTGTAAGGTGCACAATGTGGAACAATAAGGTCGTCTTACTGTGACAACAAGCAGAGGAATTCTGGGTAAAGTTCAGGGGATTGACCTTTTCTTGTGCACTTCCAGTGTACTGAGGAATTAAAACAAAGTGAAGAATTTTAATCTTACACGAAAAGGAAACACGGCACGTTTGTTAGGACAACTACAGGGTGTGACATCATCCAGTGAGGTTGCTGGGGCAGGACCCACCCCAGCAGACAAAGGGACGCATCCACCATTTTCAGGGATGACACAGATGTGGCCTTTGTCTCTTGTACCTGACATGCTACCATGTTCCTGCGAATGTACACAATGTACATACAGGCACGAGAGTCGGCTTGCTTTTATACCTTTTTCATTTAATGTACATAGCAAGTACCTGTTTAGGAGGCAGCTTGTCTGGCCTGACCCTCACATGCACACACACACACACACACACACACACACACACCCCCCGTCCCGGCGGATTGTAGGCGGTAAATGGCGGTATTATTTGTCAGCCCTGGCAGTGTCTGGAGGCTGCTTCAGAGAGATACAAGGAAGCAACTGATAAGGAGAGCATCAGAAGGCCAGTTAATTGGCTGCAGTCTGCGGGAGCGGGGGAATATTTAAAATCTATGGGATTAGAGGCAGATTAAAAACTGCAGAAGCAGTAAGACCCAATGGCGCTTAAAGATTGCAATCAGCAAGGGTAATGGCGGAGGAGAAGGAGCAGGCAAGAAGAAAAAAACATGGAGAGGAAAGGAGGGGAAAAAAAACAGGCAATTCAGACGGGCACCTAACGCCTGGGGTTCCATCTCGTAGGCGTGATTCATCTACGTGTAAATCGTCTCTCGTTTTTTTTATTTTCTCTTCCTTCCCATGGCACGTGCCTCTCCTCGCCGTCACGGGCCGGGCTCTTATCGGGAGATCGGCGAATTAAAAAGCAGTTTTACCCTCAGAGGGATTTTGAAGGTTGATTGAAGCGCCGGTATGAAAACTAGCTAATAAGTCCGAAATGGTAAAAGGGGGGGGGGGGGGGGAGTCTGATCGAACCCATGTGCTTTTTATATTGGGGGGGATGATGGGGGGATGTTGGGAGGGGTGGATTTGAAACGACGAACTTGAAGGGCAGCCAGAGCGTGGATGAGAGACGGCAGAAGGGCGGGGAGCAGTGTGTCTGGGGGACACGGATTGGTGGGAAGGGGGGGGGGTGCCGGATGCATAACGGTCCTCGGAATGGTGCAGATAAACAACCAGCCTCACGCCACTCTGTGCTGGGCTGACACCATGGGTGAAAAAAATGGAAAACAGTCATTAGGGTTACTGATATCATCCTGCTTTATCAGTGAAATCAGATAACCACCCGTAAGTAGGAGCCATTGGGGGGGGGGGGGGGTACGGTGCAGGCAAGTAATATGGCAAATCGAGGGGTCAAGGTGGGTGAAGTGGCCAAATTATGTATTGTTACCCTCATGATTTCAGGACCACTGCATAGTTTAATCCCATTATAGAAAACATTAAATACTTTATGTGACAATTATCAAATGCAAAATCTTTGCAAGGGTATGAGCCATTTTTTCCCTGTTTTTAGGATTCTCTCAGCAGAAGATTAGGCTCATAAATTATGCAGGGAAGACAGTAAGAGGTATCAAGGCCTGATAAGATCGCCTCAGAGTGGCTGGGGTGAGGGGAGGCTCCAAGATGGCCATAAATATGAAGCAGATGTTGGGTGGCACTTGGGCCTGAGAGCTTGGGCCAGAGCGGGGCCCTCGGACGGCACGCGGCCCCCAAAAAGAAGGAACAGAACTGCCAATGTTCGGAACAGAACGCGCTTTTGTATGGGAGGGGAGGGCATTGCTTTGATACGGAAGCCAATCCCGCATGACAAATAGCCAGAAGTAGCACAGTCAACGTAAAAGAGCATCGGATGAGCAGGACGGGTGTGTGACCAAATGACCTTGTCGTGTCAGCGTGGGGCGGGGGGGGGGGGGGGAGGGTCAGACCCCCTTCCCTCAGCACCTACATCAGGTTTTCTGCCAGTCAGC